>NC_080432.1:39088156-39418156 GCF_028018845.1 Melospiza georgiana
TGGCTGAAGTAGCTCTTTCTGATCAACAAAACATTCCTGACGTCTGCAAGGCTATGCAAAATCTTTTCCCATTTCACCTCAGCTGTAATCAGATTTTTCAGCCTTTCTGAGACACTGGGAGTCTCAGCTAAAATTTTAGATCTAGTCTTGAATCACTAAATCCTGTCAACAGCAAAAGATTTCTTTTCACTCTTTTTGGTGAGATACATCACTGGGAAATGGCTGCAGCAGTCCTACTTCTGGTACTTCAGTAAAAGTGTTGGCAGTGCTGGGAAGACCTGGGCATGAGACAAAGCTGGCTCCCAGGCTCTGGAGTGACTAAAGTGCAGGGTGGGCTTTGTGGCAGGCCACTGTGCCCACTGGTATACCCAGCCAGTTATATATAAGAGAAGCCCTTAACATTTCTAATCCTGGGACCTTTGGATTTTATCCAAATCCTAGGTACCTTGCCTTGTTATGTTCTGAGCTCCTGTCCCAGCTTTGGATGCTTTCACATACCAGAGACTACCTTGTTTTGTAATTGCTTTAATAAAAGTGCAGATGAAAATCAGTTAGAGCTGCATTACTGGCAGCAAATGAATTTCTCTTAGAAGTTACTACAGCTATCAATCCCAATTTATCCTCATCCCAGCTGGAGTGGTGCCTCAGTCAGCAATTCACCTTTTAAGATGTTCTTTGTGTGCATAAGAGAAGAAAGAAGCTAATTGTCCTTTGTTGTCATTTTATTGGTGCATTGCCGGTGGACCTTTTTGCTTAGTGTTACAACAGAGCAACTCAGCAGCTTTGTGTTAGTCCAAGTAACCATCATTGCCACGGAAAATGGAGGAAAATCCTCATGGTGGAGATTCAGTCCCTGGCTCATGCAGAATCTGATGAAAGCACCAAGAAAAGGTGATGTCTTTACTCAATTTTTCACAGGTTTCCAGCTTGAACTATGCCAGTTGTGGCCACATGTCTGGTGTGGGGGTCTGGATGCTGTGCTCTGGAAAAGCACTGGCAAGTACTGTGAGATACCCCAAGCATGTGAACTGCAGTCCCAGAAGCACTTCATACTCCTCACTGATGGAATGCTTTCCCCACTGCTGCACAATCCCTGCTCTGAACTGCTCATGGAGGCTTTTGGTACAGGGAGAGCAGTTTGGGTCTGAGGCAGCTCAGCAATGCCACCTCCAGCAATGCAGAAGGCAGTTCCATTCCTCCCTCCTCCCCATGGCCACACTGGGGCACGGATCTTGTTCCCTGTGGTGCTCACAGGTGCTGGCTGCAGAAATGCAGAGGGGCTTCCATTGCCAGTGAGTGCTCAGCATATTCAGCACTCTAGGAGCTGTTAGAAGCTTGAAGGTTTGGTTGCTAACACAGGACTTTTCAGACACGTGTCCTTCTTCTGCTTGTAGGGGTGAGAATCATTTGAAGAGCAAGAAGTGCAAGAGGGAGGAGGTTGAAGCTCAGGGATCCCAACACCAGACTGAAAGGCTTTAGAGGTGCTTGGGGGTTGCAAGGTCTGTGTCTCGCTGAGACAGGGAATAGGAACAGGAAACAGGACATTGCTTTTTGGGGGTTGCATGACTTCAGTGCAAAACACCTCATTCACAGAACAGGACAGGTGGTTGAAGATAGGTAAAAATGGGGGCAAAAAGGCCCACTAGGTTGCACTTAACTAAGGAACCAACTAGTAAGTTTGCTTTCTTTGGAATGAACTGTTTATTCCATTCCTGCAAGTCTTTCCACACTCAGGGTGAATGAAGCTGGCCATCAGTAGCTCTGCTCTGTGCAGCAGTGACAGGAGAAGGGCTAGCAATGTGGAAGTTCAACTATCTTAAAGGTCCAGGAAAAATCAGGGAGATTTAGTTTATGAGAGTCTGAATAAACAGAGTGTGGGAGCAGATTTTAATTTCCCCAGAATGAGGCCATTTCAATATAATTTTATTTCTTAAATCTGTTATGTTCTGTTCAGTAGTTCCTTGCGTTTTTTAGTTCAGATCAGCTCTTTCAATGAGGTTATTCTCAAAATGATGGTGTTATGTGACCCATGGCTACTAATTTCCACATCTAATTATTCAGTTTGCAACTAAATAAATAGGCTTTCTTTCAACATAATCTTATCTTATAAATTGAATTATAATCAGCATCCTTGGCCTGTCTGATCTTTGGAGCCCTTTGAGCTACAACGTTAAAAAAATTCAACTTCTGTCACGCTAGAGAGCCATGTAGCTAACATCTAATTTATCTGCTTTTAACTCTTAAACCCAACTTCATGCTTACAGTTTTGAGAGGAGCCATTCTTTTGGAACAATCTCAGTCATCCTTGTAACATAGTAGCAACTCCTTCTAACCACGCCTCTACTGGACTCTTATGCTTTCCTCTTATCACTTAAAACGTGGCATTTTAAACCCCTATTTATATACCAATACATTCTTTGTGAAATATTACTCTGCAATGTCCCATTGTTGGCAAGAACTTGAAACTAAGATGCTAATTGAGGATCTTAGCCTAAGGTATTAGCACTTGGCTTAATATACAAAATGTTTGATGCATTGTTTTACGGGTATTACCTGTATTTTTCTGTCACCTGTGGCAGGCTGTTACCCTGCCTAAATATGGATATTAGGAGAAAGATGGATGATATTAGGAAAAATACGTCAGGAAGTGGATCTTAGCTGCACTGACTCAATCCATCTCTTGTGACTATGCAGACTTCAGAGTTACTGCTTACCCTTCTGATCAATTCAGACATTTGCCTACATCCAGGCGAGATTAATTGAGACCTAAGACATTATTCAGTTATGAAACCTCCAAATTCAGTCCAGATTTCAAACTCAAGATCTTTTCAACCCTTGTCCTGACAGTGACAACGGAAACTATGTCAAATTGTTATTCAGCTGTGCCTCTGAAGGGATGGTTATGGTCTTGGTGATATTCCACAGAGTCTACTGGCTAAATAAGGTTTTAGAAGCATAACTCACTCTATCTATCTATCTATCTATCTATCTATCTATCTATCTATCTATCTATCTATCTATCCATCTATCCATCTATCTATCCATCTATCATCTATCTATTTTATGTTTATACATATATATATATATATATGCTATGCATAATATAAGTAATAGATACATAATAGTAATCCCCTTAGTGATATATGACACAAAGCAGAACCCAATTAATTTCTCTTCTATTCTTGGCAGTTTTGCAGAGGTGCTTAAAAAGTAACAAGTGGTATTTTCTGTAATGAAGTTACATGTTTGTGATACAGAATACACAAATGAATAGGTCTGTTTCCAAAAGTGATGGCAATCTTACGAAACAGTTTCATAAAAGAGTTGCCCTTTGCTAGTCCAGTAGAAAAGGTTTTTTTCATCTCACTCTTTCTCTTAGGTTTCTGAGACCAGCTGAGTTGCATCGTCCCTGCCATTGTCTCAAAGAAGACGCACACAATTAAATGTCATGGAATGAAAATAAAATTTGTTGTGTTCCTTCCGATGTGCTAATATTTGTCTGAAAGTCTCCTAGTTCAGTGCTTAGTTTATTTCCATAATCTGTACATCTATATTTGCAAGAATAACCAGAATGATGACATCCTGTTGTACCTAAAATAGACAAGACTAGCAAGAGGAGGTACCATGAAATGACATTTGGTAAAAATTATTCACTCTCCCACAATCCTGTTCCCCACCGTGTCCCTCACGTCCGTTATTGATCAGGTCTTCACTCGCCGCAGAAAGTCTCTCTTTGAGGCCATGCAATGATAAAGTAGGTCATTGATTAGCTGAACTATGACAGGCAGCTCCTCCAGTCAGGTCGTGACGTACTGGAAGTCTTGAGGGAGGAGAGCAAGCGATGAATCAGTAATGTGAAAAGAAAGAAAGCCCACAGGTTTTAGTCTTTTGGGAGGACTTCTCTCGGCAGCATAGTTAGCAGCGTTACCCTCAGCAAGCTGACGGCTATGCAAATTCACCAGAGAAGCTTTTCAGGTTTCCAAAAAAAGAAAAAGAAGAAACAAACAACTAAGATGAAATTCTCTTACCCAACTACAGTACCTAGGGAATTTTTTACTTTGCAGGCAACCAACTCATATGGGCTACTCCTACTCATTGTTCTCTACTTTTAGGTATAATACATATAATTAAGCACTGTATAATTAAGCAGTTTTACATGCATTGGTTTCCACTGCACTGTCTTTTGGCAGCAATTCCATAAGAGTCCTTGTCCCCAGCTCTGGTCCATGACTTCCCACCCTCTCCTAGCTTCCAAGCCCTCAGTGGGAGATCCTTTGCATTGGCACACTCAGGGGAAGTCTCAGTGCCGCTCAACTCCAGCAGTGCAGGACAGTCCTGCAAGCAATTCTGCCACCCCATGCACCTCATTGTCCCAATGTGACCATTGTCACAAGCCCCACAGATATCCTCTTCCTCTTCTTTCCTGTGCCCTTGCACCTTCCAAGCAAAAATTACAGCATACACCAGTCTTTCATTAGCTGGCTTGCACCATTAGTAACATCTGAGGAGTGATGGTGCTTACACCCCAGAGCAATTCCCTGTCAGACTCCCACTGGGAGAGGAACAGAGTTGTGTCTTTGACTGAGCCAGAGCCTTATCCTGACCATGCTGAGTGGCCAGTGTTTCCTTTTCCCCTGCCCCCACTGGATTTTTTTTTTGTTCCAAAGTTGCTCACCATGTTCTATGGCCAGCACTACTAGATATCAAATCAGTGTTGCCTCAGCACTATGCACTGTGTCACCCAACAGCTTTCACACACACACATTTGATGTGATTTTTTTCCCCAAGCTTGGAAAATCCACAATTTCTACTGCTGCCTCCTCACTGCCTCCCACTTTCCTACCCGATAAAAGCTAGCTCAGCCACTTGCAAAGGTTTTTTATTTTTCAGATAGTAGCACTGCCCACAGTCAGTCTATATATTGTGTGCAGAAAGAGAAAATGAAACAACTGGCATTTATTTAGCTATTTTTGGCCTGCAGAGCTGTGGGACTCATCATCTCCCACGCACTTCTGTCTCACGTCTGAATCTGCGGTGCCCTGACAACTCCAGCCCTCCACACTCTCTGCCTGTGGCTGCAGCAGCCTGAGCTAAGCAGCGGCTGCTTCCAGGGGTTTAAGGGGGAAAAGTATACATACAAATGAACTCAAGTGGCATTGACTGGTTTTAATTCAAATCTGTGATATTTATAACAATTACATAATTTTTCAGCACAATTACATGCATTTTCATCACAATTACATAAATATGTAATAGATGAATGGAAATAAATGTTGCATAAACATACATATTGTCAAAAAATTATAGAGAGCTATAAGATAGATTCTCAATATATTTGTGCAAAGAACTTGAAGTAGCATTGAGCATTGACAGAGTATGTGGGTCACTGTCAATGAACAAACATAATTTGATTCTGTCATACTCCAGCTTTATTTTTAGAAATTTTACTTTATTTTTGATCAACAAAGTAGGAAAATTAAAGAATGCTGAAAAACATTTTAACATATTTCTGTGTTTGTTAAAAGAAAAATGATTTAACATTTTTCTGTGTAACAAATTGATTAATGAGACACTTTAGTCCAATCATTTTCTCTGGTGCTTACTTGCTTCTTTCCTTTCTTTCCTTCTTCCATTTGTTCCCTCTTTCCTTGATTTTTAATTTGAAATACCAGCATTTGTGCCTGATCCTGACATCCAATTTATCAAATGTAGTGTTTGATGCTATCAGTAACTCTTAGCTAATGATTACCTAAATGTTACAGCCATGAAAAAGATGTCTTAAACGATGTTAAATGAAACAGCATGTACTGGAAAATTACCAAGATTACTCAGCAGTTTCATTTTAGGAAATCTGCCTGTTGCTAGAATAGAAAAAGCCTTTACTAGTCCCTTTCCAGCAAGAACACACAATACAAGGATACAGAGCAAGCACGCATTTCCTTAGCTGAATTCATCCACTCTCTGTTTAGACAGACAGTGACACCAGTAGTGCATTTAGGAGTTACTTAATCAGAAAAACACTACACAGGCTATAAGGAACTTTAAGAAAAAGCATTCCAACCCCTTGGAGAAGGCCTTCTTGAACACTTCCACTGTCATGCTGCCAGTCAGTCACAGCAGCTGGAGTTTCCCTGTTCAGACCCCTGTGAGTGGGGACTCTCAAGGGGACTGAGATGCTTTTCCAGGTCAGATACATTCCATGGCAGTGGAGCTGAAGCGAGGAGCAGCTCTTACCCCAAGACATACCAAAAACCTGGACATGAAGCCATCCCACCCTTCCAGGCAGCCTCAGTGGGAGTGAGCTGAGGTTGTCAGAGCACTTGGGGGTCTCCACTGCCCAGGCAGGTGAGGTGCTGAGCTGGGACAGTGGCTGCTCCATGTGGCCCAGGCATTTGCTCTTAAATGCACCAAGGAGATAAATAAACTTGTGGTTTTCCCTCCTGTAGGCCTACTCACTGGATTACTCACTCACAAGGGCTCTATCTCTGGAGGTGTGACTGGAAGCTTTTAGGTGTGAGTCTGTGAACTCCAGCTTTGATGTTTCTCCTGGAAAGCTTGTGGAGAAAGAAAAGGAAATTCCATGTGCCTCCTCTAGGTTCTGGTGGACTGTGCTGGCAGAGAGAGCCTTTTTCAAAGGTAACTCAAGAATTATTGTTTGTTATGCCATCTCCTGCAGTTAAATATTAAATAATCTTTGAAAAATCCTTTGTTCTGAATCTGTTGTATGGTTACCAAAGTGGATTTCTCCTATTCATAGCAAGTTTGGAAATAAACTCCCCCAAAATTACAGAATATGTTAATTTTAATAGCTGATAGAAAGCATAAGAAAATGAGGATTTTGCCTCGTTTTTGATAATTTAATCTAGTGTTCATCAACCCACTTTAACTGAAGAAAGAGCAATCTATCAGAAGGCAGAGTGTTGCTTCCAGCAACATTTGATAATGAGTTGATGATGAGTTTAGTGTCTAAAACAGACTTTACATTTTTGTATAAAATACAGCTTGAAATATATTGCATATTGAAGCATATTGAATATTTATTCTCTGTGGAAAGACTACATGCTGAGTATATATTCCAAAAAAGATACATAAATGCATGTGCATAAAGGCATATTGCATATATACATATATATATATTTGTGTATATATATATATGTATGTATATGTATGATAATGAGTTTTATGAGAGAAAATGTTTTCTACTCTCCCCTGTTTGCAGTCAAAAAGCAGCAATGTCCTGAAAATTTTGATTTTGAGTAAAATATTTGTGGTAAAGCTATTACTAAATAGTATTATTGACTGACCATGCTTGAAGAGAAGTATTTTTGATATCCTTTGTGAGCTTTTTTTGAGACATGCTAGACATTAACAGATATGTTGCTAACTGATCTCATTTACAGCCTGGGTTAAGTGCTGAAATCTTTGGGCTGTGCATGGGGATTTGGCAACCCTGCCTGCCCAGTGAGTAAACAGCACCAAAAGATGTTTGGTAAATGGGACTCTGACTTTGTCCTTGTGGTTGCACCTACAGCCTGGAAGGCCAAGTCCAACACTGTGGTGCCTTTGACACTCAAAAACCACTCTGCCCTCAGAGCTTCTTGCAAAACCTTCAAGAGGCCTGTGTTCTTTTGCAAGGTGTGCCTAAAGGTTGCCTGTTCTAATGACACAGATTTCACTCCTCCATTCAGCAGGCTGAGAAGTTCCAGCTGCGGCTGAAGCCTTATAAAAACAGGCAGAGTCAAAAGCACTGCCAAGGGTACCCTCCTTTATGCAGGGTATGGAGTTAATATGTAATTCACAGAATTAGAAAAAAGTCCAAACAAACTCAAGTTTTTACTAAGCCTACTGGAACATGGCAATAGCAGAAGAAGAGCAGCACTAATTGCCTGAAATAGTGAGTACGTGATGTAGAGACAACTATAACCCTGGAAAGGAGTTAGTTGGTGAACCAAAACATAACAGGAATAAATCCAGGAAACATCCTTCACTTCAGAACAATGAAAGAACAAATTCAGAATGCATTTGCCACGCTGTTGGGAGAGTGAGAAACAAGGATCTGCAGCCTAAACTAAAAGGTTAAGCCATTTCTGTTTACACAGATTTTAACATATCTGGTAGAAGCAGGGCCTCTGTTTTGTAACTAGATTAGCTGATGTGAATCTGGCTGCATCTGTGTGGCATCACTGCAGTAAGTGGCATCCAAGTGGATGACTAATTGTGGCAGGGAATTGGGTTTCCAGACTGGGCTCTGAGGTGGTCAGGCAGTCAAAGAGCTGTGTATAGATATGCCCATGAGCAATTCTAGTCCATTCACTACATCCTAAGTGCAGACATAGGACTGCTGAGATTTCCCTGATCTTTGGCAAAATTAAAGATAATCTATATATTAAAGCTCCAAAAATTCATATGAGAAGGAGTGAAATGTGCTTTTCCTGTATTGCTGTACAAGGTGGGGTATTTTGGGTAATTACAAATCCTATATGAAATGACAGGCTGGAAGAAAATGAAATCTGTTTCAGAGGAAAATGAAATATAGAGTATACAATTTAACTTTTCCCTGGAAATTGGGAAAAGTAGAAGACAAGAAAACAGCAATAGTTTCAGCCTTATAAGTGCTCATTTAGTTTACATTCAGAGTCTTTCAGTGAATGCCACAATTAAAAACTCCTTCAGAACAAAATTGACACGATTTTGCTTATTACACAGATGGTGATGTCAGCTACATAACTTCATTTGTCATAGCATCCTATTACCCATTTGAAATTCTGAGTGATGGAAACAATTAAGGTTGGAAGAGCAAAAAAACCTCCTCATGTTTCAATCAAGTGATGAGAAATCCACCTGATAAGCAGATGTTGCTCAGTTGTTTGTCGGTGTAATGCAGCTACCTAAATGATTTTATTTACAACCCGAGGCTTTCCTACCAGCTTATCATATCGGTGTTAGCTTTGCTTAATGAAAATAGCAAAACAGACAGATATTTTTTTTTCTAACCCCACATGTTGATCTGAGAACTTCTACAATATTTTAGGAAAGTCGGGGCTGCCATTGTTGTCATCTAGACAAAAAGCAGGAGGATGGTGTTATTTTGTTACTGTGACATGTTTCTAAATGTACCTTGTGGATTCATATAACCATAGGATGGTATGTCTGCTGGTGACTCATGCTGACTCACCCACTGAGCCAGAATTTACTGAGCCTTCTTCTGTGCCCACACACAGTGATATGATTTCCAGTCTGAGTGAATTCTTTAAAATTTAATTTAGTAGGCTTTAACTACAGAGACAGATACGCTTCTTCAATAGCTGCCTTAATTTGTTTTTATGTCTTATTAAATGTGTGTTCAGATTATGTTTTGCAGAATCCTTTGAAATCAATTTTGAAAATAATGCGGATAAGTGCAACTGTGCTTTCCAGAGATGAAGGTCTGTCTGAAAGCACTGGAGGTGGAAGCATTGATAATCCACTGATGCCATGGACCTAAAGGCCTAATACATAATCACTGCCTCTCTGCTGTGGCTTTAGCAGCAGTGCTTGTGGGCCTCAACTATGGTAAGTCCCTAGGCAAAGGCAGTAAATAATTAATTTTAAAAAGACAAGTTGACCTGATTCTGTTTTGATTTTTAAGACTGAAAAATGTATATTGCCCCACTGCAATCAACAGAATTAAATGGTATAGAACCAGGTGTGAAAGCAATTCTTTAAATGCTACCATAGATGTCTTCAGAGTGAATTTACTTTTTTTGAAATAATAGAAATCATATGGAAGATTTTAATGGGAATGTGATCAGTCCCATTATTTGTCTCTCTCCAAATTCTGGTCAAAATCTGCTATGGTGTAGCAGCCTTAAAAGTAATTTTCCTGTTGTTACAGTATAGGCTGTAGTGACTGAGGAGACAACTACCCCAGTGAGATTATCTCTTGGAACCAAATAAAAGCTTCTCTTCAATCTCATACTCTTTGATGAAGACTCCTATGTTTTGTTAAATCAGGATTTATGATAGTCTCATTCTGACTCCAGGATTCTTTACCCACCACAGAAGCTAAGGGAGATGAAAAAATATTTTGCTTGGACTACTTCTGCATAATTTGCTTTTTAAACTCTTCTGACAAATGACAAATGAATGTTCAAGCAACAGAAAACGAGATGCATGTATCCTCCCCAAACTAAAAGTTATCAAATGCTTCAGTAAGTTGAGAGGTCTCTTGACTTTTCTCCACCTTTCCAATATTCTGAAAGAACAGTTGATTCCCCCAAGCCACATACCCTTCCCTCTTTCTCTGGGATTTTATGTCACTTCTCAAAAGTATGTCAGCTTTGACAGTGTTTTGGGGCTGTGTGTTTTACTTCTCTTGCTCCTGCAGTCAGTCAGGCATGATTCCTCATCTGCAGGAATTCATCTATGATTCTGTCTTCTCATCTCTGGAGTTTACTAAATTGCCCTGTCCTCTAAATCTGAAAATGCTGGATGAGTGGACACTTCATCCCCAGTGGTTTCGGCTTCGCTGACTTCCTTGTACTTTGAGTGTGCAGTCCCTTGTTCGGCTTTTGGAGAACAAAAGCCCCACACTTTGTCTTTAGTCATACCTTCCTGCCTGCATCATTGTTCACACAGGGCTTTCTTGTAATTCTGTCACTAGAATTCAGAAGCTGTTGGGTTTGCTCTTTGAGATAAATGTGTTTGAAAATAGAATATAACTTCTTTTTGTCACTTCAAACTTCAGCGATCATTAAGATTTTGTATGTAATGGAGCATGATACAAGGACAACCACACAGCTGTATGATAAGGTTTGAATAGAAGTTGAAATATGTGCTTCTCCCTGAGTCCCCACATGTTCTGGTCATTAACATTCCTTCTCTTGCTGTTGCACTGCCACTCACAGTCTCATTTGGTCTGAGACCATCCACAATTTCTACCAAACAAGCACAAAGGACTCAGCTCTGCTGTACTCCTGTGACAGGGATGCTCTGCAGTAGAGATGCCCACTTTTCATATGCTACAATGTTGTCAAAAGAAAGGAGAGGCCCATATACTGCACTCCATCCTTTGCTGCAGGACACAGCAATTTCCTGAAAGTGCCATATATATCAGGTTGCTTGCAGCAAGTTCCCCATGTTAAAGAGATGAGTGCCCAAGAAATATTGCAGCTGAAAGGAGATTAGTGTCTCCAAGTAATTCAGACATCTCACTGCTGGTCTCCTGCTTTCCAAGCAGTGCTACAGACCTGCGAGGAGAAAAGAGTGATTACTGGATTAATTGTTCTGACAGTAGCTCATTTCTAAAAGCCCTCTTTCTCAAGGGGCTCTGGTCCTTCCTATGTTTTATTACTGGGAGGGAAAGGGCTTCTAGAAAGAAGGGGGTAAGAAATAGGCTACTGCCAGTTCCAGAGCAAGTTATCTTGCCTACAGCCTGTTCCAGAGAGCCACAGACTGAATAAATAAACCTAGAGGTCATAGCCACTGGATGCTCCAGCTCTATTTGATGTCTCTGCACATATCGTATCTTCCTTTCTTTTACTCCTGATTTGCAAAAAGTATAATGACAATGTGAAAGTGATGTGCTGGTAATTGAAAAAAAGCAACATTTTTTTCAAGGAGTGAAAATTCCCAAGCTCCCTCTAGAAATGCAAATAAGCAGTTTATGGCATTTAAACTAATGCTGGCCTATCTTAGGTAAACATACATGATTGCAAAGCCTGTATCCAAAGGTCCCTCTCTAGCCCAATAAAGGAGCACTGAGATTTTCTGTACCTCTGTAGCTTATTCAGTGCTAGCATCCCGTTCTTAGTACCATACTGTGACTTGGAAGTGCCAGCAGTGGGTTTGGCAGTGTCCACTATGTACTTACCTCCGCGCTTATTATGCTTCAGCTGTGGAGCCCCTCTTAATTATTTTTATTTCAAACACTTTATGAAAAAGCTGACTTATTAACATGTCAGAGCTTTGTGAAGTAGTGATCTCTGGTTATTATGTTGTTATTCTTTCTTTTCCAGCTTTTAGAATTTTGCTGTTATTAGAGCCTTTTGGAACAGACTGCAATGATTACATTTCTTGAATCTTTTTAGACATGTAAGATACTCACTTGGCTTCTCCTGGGAGCTGTACACTCTGTGGTTCCCTGTGGCACTCTCATTTGACTGTCTTGGAGTTCCACCTGTTCTTCTGCCTTGCCCCTCCTTCCCTGTGATTTGTTGCATCCATGGCAGAGCTACAGCTCTGTGTAACTTCCAAAAGATTTAATCTCAGTTGAGCACCTGCAGTTGTGCAATCTCATGTGTTCAATAAATGCCCCACTGGAAAGACTTCTCCCATAGTGCAACACTGACTTTCTATTTGTTAAGAAACACCTTGATTTTTCAAATGTCTCCCAGGTTTTGGGTATCCTAAAGGTTTGTGAGCCAAGTCATTTATTTGGACATGATGATTCTTTAGAAATAACATTCCTTGTGCTTGCCACTCTTACTTGAAATCACTGTTATAACAAAGTAAAGCTACAAAGGAAGTGAAAAGCTATACTAGTAAAGCAAGGGTTAATGTTCTGATTAAAACATGGAAACAAACACACAAACAGAAAGCAAAGAAAAGAGAAAATCCAATTTCAATACCCACATTGTTCTGGCAGTCACTCACAGCTTGCCTCAGGGAATCAAGGAGCCAGTACAGGAGCAGGATCAGGATCTACTTCTCTGCTGGGTTTTTCCTGCCCCCGCCCAAAGCAGGAGGGAATTCCCAACTGCAAGAGAAGCTAAACCTCAGCACATTTCTTTGGACCATTGCCCTTCCCTTGCTTCCTTCAATTTAGAGGCAATTCCAATATAAAGTATGGCAGTTTTGACCAACCAGAGTTGTTTAGGTGAGTGCAAATGAAACCTGTTTTCTCTTGCCTCAAATGGAATAACCTCTGAGATGCAGTGATCCTTTGACATCTGATTTCTAAATGTAGGTTTACCTTCCTGCTTGGAAAGTCAGTTGGATTATAACTTGATTTGGGTCTCCATTTCCCAGTCAGTGCAACTTCTCTCATGAACTTTTTTTAATGCCTTTTTAAGATCTCCTAAATTACATATAATAAACCTATCAACTGCACATCAGACCCTAACCTCATAGCTTGTGAATAATGGATTGCTTTATTCATAGGGCTCAGACATGAGATGCCACTAATAATGATGATTAGTTTAGAGTCTGGAGCATATTCTCAAATAATTTCATTCCTCTTACTTCTTCACTTTATTATATCAGAAACTTTGCAACTATCACAGTAACTTCCAACTCTAATTCCCTTAGCCATAGTTAATTATAGATATCCTGGCAGTTGCAGAGTTATTTATTACAGAGTTTCTTGATCATGAGCAGGCTAATCAGAGGTCTTCTGGGGGCCCTTTCACTTTCAGAAATACTGCTTTTAAAATGTCAAGTCCTATCATCAAGGCTTTGTTGGTTTTGTTTCATTTTTGTACTGCAGAGTATAAAATTCATGAAACTGCTCATTTCTGCAAAGTGGAACATTCACATTTAAATTCTGATGTCCCCTTGTCACTAGCTTTTGATAATCTTCAAAATTAGAAAATATTAGAAAATAGACCAATAATTTGAAATACGCTTATTTAGTTGGGGGTTCAGTAGCCTGTTAAAAAGGTGTGCGTTACACATTTCTCTGACTTAGTTCTTTAGCTGGCAAAAAGGGCTTTCCCAATGTGCTTATAGTAACTGACAGTCCTTTGGTGCAGTGTGGGAACAGAGTTTGTAACCATCATGGTGCAGAGAGTCAACAAGACTGTTCTTATTTTATATTTTCTCTCATATAACTGTAACTACTAATTTATTTTTGTGTTTCAAAAACATAATGAGATTTATTTTTTTTTTCCTTTGAGGGGAATCAGCCCTCTACATTTTACCTGGCTTGTATTCCTGCCAGGACTGGTGGCCCCCTGGCCTGAGCAGAGCTGACCCCAGAGGCTGTGATCATGATGCTGGTTTGTCTTTGCTGTAACAGGAGGGAGTCAGAGCACTCGGTACCTCGAAGGAAATAAACAGCACACTTCATGTTGACACTGTTATTATGGCTGGCATATTTTGATCATCTCATTTTCTCCTTGCTACTGATGTACAGTAAAGTGTGAACATTATCTTTGAGCTGCAATCTGATCTTACTGAGCTTTAAGTGCAGCAAAGGGCAGTGGATTTTCTCTTCGGCAGCAACACGAACAGCAGGAGCTCTGGAAATTGTAGTGGCAACAGCAGCTTCTGTTGTGACAGTTCTCTCGTAGGTCACCATGGTGAGAATGTATCTGAGTGTTGGGTTTTTTCCCTGTCCAGACACTAATACAATTTCTAGAATCCAGAATAGCTTATATAAATTATTACCCTTGTCATGAATTATATTCATGCAGATATGTTAGCAAGAAATACACACATTTTCTTTTTTAAGACATTTAATACCTAGACAAAGGATTTGATGATACTTTAAAAATCTTAAAACAGTTGTTTTGTTGGTGTATAGCTGGAAAAAAAAACCCAAACACCATTAATTGAAAAAAAAAGGGTAATAAGCAACAACATGGAACCTGGCCTACATTGTTTTGCTTTTCTTTGTGAAGATTCGTTATATGCTTACATGTTTTAAAATTAGGAATGTTCATGAACTGTGAAGACAACATGGGACATACATGGATTTTGCATGTGGAAAGCAAGGCTTTTTGTTCAGAGCTTAAAATTGAAATAGCTGTAATGTGACAGTGTCTGACATGGGCAGCTTTGATGGTCAGGGACAGCACCCATCAAACTATCCTAGAAAAATGCAGAAAAGGAATAGTTAACTCTTTTTTTTCCTTGAATGAGGGCTCCATTTGGAGTCAGTGTTACCCTTCTTGCCAGTCCTGCTCAGTACCTCCCAAGCTGGTGTGCAGCCTGATCTCACTGGAAGGGTTGGCTGTTGGCAACCCTTTAACTGAGCCACCACCAAGTGTTTCCATTAGCAAGTTCACAACAGTCCCATCTGCAGCTCTGGCCTGCTGGGCCACTTCCTCTGGGGCTGTGCACCACTGGCATGGATGCCAACAGCAGTGCTTAGCTGTTATGAGATTTAAGGGAAAGGGACCCTTCCCTAGCCACAAACTGAATTTCCTTAGTTTAATTGATTTCTGGCCACTTTTCCTTTCTACTTAAACTGGTATTCATCAGTTGCATGCGTGTATAAAGTACTCAACAGCCCCTGCTGCAGTTCAGCAGAAACTTCAGGAAAAGGATCAGTGCCCTACTGGACATGCATGAAGTTTCTGTCAGAAGACCTTTTTTCTCCCTTTGTCTTGAAAAAAAGAAACCTCCTCAGGACCTGCTTTGTTCATTGTTAATATTTCAAATGTGTATTAGGGCTGCCCTTCACACTGCACCGTTTGGTTGCTGATGTTTTTCCCCTCAGAAGGATGGTGAGTCACATCTATTCCAGTTTAATAGCTCCTCTGATCTTAACAGAATGGCCTCAGCAGAAACATCCTTGAATAATACAGACCACTCACATAGATCAGATTGCTCCTGCCTGATGTGTTGCCCCACGCCAGACAGCTTCACTTACCCATGAGAACAGTGTGTGCTACAAGCCCCTGCCCTCACTGGGGTCTTCAAGCTCTTATTCTTCCTCAGCAATGGGGATAAAGAGAGATGACAGTGAATGGAAATGTGGGAAGTTATTTTCAAAGTGCCACTGATTTTATGTGGGAAGGTGTTTTTAAAGTGCCACTGATTTTATGAATTAACCTTTGCCACTCTCCCAGGTAATTACTTATCATAGTTACTGTAAGGAAAGGTAAAATATTAATAGCATTGATAATTAACAGTCATGAATTAACTGAATTAACAGTAATGATAATTCCAAATGAATTAGGAAATATCACAAAGATTAAATACGAAGCTGTTAACTTGTCATTAGATTACTATTAGAGATTATGGTTAGGAACGAAGTGTAAGTGGGCAGCAAAAAGTAGCAATGGAATTGCATTGACAGTAAGAGATCTCAGTTAATATTTACATATTTCAATGATAAACTCTTCAGGCTTATTTTTAGTTTTACTCTCATGCTTACTTTTAAATTTTCATTAGAATGGTCTCAGCTATAAAACTGTGCATCTATGCCGCATTTAAAAGATGTTTGAAAATTGAGAGGATATTGTTACCACAATTCATCTATTTTATGGAGCTTAAAAGCAAGCTTGTTAGGGAAACTCAATTGACTTCTTCAATAACATAAGCTTAAAAGATGGTAAGAACATAAATACTTTACAGTTGACATGCTTAAGATTTTGGACTATTGTGGAATTTGCAGGCTACCCCAACAAGGGAAGAGATGAGAATCTTGACTTCATATTTCAGAAGGCTGATTTATTATTTTATGATATATATTATATTAAAAGAAAATTATATATTAAAACTATACCAAAAGAATAGAAGAAAGGACTTCATCAGGAGGCTAGCAAGAAATAGAAAGGAATTATAAGAAAATCTTGTGACTGCTCACAGCCTTGACACAGGTGGCTGTCATTGGTCATCAAGTAGAAACAATTTCACATGCTGAGTAAACAATTCTCCAAATCACATTCCAAAGCAGCAAAACATGGAGAAGCTGAAGCTCCTCAGGAGAAAAGATCCTAATGAAAGGATTTTTCATGAAATATGTCAGTGACAGACTATCTTAAAACATACTAAGTTCTCTTAAAATACTCCAGTCAAAGGTAGAAAAGATTAATCTAAAGTCCAGATAGCCAGTGAAGAACAAAGTAGGGCAGTAATAAAGATGAAGACACTTTAGGGATGGTGGATGAGAGTAGTCTAAGGAAAAGGTGGTGTTCTAACACCAAAGCAAAATGTTTAGCAATATTTTAGACTGGAACAGGAGACAGCAAGAAGTTAACAAAACTGACAGTTCTGTTCTGTGTCCTGTGCTACCACAATACTGCACTGAGTTCTGAGCTTCCCAGTGGCAGAGAGGAAAAGTGTGAACACAAGTTACTGAGTTAGCCAGGCAAATTATTCCTTATCAGCTAGGATGCTCTGGCAGCCTGTCATAGCTGAAATGAGCACGTTTTCCTTCGGCAGCTGGGTGAGCTGGGAGCACACACACACAGAGGCAGCTATTACAGCCTGTCTGTGGTGCAGTAACTTATTAAGCCATGCTAAGTCATGGCTTAATTACAAACTGGCTTGACAGCTTGTGGCTGTCTGTCCCTACCCAATTTAACAACATGAACAAAGCTGAAATGAAGGCAACAGAAATAATCATGGCACAACAACCCCTTCAGTTTGAACATCTCAAAGCCAGCTCATGGCTGCTGGTGTGCATCTCCCAATAAGCACTTCCACACTGCCAATTAAGTGCCTCTGTGAAGGCACTTAACCTGTTGTCCAGCCACGCTTAAGACTGCATTTGTCATTCTAATGCTGAAGCTGAATGACATTTCATATCATGCTGTGATAAACTACCATATTTTGTCCGTCTTTGTCATCTTTTTGAAGTGATGAGCTCTCAGCAGCTAGCTAAAATTTCTTATACTAAGGTCTTGCTTTTATACTCTTCAAGTTAACTGCATTAAATGTATGTGGTTTCCAAGTTTTCCTTACTGTTGGTATCCCTAAGAACTGGGTCATTTACAAATTTATCCCCCACCACTCTCTTGTATCAGCATCATTAAAGAAAATATCTAGTAGGTTTAAGCCCAAACTTATCCTGGGCACTGGGGGAGTGTGGGGGTTTGTGATGGTAGGAAGAAAAGAGAACCACCTTCACTCAGACACTTCATTTCTGATCATTAGATTTTGCTTTATCCTCTGTGGATACTCCATCACCTCCATTAGTCTCTGGTACTGCTCTGCTAATTCCTGTCATCTCCTCCTTTATCTAGAAGTTGAAAGACATTATCAAAGGAAGACCTGAGGTTAATCTGGTAAAGCCCACCTTTAGTAAACAAACATTTCACTTTCTCATTTCCTTACTTTAAAAAGCTTACTACCAGACAAGTGATTTCATTTGACACAATTTTCTGAGTTCTGGAATGGGCAGTATCTGTTCTTTCTGCCCAGAAGCTGTGTTTGACTTTCATCTTATATATAATACTAGCAATTTCCTTTTGCTCCTAGCTATTAGCCATCCTGCCCTCCAATCCCATGCTCAAGATCACCATATTTACTGAAAATTGAGGCCAAAATATGCATTTAGTTTTAGAATCAGACGTAGACTATTTCTAAACCCCACTTCTTCCTCAACGGAAAGCAACATCACTTCCTTCTTACACTATTATGTCACGGCTGGATAACATCTTGCTGGTTTTTAAGATGCTGGTTTTTTTCATAAATCAACCTGATTTTCCAGATAAACTCTCCCACTTATTGATGTTTGAGGTCCTTCCTGAAGGACCAGACCTTTTTTCTGTTTAATGCTCTCTGCTTGTAATTCTTACCCTTCTCTTGATGCCACTTCTTTTCTACTTATGCTTGAGGCATCTACCTCAAAGTCATTTTGCCTTCTGTGAGATACAGGATCCCAGTCAAACCCTTGGTTTCAAGGTACCTAAGGTTTCTTCCATGTTCAAGTTTTCATTATACAAGATGATTTTGTTGCCAGGTTCCTTCACTTATCACAGTTTCCCTTTCTGAAGTTGAGAATGTTCTATTTTCTTTCACCCCTTCCTTTCATCACACAAGTTGTGATCACTGACTCCAGGGTTATTACTTACCATCAGGCCTTTGAGGGCATATTCCTGAACCACCCAAAAGCAATACTATTTACAGGCTCAGTGACAGAGAATTTAGTTTACTACCACAGTCCAGAATGTCTGGCCCCAAATATGAGTAGCATGTATTCTCCAAATTATTAAATGAGAATTGGAAATCTCACTGGCTATTTCTTTGAACCAAGCAGTACCATCTCTTCAGCAATATGGAGTTTTCTAACTACCTCCAAATTTTCTACCTGGAGCCTGGAATGATTTTAGGGCCCTCTTCTCTCAGTAAAATCTGCAATCTTCTTTTTCAAAAATAGAACTGAATTTTGAGTTGCTTTTATTTACCTTTTATTTGCAGAACATCACTTCTTTGACATAGAATATTACTACACAATTTTATTTTTACTTCTGTGTTTGCTCAATCACAAATTCCCTCTAATCCACATGTTCTGGTTAGGAACTGAGTGTTCTTTTATCACAAGGAGGGAGGTCTGAACTGCTTTCTAAAATACCTCCATGTTTGGTTTTTTCCCCAAAATACTGGAAATAGTATATCCACTTTTCAATTATTTCATTTTGACAGAGTAACATTACTTTTTTGCCTTTGTCTGTATATGTCCTTTTTTCTTTGCTACCCATCCTACATTCTTTCTATTCCCCATTGCTGTATTAACATTTAGTCTTCCTCTTGTTGAGAAAAACAAAGGCAAAATATTACATGAAACTTTCAAAATTTACCCAGTTCATTTCTTAATGTGAGGATGACCTTATTATCTGTGGTGATTTCCTTCCTTTCTTCACAGATGGTGTAATCCAGAAGGGGTACCCAGGCAAGTGGTGAAGAACGAACTACTGTTGTTTAGTGAATTAGTTTCCATGGGAAGTTTACTCAGCTGAAAATGAAAGAGTTTGTTTGCTTTGCAGATAAAAAAGTAACCATGTACCATAAATATTGTCAGTGTCTGAGAATGCCTTCTTGTGAAACCAGAGC
The DNA here is from genome assembly GCF_028018845.1 of Melospiza georgiana. Lineage (NCBI taxonomy): Eukaryota > Metazoa > Chordata > Aves > Passeriformes > Passerellidae > Melospiza > Melospiza georgiana. The sequence goes on from NC_080432.1 coordinate 39,107,861, forward strand.
AGCCACCATTTGTCAAACTAGTCTGAAGGCCAGCTAAAACACTAGATGTATACATGCTTCAGACAACCAGCTAACGTTTAAAAAACAGAGGTAAAAGCTGAGAAAATTGCATGAAAACACTGTCAGATCAAGTAGCTTCCCAAAAGTACTGCTTTTTGGCAGGGCCTGATTTACAGCTCATTAATTTGAACATTAAACAAATGTAATTGTTGAGATTTGTCAACAGCTACTCCTAAAAGGACAAATCGCTTCACCAATAACAGAACATTCAAAAATGGGAATTTTAAAAACCCTGTAGAAGAACTCACCTTCATTCCTCTTTAGTGTAGTATCAAAGCTGTTTGCAAATTACCTTTATCCCATACTATTTCCCATTTATTACCATTTCTGTAGAGCACAGTTATTTTCATCACCACTGAGAATAAAGTGGGCATTGCATGTATTAAAAAATGCCGACTCTTTCAGGCATGCACACATCACCGTTGATCCAACACACAAGTAACTCCCACAAATATCCTGCCTTGGTAATCTTACACAAAGCTTAACTGGAGCCAGCCATGAAATGGCACAAAATCCCTGGATTAGCCATTAACTCCACATTGCCACATACAAACCATTATTTCACCTACTTGTTACTTCACCGCCTGCCCCTGCTGCCTGTCACTGCTGCTTGCTTCTTGCCACACACACCTCTTGAGCAATGCCAGCGTTGAGTTTAAGCCCACAGAAACCAGCCAGATATGCACATTTTCTACTGATTAGGAATGTGCTGTTTACACTGGGCTATGGACTCGTGGGCACAGTGTAGGTTTTCAGTTAAACACTAACATATAAGCAGGTCATGTTTGAAAAGCAGTAGGGGATATCACTTATTACTTTAGAGAAAATGTAGGGTAATATTTATTATTTTGGGAAGTCCATTCTTCCCAAAGAATTGTAAAGGTTGTACAGCTAGTGAGATGATAAGGAAAGCAAGTATTTTATTTTTTCTAAATTTGTTATAAAACCATATATGAAATTAGAGCTGTAGGTGAAAGGAAGGGGATCAGAACCCCTGTAAAACCTAGAAGCAAGGAGAAAGGCAGGGTCAGAAGGTTTGAATGACAACTCAAAGCCTAATTTCTGATTTCTTGCAGTACTTCTGTAGATTTTTGTTTTAGTTGCCACTGGGGGAAGAGTGGCTGCTACAGTAAATTGGAGGGAAGAGTGAGTAGTAGCTGAGTATACAATGTACATACTGAGCAAAATTATCTAATGCTACCCAGGGCATCTCTCTGGCAGGTACCCAAGAAGCAAAGTAGGGGATGCAAACAGGGACCTGATAAAATTACAGCCCAGTTCCATACCTGCTGAAATCTGTGCAGGACATAACAACAATTTAAAAAGTGTCAAGCTCTCAAAAAATTCTTGGTGAATCTCTTGAAATAAAAAACAGTTTCAAAACTCCAAGAAATATCTAGGCTAAATAAATTTTGCATTAATCAACCCTAAGAGATAGCAATTTTTAGGCAGATTTGTGATTGCTTTAATAATACATGAATTATATTTAAATGACTATGAGATATAAGCCTGAGGAAAGGAAAAAAAAAAAAAAAGAAGAAGAAAGATCCCTAGCTATATAAAAGTATCTTGAGTCCCAGATCATGTGGACACTGCAAAGTTAACTAGGTTGATTGGCAGCTGGGTCTGGGCACTCAAATTAGCTTGTCTGTGAGCAAGTTTTCTATGACAGAAGGGGAAACGCAGTCTCAGCATTCTGGCTCTTTCTGAACGGGCTCACGAGTGCCTGTGCTGAGGCAATCTAGGTTTCATTCTCATTCAGCTCTGTCAACTGGTGGGGAGCTCTGGGAAGCAGCCCTGGCACACAGGGGTGGACTATCCCAACTTCTCAGTGTGGAATGGATGCATTCGAACCCACAGAGAGCAAAGCATCGGCTCTTAGAGCTGCAGCTGCATCAGTCACACCCACAGAGCTCTGTCCAAGAGCTCTGTCCAAGGATTTCCTGCCGTGAGTGGTGGTGCCCATGACCTTGGAGGTAAAAGCTGCAGTGTTTTCTGCACTGTGGATATAACTCCGGGGGCCCTGGGAAAATAATCCCATCATGTGCCTATTTGGAAGACTGGGGGAGATAATTTCAACTCCAGATAGAAAAGCTCTCATCTTTTTCAGGGTCAGTTCCTTTTATAAACACTCCAGAAAATGAATAGAAGAGTAAATAAAAATGCTTTACAAAGTGTTTTGAGCCATGGTGTCAAGTCCTGCATGTGAAGGGTGCTCACTCATGCTGATGTATTCAGTGTGTGGGAAGGAAACACCTCAGAGTAAGGAAAGGGACAAAAGCATCAGAGAACTACGGTGTGGGAATTATTATGCCATTTCTACAGACAGCACATTAAAGTCTGGGTTCTCGGGAGTGCAAGGCAAGGATATTCCTTCCAGCTTTCCAGGAAAGCCTATAGGGCTTTCCTGCAGCGGCTGAACCGCCATACAGAGCTGTAGGGGCACGAGTGGGGTCCCTCTCCAGCGAGGTGAACGGCAGCTGGCTTCAGCCAGCCATTGACTGAAAAGGTGGGAATAGCACGGGATTACGAGGGATCACACAGATTTTCATGTTCTTTCCTGAACAAACAGTTTTGCTTTGGGGCAAGGCAGAAGCCGCAGGGCAGGGGAGTCCCGGCCGGGCGTTCATTCCGGCCTCCCGCGGCGGGGCCGTCCCTGCGGCCGGAGCGGCGGCGGCGGGAGCGGCTGCGCCTTCCTGCGCTCCCCACTGCCGCGACTCGGGGCCCGGGGGAGATTTTGGGGCGACCTTATCACCTTCGACACGCACCGAAAGGAGGGGGTGGGGGTCGGCCTCTTCTCCCAGGCAAGTAGTGAGTGACAGGACGAGAGGAATTAGCCCCAAGCTTTGCCAGAGGAGGTTTAGGCTGAGCATCAGGAAGAATTTCTTCAGAGAAAGGGAGATTAGACATTGGAATGGGCTGCCCAGGGATGTGATGGCGGAGTCACCATCCCTGGAGGTGCTTAAGGAAACATTGGATGAGGCACTCGGTGCCACGGTCTAGTTGCATGGAGGTGATCGGTCACGGGTTGGACTTGATAACTCACGAGTCTTTTCCAACCCGATCGATTCTGTGATTCAGTGATTCTACTCTTCAGGCGGCCCCGGTGTCAGCATGGCTCGGTGGGGTACCAGGGGCGGCCCCGAGACGCCTCATTCGGGCACCTGAGGAGGGCTCCGGCCCCTGTGTCCCCTGAGCCGGGACACGGCACTCGAGCCCCGCGGGCAGATGGGAACGCAGAGACCGAGACACCTCCAGCCGCGCTTTTTGGTGCGGTAACACCAGCAGCCCCGACCGGCAGCGGCACCGACAGCAGCCCCAGATCCCAAATCCCGGCTCCCGACCCCCGGGCCGTGCTAGGTGCAGCGAGTCCCGCCTGGGGCGCCAGGCCCCGCCCTCCTCGGGCGGGACACCTGCCCCCGCGCGCCCTGATTGGCTGCTGGTGATGTAATCGCGCGCACATACGGGTACTCCCCACTGCCCCCCGTGGGGCACGGGGGAGGTCGCGCGCCCCTCGCCCGCCCCGCGACCAATCGCCGTGCGGAGCGGCTCGGCGCGCGGGCCGGACAGCGCTCCGCTCCCCCGCCGGCCTCGCTTGATTGGCAGGAGCAGCAACCAATCAGAAAAAGGGGCCCGCGGGTCGGTTCACGCCCCCTTGGCGAAGAGGCGGCCGGGGCGAGAGAGGCTACGGGAGTGGCGGCGCTGGGAGCCAATGGCCTGCAGGCAAACCGCGCCGCCGCGAGGGAGGGGATGTGGCGGCGGGAGGGAGGCTGGGAGGGGCGAGGGCGCTCGCTGACAGCCGCTTCCGTCAGTCCTGCCCGAGGCTGCGAGGCCGGAAAAAAAAAAGTGCGGAGAAAGACGGAGTCCGTGCGCCGTCGTCTTGACTGACGAGAGCCACAGCCAATAGTTACCAAAGCAGGCGGGGGAGACCCAATCAGAGAAAAGCTTTTGGGCGGGGCCTGGGTGTGAGCGGCGAACGCATCTACCAATGACAGCGAGGAAGGGCTGTGCCGACGGGGCTGGCGGCCAATGGGCTGCGGGATGGGGCGGGCGGGGTGAGCCTGGCCCCGCCCAGCTCTCCCGAGCGCTGTGACGCGGGCGGGGGGACGGCGGCTCCAACATGTCCGCGCTGCTGGCGGCGCTCCGAGTGCGCGACCGGGCGGCGGCGGCGGCCGGCGGCGGCCAGCGCGGGGCGGCGCGCACCTGAGCCCGAGCCAGCACCGCCCGCACCCGCGCCGGGCCCCGCAGCGCCGCCGGGCGCCTGGGGACGCGGGGCACACAGGTAGAAAGGGCGGCCGGGGCTGAGCGGGCGGGCCGGGGCCGGGGCTGCGGCGCCGGGGGAGGCAGCGAACGCGGCGTGCGGCGGGTGCGCCCCCGGGGAGCGAGCGGGCGCCGCGAGGCCCGGCCGCCGCCTTCCTCCCGCCGCGGCAGAAGGGAGGGCCGGGGCCGCGCTGACACGGCCCAGGCCCCGCACGGCCGCGGAGCCGGCAGGCCCGGCCTCGCGTGGGTGGCACCGGGGAAGGCGCCGGAGGGGTCCCGCGTGTGCCGGCGGCCGGAGCCGGGCGGGGGGCGGCCGGCGGGCCGGGCTCGCGCACGTGCATGGGCCGTGCCCTGGGGAGCGCCGGGCCGGGCCGGGCCCGTGATACCGACGGGACGGACGGGGCGGGCGGCGGGCGGCACGGCCCCGGTGCCGGGGGAGAAGCTGCCGTGAGGGCTCGTGCTCGTGACGAGCTGGGGATGGAATCCCGGGCAGATGGGCAGTGCCTGGGAGCCTTTGGGCGAAAGGAGTTGAAGGCAGTTCTTACTCGTAGTTCGGAGCTTGCTGGCTCTGCCAACCCATTAGATACACTTTTACCATAATTTACAATAATATCTCTCTGGGAAGGAGGGCGTCATTTTGATGAATTTAGTTGGAGTCAGCTAATAAAATCTGTACCTGTCTCGTTTTGTGTGCGGTAGGTTGAGGGATGTGTTTATTCCGTGGGGATGCAGGTGGTGGGTGAAAGCACACGTGTTTGGGAGCACTGCTACAGGAAGGCCTGTGAGTTTAGGAGTAAGAGGTAAACAGGCTTCTGTGTGTTGTGAGAAATAAGGTGGTAAGTTGGCAGGCGTCTAAAGGCCATGGGGGAGGGAGGCTTTGGGTGGTAGGGAAGCCTGTGTACAAGTTACAGGCACAGTGGTAACAGGTTGCTACAAGGTTCTGGACTTGTTTTGTTTCGTGGCCACTGTGGTTACACTTAATGTGCGAGACCTTCGTGTGTAATATGAGCTGGTATGTGGACAGCAAGTCATGCGTGTTCCTACTGCTGTGCTTTGGTTTGTCTGCTGCTCACACTGGGAGCTGAGAGAGATGCCCGGCTGTCACCAGCTCAGACAGTTCTCTGTCTGGTGTGTGGAGATGGGCTAGAGCAGAAAGCAACGCGGTCTGTGTCCTGGAAACTTGAGAGGAAGCAAGAGTTGATGTTTCATATGTAATGAAATGAAAGGAAAGGCTGGATATTTGTTGTTTGGCCCATGGAATACAAATGGGGAAACGTGTAGTAAATGCCCAGTGTTGGGATCATGATAGTACTTTTTGGAGAAAAGTCTGTGCATGTGCTCGGGAGCTGTAGAACTATAGTTATATATGTTTTTGACAGGCACGATGCACTCTGAATTTCTGTCTGTTAGGTCATCAGTGCTGTCTTCCTGTAGGTAAATTTTCAAGGATGACCGTGGACTATAGGAAAGTGAGGGGGTTTGGGTGGACGTTTGTGATATTGAAAATGGGGGGAAGATGAATTTGCACAGAGGGTGAAGATTCTGTTAGGATATGTATACATGTGTGTATCAGGGGAATGGTATTTGTGCAAAAGGGAAACTGGAGTTTTCGTATTGCTGAGTGAGTTAGTCTGTGCATAGAGAGAGGAGGCAGGCGGTTTTGGCTGAGGCTGTGAAACGCTGAAATGGTGTGGGGGAGGGATGGTGAACTGGCTCCAGGGTCCTGTACAGGTTGGAGGCTGTGGGGATTCTTTGCTGCTCATATACGGAGAGAAGTATTTTATAGCTATGACACCTGGTGAAAAGGAAAAAAGTGAATAAAGGTGATGAGGCAATTTAGTACTCTTATGAATATTACTGGATTAAAGGAGGTTACAGGACAGTCAAGGGGTTTCTGGTCAAGTGCTTTTTTTGTTTGTTTATTTTGTTCTGTTTGTTTCACTGGATAAATTGACCATTAACTTTAAAGGTAAACTTTTGCTGAAACTAGCACTCAGCATGATGTTGACAGGTCAGCAGCTAACTAAAAGCACTCAGTGTGGTGTAGACAAGCTCCTGTGTGTATGTGTGGGCTCGGGCTCCAGTACATCCATTATATGTGTTTATTACCTGCATTTTCTGTACCTTAACACTTAACTGTGAGTTTGCATATCCAGAGTGTATGAAATCTTCACTTGAGGGTCAGAGATTTGTGAAGAGACAATCCATTTAGAATGGAAAGCTGCTTGGATGAGTTGGAAATGAGGACTAATTATGTGTCTATCCCATGTTCTGAAGTTTGGGCTCGTAGGTTCTATTTATTTGCATAGGCCCTCATCTCTTGTTCTGCAGATCTTTAGAGGAGGCTGTTACATAGGGCAGTGATTTAATTAAGGCACACAACAGCAGGATGAGGGAAATGTAATTAGTGCAGTATGGAGAGGGCTGCATAGAGAACCCATTTTTCTTTTATAGTGGTAGTCATGAGGTGATCAGTCAGTGATGTAAGGAACAAGAGAAAGAAATGAGTAGTCTTGTAGTTATCCTGGACAATCCAGTTCTCTTCTTGTCTCTGGTGTGCATTGCTCTCAAGCTTTTCCAATGATAATCACTTATGTGTGTTTCTGACTTAGTAAACTTGTCTCAAGAAATAAAGACCTATTGCAATTGAAATTCAAGCCTGTGAAGTGTGTGTGTTGAGCAGTTGTTTCACCTGCTCACTGTCAAAAACTACTGCTCTCAGGGGTCCAATGGAGAGCAGAGAGTATTTCTTACATTAGTGTATTGCTTCCATATTACTAAAGGGAAAGGCACTAAAATCTGCTCTTAGTAGTGGATGTAGAAATCTGTGTTTATGAAATATTTGTACTACTCTTTGGAGCAGGGCTTATTTAGACTGCAAGGGATGGGGATGTGCATAGAACAGTGTTCAGTGAGTATTGAAAGTGCTCCTTACATGGAGCAGGCTGCAGCACACCTTGCTGAGTGCTGCCACAGTGTTCAGCAGGGCAGGGGTGGGCTTGGCTTGTCAGTGTGGTTTCTGTTGCTTGGTTTGGTCTTGGGTTGTTGGTTTTTTTGGTTTGTTTTTTTTTTTTTTTTTTTTTTTTTTTTTTGGTTTCTTTTCAAAAAAACACTGAAAATGAACATTTGGTAGTGCCTTGCATCATCAGTCCAATAGAAATGCTTAAATCTGCCATATAGGTTTACTGCTGTAGCTTAGGAAGTGGGGAATGGCTGTTCTTTCCCAATCAGCACTGGAAGACAATTAGCTAACCATTGGTTTTTACAAGCATGGTCTCTTCCAAGTGAATGGGAAAGCCTTGGTGAAAGAATCCAAGCTCCAGACTCTGTTTCCACTGTGGAGAGTGTTTACTGTGACAGGCCATGCATATCTTTGTGTCCATAGATGTTTGTTTTTCTTCCTAGTATTGATTCTTTCTGCCCACTACCTTAATCAAATATGCTCTGTTTTGTTTGGGGTTTGTTTTTTTCACTTCTTGTCACTTGTTCACTGATCTCTCTGAATTCAGTGCTGCACTTCCCTACCCTGTAAAAAAGGAGCATTCTTCAGATCTTGGGCCTTTTAGTAACTGAAGTGATTCAATCTGAGTATTGTTCTTCTCAGTAAATTGGAGGAGAGCAGTGGTAATTTCTTTGGAAAACAGTTGAAATCAAAACTTTTGCTGTCTTGGTTCCTTCCCTGTGTATTACTTTTTAAATTCTGTGCTTCAGTTTATGCTTGATGGTCTTCATGATTTGGCTTATAGCTGTACAGGGTGTGAATTGTAACTTCTTCTTTCTCACTGTCTGTTAGCAGTGTGAATGCAGCATAAATGTTTTATGCATCTTTCAGGAGTCAGGTTTAGCCCCAACCTCCAGAATCTCACGTATACATAAAATGTTCAGGGAATTTAATGTCAAAATCTGGATCAGTAATTGCAGCTTCTTAATAAAAAACAAGCTAGCCAAGTAGAATGACCTCTGACTAGAGAAGCTGAGAAAGGAGAAATTGAAAGATGATCCCTGATGTAAGAACAAGGATGCAGAGTTTCCAGAAAGATTATCGGTACTGCTTTTACTTAACAGACAACTTTGCAAACTCCTTAGCTGTTTGGATGTTTTTCAGCCTTAGACAGATGTCTAGTGTGGGAAACTTTGTTCAAACTGCTTATCATTTGCTCAAGCCTTGTACAAATTTATATTTGTATCATATGATAAAATCAGATAAGTATTTGGAAGAATTTATGAGTGTCACTCCAGAAGAAAACTGGTCTGAAAATCTTCATGAGATGGTAAGAAAGTACTGAGCTGGGGTAGCTCATCTCTGGTTTCTAGAGATGAGCAGCTCAACTCAGCTCAGTTTCTTGAGACATCATTGGCATGTTGAGACATAAGGGTTGCCAGTGAGTGTAGGTTAAATTAGTCTTCTGGCTCTTGGAAAACCCTGTGTTGGGAGGGAAAGCACAAAGATGTTTTAATGTATAGAGTGATGGCAGAAGGGGAAATTAGGTGTCTCAGCAGACAGCAGCCTTTCTTATATTTTTGAAGGAAATTACTCAGTCCCAGGTATTTTTGTTCTGCTATGAAAATGTTACCCACAATTCTTTTTTTCCCTGTGCACCATTAGTTTCTCATTAACATTACTTCAGTGTGTCATTTTATGATGTCACTACATTACTATCTCCTGGCATAGATTCTCTTCATCTTTGATGGGATGAGTTGAGTTTTCATTGAGTTTTCTTTCAAACAAATAGTGCAACTAGGTGCTTAAGTCTGTTTTAACATGAAACATATCATAAAAACATAGCTTAAGGATGTTTCAGACTGGGCTGCTGGAGAATTTAAAATGGCTTTTTAGTGAATATGTTAATGACATGTCAAAAACCACAAACTTCCAGTTAAATCACAAAGGAAAGTGTCATTAGTTCTTTCAGTTTTCATGGGATTAATGTGTTAACAGAAAATGTAATCTTCAATAATCCTACTTTTGTGTCTGCCCCCCAGTATAGGAACTTGATCTTTACTGAATGTAGAGCAAACATGGCTCTGCATTGTTAGCATATGAATGAATTGTTTTTATCAAGGAGGTAATGAATTAAGATGGTAAGGATTTGTTGAGCAGAGGAGGTAACATATTATTGTAAGCTTTTCATGCAGTACTGCTTTGGTCTGTTCTCACCAGCTTGTTGGTCCTGCTAAAGGCAGGTATATGTTTGAAACTCATCATCTTCTATTTAAAATTTTATAGAAAAAAAAGGGTAACAGGAAAGAACATATCGGTGATGGAATTATTTGTAAAGAACTAATGTTTTGATTCGAGTGGAATAATGAACATTATGGTGGTCAGCTTATTCAAAAAGAAAAGAAACCCTCTGTTTTGGGTGGCTTTGTTGGTTGAGCTGATATGCAAGTCATAAAGAGCATTATTGAGTACATGCTGCTCTTCCTCTGCTATCACCACCTCCAGTGGAACCATGGATTGAGTTGTCTCTTCAATGTTACTTGAAAAGTTTTGTAAAACAGTAATGGTAGGTGATGCATGAACTGTGCAGATCTTTGGTAGGCTATTTTTCTCTTTATTCAGGAAACTTTTCTAGTGTATCCCACTAGCTTTTGAAACTCCTAACCTGTAAAGGAGTGGAAACAAAAGTGGATGAGTGGTGGTACACTGCTGCTATCATTACTGCAGGAAAAGGAGCAGCCCGTACAGACCTCCTTTCTAGGGCTTTTAAGGTGCATGTTGGCAGCTTAAACCTGTGGGTTTGCTTCCTGCTGCTTGAGGCTCTCATAAATGGAAGGACAGTCCCTGCCACATTGGTTCTGTTTACACTAGCAAGCAGTACTGCAGCTGAAGGAGGTTGTGGAGTGGAGCTGTAAGGTAGACTCAGTGTCCCCAGTGTGTGTACTTCGTAGGGTTTATTTCAGACCAGTTGTAGTCTGGCTCTGTGGGCTGAGTCTGTTCAAGCTTTCCCAGAGATTTGATGTAGGTCAGTCTTGGAGATGTTCAGATAATTTGCTCAGAAGCTTCTATGAGATGTGAACTAAAATACAGGAAGTGGGTGACAGATCTACTTGAAAAGCATGCTCCTAATTCAAACTGACATGTCAGTACAGCTGTGCCCACTAAAAAGCACGTTAGAGCATTGCAGAGGGTGCTGAGCTACGCAGGGGGAGTGGGTTCTCCCCTCTGCTGCTTCCTAAGTGTTGCCAGGCCTGCAGAAATTGGCCTGCTGCTCTCTAAGGATGGCTTGTTCATCGTGCCTGGTAACTAAATATCCGTTCCCAAGTTATTGTCCCTAATTTTGAAATCTTGTGTGAAAAAGACTGGTGTTAAAACTACAACAAATTCCGGAGAGTAGTTGCTTCATGGCTTTTCTTCAGTTAATCAAGAATGAAACTGTCTGTGTGAGCAGTAAGTTCTGAAGCCTGACTTCCTGTGGCTTTGTGTCTTGTGGTTGGGTACAGGGTACTGTGAGTTCTGTAAGTATTCTCATTTGTTTGGGGCACATTTGTTTATCCTGTATGGGATGATGGTTTTGGTAACACAGCTGAGCCTCTGCTCCCCTTGTCCTCAAGGGGCACTAGTTTGGATTCTCTCCTTGATGTGACTGTTTATTCCACAAAACTCATAGGACCTGATTATTTGTGAAATATTTACCCTTGTGTAAACTTTTGAGTTGTGTTTCAGTGAAACTGTGAGGACACAGACAACATGCACTGTAGCGTGGCTTGGGGTTTTATTTTATTTTCCACTAATGTTATTTCTTGTTTTGCTGTTTGTGTGTGTGGTTGGTTGTATGTTTTTTAAAAAAATAATTACCACTGTTTGAAGTTTCTTCCAAAAGAGTTAAAAATATATTCCCCTCAACATTTTGGAGAACATATCTAGAAGTAGGAAATTGTGTTCTTCGTGGCAGCTTCTTAAGGGATGCTGAAATCCTTTTCTTCATAAATTAGATAAAATTCTTCAACGTATTCAACATGCTTGTTAAAGCACGTCCAAATAAATGTCAGCAGGTGTAAAGGTGCCTTTGTATATTGCAGCTGTATATAGGGTGCCACGTACAATAGTTTTGGACCATGATTCCAGGAGGGAAGTGAATGAGGGTTTTCACATTGCATAAGGCTCTGGAGTACAGCTAGACTGGATTTAGATGGTGGTGGATTAGCAGTTGGAGGGGGCAGGGACTTGTGTTTGTCATTGCCCTTGTGACCTTGAAAAACTGCTGAAACTGTCATGTGTTTTGAAACTTTTCAGATGAGAAGTACTGTACTGAAACATGTGGCACTGTGGGCTGTTTTGAGAGTTCTGTCTTCAGTGTATGAAGCCGAAGAAATTGTTCCTTTTGCTTCTGTTGAAGTGTGTCTGTACTCAAAGCACTGCCTTCAGAGAGCTGTAAAGATATGAAAGGTGAATGTAGCACAGATATTACTCAGGGTTTTTTCTGTGTCCTTTCTTCTCCTGCTCTCTTTACCTAGTGTAGTAGTAAAATGTGTCTGTACTGCTTGTTCTGGTTCCCAACAGGAAAATCTTATCCTGGTCAAAAGGTACTCTGCATACCAGCTTGTGCATAAGATCTCTCTTCAGATATGATACCAGTTGCAGGCACTGTTTTCTCGTGTCTGACATGAAGCTTGGTTCTCTGGAACATTTGATTAAAATTGCTTATAGCTGGCTTTTTACTAAAAGGATAGGGGTTTTATTTGAGTGTTCGTGTTTAAAGGAAACATGAAGTTTTTTTTTTTTTTTATTTCAGCTGTTGTAGAACTTGAATTCAGGCCTAGCAGAGGTAGTCCATTGAGTGCCCCAGGTAGTGTTCAGTCCCTCCCCTTGGAAAGCAAAGCAGCTCCGTGTAGCTGAAGAGAGCCCCAGTGCACAGTACAGGCTGTTAGGGCTCACAAATGCCTCACTTTGGGTGAGTAAGAACTGAAGTGACGCCTCTAAGGAGGTCATTAACAGTGTCTAATTGCAGGTGGGATTTACACTCAGTGAGTGTTGCTCAGTAATTGTGGGGCTGCTGCCTGTGTGTGTATCAAATGGGCTCCTCAGATGGGATGTTTATCCATTTGCTAGCTTGTCGTGTTTTCTGTGCCTTTATCACTTTTCCAGGAGACATATTACAGCAAGAGCTTTTTTGTTTCACTTTTCCTTTTCTCTGAGATAATGTCTTTCCTGCTCTTTTGTTTGCTGATTGCTTACCCTGATGGATGAACTTATTGGACTCATCCAAAGTCTAGGTTGTGGCTGATTATGTTACTCTGAGGAGCAGTTATCTAAACAAGTAGCAGGTTGTGCACAAGACTTCAAATAATGGATGTTTCATACATAAACAAGATGAAAACAATGTTGTGAAAACAATAGCTAGAGCTGGGAGGAAGAGGGGAGCATGAAATCTGTTCTGTAAATCCTCTGTAAGTGCACTGCAATTCAAAATGCTGTTCAAAAGGTAGATAACCTCCAGTTCATAAGCATTCAGTAGTTTAAAAAATGCATTCTTAATAGGAGTTGTTTGCTTTGTGTGAGGTTTTCTGACCAGCCCTCTTTTAGATTCTGTGCATTTCTTGCAGTGTAAAGAAACTGGAAGCAGTTCAGTGTGTCTGTCTCTTACAGACAGCAGTTTGTGGGATCAGGGAAAAGACAAGCATACCACTTTTGTGGATGATTACATTGGAAAGAGATGTTTCACAGTGTTTGCTAGAGTTTAATAGTCTCCTCTGCAGTCAGGCCTTAAGAGCTCATCTGTTTTTCCATAAGTGGTAGAAGTGATAGTTTAGCATTTTCCTATGATTTAAAATTGAAAAATTAATTAGGCTTTTGATGTGGAAGGAAAGGGTAGTTAGGACTCTGCTGTAGTGCCAACGGTGTTTCATATCCTGCTTTTATATCATAGTAAACAATAAATTTATTTTGCTTTTGTTTGGCCTTTGGTTTGTCTTACACTGAACCACGTCTTTACTATTATGTCTTCTTACAGTATTTGAGTGTGAAAATAATGGAGGTTAAGAGTTTTGCTGAAGATCAATAGCTGGTTTGTAACATTAAATCAAATTGGATGATATCTCAATTTCTTCACTAGAACATAACAAACACAAGCATTTCTAGGCCAGAGAACTTCTCTAAAATATTTAATGAACTCAAGTATTGTGGCTGTTGTTAAACAAAACAGCTTATTTTGTGATTTTGACTATTGTTACAGTATTAATTTAATTTAAAGAAAAAAAGAAATGCCGTCAACTTAGCATATCTGACTTGTGGAGGGAAGGGGATAAGGTTACAAACAGTTGAAACAGTTTCTCATGATTTTTAACCTGAAGTGAAATGTGTGAAGTGCGATACCTCTGGAGTCAGAAGGGAATAAATACAATTCCAGTATAGTTCAGGATTCCTGAAATTAGCTTGTATGCTGCTGTTGACAGTGGCAGGAAACAGAATTTAACATGGTTAGAAAAATGCCACTATGGAAGGTACTCTGCAATTGTACTTTATTAATTCATATTTGGAAAAAACAATTCCTTGAAAAATACCAGTTATTCACAGGTGTATTTAACAGCCACACTATTTTCAGTCTGAAGTTTTCATTATTTCTGCATATATAGAGAGGGAATGTAGGGCTCAGTTACTGCTGTAATTCATCTTTTTTCACTGTTCTGTTTTGTTCAGGCTTAGCAAATTCAGATGTGTTTTGTATAAACAAAAGCTTGGGGTAGCAATGTCATGAACTGAAGTAACTTATTTTTTGGAAAAGTGTCTTAAGGTTTGTTGAGACTTGAAACCTGATTATGTTGTCGAGTTTGACAAAGACCAGAAGCTAATGTGGAAAACTTGTTAATAGGTCTCTCCCTATTGTCCCTTCTTCCAAAGGTCTTGTTTGTTTGCTTATTGAAGCACTGATTAAAACAACCTCTTGCATGCAAAGCACATGTGACAGCTTAGATCTGTCATGAGTTTTCAGATTGTGCTTAAAGCCTTTTCCTAAAGTCAAGTAATGATCCTCGAACACTGTATTGGAAACTTCATCATCCTTTTCTGCTATTTATTTTCTTTTTAGTAGCCGCCATCTTAAGCTATATTAGTACAATAACTGGTGAAGCAGGCCTGCCTATGAGCAGCCTTTCTCCTGCACAGTTCATTTGTTCAAGTTGGTTTGGTTTTTTTCCAGTCAGTGTTTATCCTTTCCTTTCCCTGAGTTGAAGTCTGATGGTGTTACTGCAAGGGAGAAACTGAAATAAGTGAGGGGAGGACATGAAAAGTAGTGTTCTTGGTATAGAAGAAAACTGCGGTGCTTTCTGAAAAACTTATTGCATAAATTCACTGATAACTTCAGCTAATCCAGAGAATACTTGAGTAGGCAGAACACAGAATTCATCGAGGAGTATTCCTTCTTGCTCTCGTCATGGGGTTCTGGTTTTTGTTCATTTGTCTGTACCTCATTTTAAAGATTTTTATCAGCTCATACACTGCACTGCCTTTTATTACCAAGTTCTGCTGCCTGACGCTACCTCTGCTTGCCTTGCAGCAGTATCCTCACTCTTTTTGATACTGGCTTGAGTAAAACCCAGCAAGTAAAAATTGGCCACTGACACTGCTGGGTGAGATGGGGATTTGCTATTAGTCTTTCTCTGTCCTTACTTTTGTTTGTGTTTGGTTTCTTTGGGCTCATTTTCTCCTGTTGAATCCACTCTTGAGAAGAACTAGGGGTAGTGAGAGAAGATTTAGTCTATAGTGCTTTTACCTGAACTGTGCAGGTTGTTTGGTTTATTCACCCTGAATTGTGTAAGAAATTCTTCAGTTAGTGGAAAACTCAGTGCTTTAGGGATTTAAGGTGTCATGGAATTGGTAGACTTGCGTCACTGTTGCTGAAAAAGCAAAAATTCTTTTAAGGTCTTTGGATGACTGAGAAGATGTACTTTGAACTGCTTTGTTCAGAAAAGGAAAGTAAGAGTGAGCTGATGTGACCCCAGATTAATTTTTACATTAAGAGGGGAAAAAGCAATAAAGCTTATTAGGTCCAACTGCCAAAAGCTGGTGTCTTCAAAATTCTATAGACAGGAGAGTTCATGTAGCTAGCATGTAATTCACTTGAAGCTTAGCTTCTCCTGTGTTGGTTTCTAGTCAATAAATCTTATGCTGCCTTGGTGAGAGTGCTGGGCACTAGATACATCCCCTTCTTTGTCAGCCAGGCACCGCTGTTAGGTTTTTGTAGCTGTTTAAAAACAATGGGTATAGCACCTTCTTGGAAGCTGAGTCACTTACTGTACATAATGCAGCTTTGCTTTTGTCTCCCATTATGGGAAGTTTGTACTCTCTACCCAAACAGATTTTTGCTGCATGCTGCCCAGATTGAGTATCTGGTATTCCTCTTTTTAAATTTGAAAGGTCCTTGGATTAGTTTGTTTTTTTCACCACTTTTCAGTGTTTACACAGTACAGAAAAGAGTTTTTGCTAGGCCTTTGCACACACTCAGGCATTTGCTTCTGGAACCCACTCATAATCCTGACTTTCTTTAAGGAAGAAGTTCTTGCATAGTTACCTGAGTATGTTAGTGCTGCTGTATTTCTGCAGTTTTGTGCTTCTGACCGTGTGCAGGATCCTCTTCCTTCTCATGTGGATACTTGGCTGTGTCTCATCTCAGGGTAAGAGGTGGGTAATGTGTATATGTTGGGTACATATTGCTGAGATGAATTTTCTTCTAGTTTATTCTTGAATCAGATTGCTGCATGAGGATGTGAGAGCAGCTCCTGGTGCCAAAGCTGGGTCTGAAACTACCCATGACAGAGGTGAGCTTACAGCAGTTATCAGTTCAGCATAGCCTCACTTACTGTAGGACTGCATGCTGAACTGTTTCACATGAGGTGCCTGTGTGGTCACTAACATTGGTTCTTGACACTGGTGGTTTTGATACCTGATGGCCTGTCTTGTGAATGGAAGTTCTGTATTTACTTGGAATGTCACTGCTGATGAAGACCACAGAGAAGTCACATAACCGTGACAGTGTTAGCAGTGTCACCAGTCATGTTGCAGTCCTAAAGTAAAAGAGCATGGAACTAAATGTTGATATTAGAACATCTATTATAACTAAATGAAAAAGGTCTGTCCCCTCTTTTGGATTTTCCCCAAATGCATAGCCTGCAACAGATGTTTATATGACTCCCTTCATAGTAGTCATTCCAGTTTAATTAAATACCAGCGCTTGCTGACAAGAATATCTGTAGGTACATGAGAAAGCAGCAGAAACCAAAACTTTGCATAGCAAAGGTCATGGTAAGGAGTTTGTCAGAAAGTTTTTGAGCGAGTCAAGCTGTTTTTGGGTGCTTTTTGTCACATTTGCAGATTTCCTTAGGGGTAGGAGGACTGCCTCAGCTCATCACTGTGGTGTTTGTCATCACTTAATGTGTGGTTAGAGTATCTTGCCCACTGCCTGTTTCAAGCCTAGGTTTTGATGAACTGCAGAGGGACTGAACTATTTTGGGTGAAACATGAGTAATGTCATCACTAGTAAAGAATAGAGTTTGCAGTTGTTTGTCAGGCACTGACTGATTCTGTGTCCAGGAGTTTCTGTATTTGTTCAGTGTTGGAGGTCTCTTGCAAGAAGATTGGGAAGAAATTCAAGCTGTCTGAAAAAATGGAAGCAATCTGAATTCTAGAAGTTCTTTACAATGAAACGTGTTTGAGTTTTCTTGGTCATTTGCTGTTCTTTTCCACTTCTTTCTCTTCTCTTTCTCAGCCATCCATTTCTGTAATAAATTTTACATACTGTTACAAGGACCAAGTTTTCCCTTTTATAACCTCTGCTGTTTACTGTCTTGTAGCCAGATACCTTGAAAACCAGCCAGAAACTGATTTGTTTGATGTCTGTGTTTCACATGTTGAGACCTGGGTTGTTTTTTTTTTTTTAATGCACAGAGTTCTTGTATCTAGGCTTTGGAACATTTGCATTCTGCAAATTGTTGAAGCATAAGGGGTGGTTCCTGTTCAGTGTTTCAGGCTATGTTATATAATAAAGCTTTCCATTTCACTTAATAAAAATGTTAAATACTGCTTTATTTGGATAGCACTATCAATAAGTAGTTTATATATATCTGTAGAAAAACATATTTTAAAAAGGTGACTATTTTCAGTCTGGCTGACTTTACCAGGGGTCAGTTGTGCTTGACTGACCTGACTGCCTTCTGTCAAATTACTAGATCTTCAGCTGAGGATAGAGCTTTAGAGATTTATTTTTTTTTTATTTTGACCTTAGGAAGATGTTTTGGTGCCCCTTAGCATACTCCTATTTACAGTCTCAATGGGAGGATGACTAGACAAATGAAAACTGGTTGAGGAGTAATTTTAAAGGGTGGCTGGTCAATGGTTCATGCTCTTTCTGAACAGCAGTTACAGCTAGAGCTCCTCAAGGGTCTGCTGGCTACTAAATAAAATAGTTTCATGTTAAACGTTTTTGGTATTAAGCAGTAGTTAATTAGAATCTGCCCATTGAATGGGCTTGGAATAAGCAAGGTTTGTTCACTGAATAAACATTTAATCTAAGAAAGGAAAAATGCTCTTTTTTAGTGTCAAAAATGAAGTTTTAAAAACATTATAGTTATCAATGTGTCTTGTCTTTCACTTGCCTTTGGTATTCTGAACCTTGAGGAAAAGCAAAGCAATTTGTAGAGCGTTTGAAGTTACTGGGAAGGGAGGGTAAGCAGGATGCGGGGTGGTGAAATTAAATCTCAGCTTTTGTGAAGCTAGTTTCTTTTCACAAGGCTGGATAAAGAAGGAAGTGAGCTGTCATCTTGGACACTAGATGTAGACAATCTCCAGAGCAGGCAATGCTTGAGGCAGATTCTCGCTGCAGAAACAATATTCTGGTCTGTGAAGGTGTGGTGGCTTAATTGTGATAGCCCTTTTCATGGGTTTGGGGGAAATGCAACTTTGTTTCTTTCTTGTAACCAAGAGAGCTAAGGTGTGTTTCTGAAGAACTTCTGTGAAGAACACTTCTGTGTTTTTGAAAAGATCTGTAGTGGCCAGTAACAGACTTCTTTGTCGTGGTTTCTGTGCTTTAAGATATATCAGAATCTCAGCTTTTAGTCTGTCTTTTCCTTTGCACCCGGGATGTGGGTGTGTTACTGTAAACAACTGCATTTGTATGCCAGACTTCTCTGTTTTGTCCTCACTGAAACGTGTGCGCGCACACGCGATTGTGTGCAGCTTCTCCTGTCCTAGAGTTTGAATATTCCTGGCTTGGAAATGGATTTGCTTACATGACATCTGTAAAGGTGGTACATACTGAAAGTGGGAGTTTTTTGGGAAGTAATGGCCATCAAATGGTTGGTACCTTAGATCACTTCCTGCTTTCATCTTTAACAAGTGAAAAGCAGTCACTTGATGTTTGGCAGCATTGCCATAGACGAGTAGGAACTTCTTGTCTAGCTTGGCCTCTTCCAGTGGCTCACAGAGTTCATTAGTTTCAGTTTAGCTGTTACTATTAAGTGCTTGAGTTAGGGATTTTATTGAATGTTGTGGTGAACTAGGAGAGAAGTTGGTAAATTCTTCCACTTTACTGCTTTCAGACTCACAGACCCTTTTGCTTTATTCACCTCAATATACAAGGAAGAGTCTCTAAAGTGAATCTCAATCAGAAAGACAAAGATCTGGAAGAAATATTTTCTACTGTGTAAGACACTGGAAATTATCCACAATCAGATGAAACAAAGCATGAATACTGAGACTTGGAAAAATGGTACTGTTTGAGTTCTTGGTTTGCATATTGTACTATTCCTGCAGAATGTTATCACTCTTTACTAACTATTAAATACTTCTGCATATTTCTGTTGAAATGCATTAATGATCAGAGGTATAAAGCTAGCTGTGTCTGTGTTCCTTAACTAAAAGTCAAGTAGGTTGCTACTTGTAGCTAATGTTTATTGCACCTCTGTCTTTTGAGTAGTATAGGTGTTACTAAGTTCCATTATATGAAATGTTGTACTCAATTGGTGGTGTCTTAGTAACTCTTTTATTTACTTTGTGGCCCCATGATGAGCTTATTATTGTAATTCTCTGTGAGTGCAGAGAGTGAACACCCTTTTGAGTAATATTTCAGTCGCTTTCAAAATATTAGGAAATAGGGCAGGGTTGCTGCATTTTGGAGGAAATGGGAGATGCATTTCTTTTAATCAAGCCATAGCTTCAAGCACCTGCACCATTGTCACCTTGCTGCGAGTTAGAGCACAATCAAATAGCAGGAGCCATTAGCCCTGTTCAGCAGTGATGCCATTGCCTTCAGCTTACATGCATAGTTTAACAAAATGTTAATAATGTTATAATGTTTGTTGTTTCATTCCCACACCACTCCCAGGGAAAAGTGGAGTATATATATTAAAAAAAGTGTGTGTATGTATGTGTGTATATATATATATATATATATATATATATATATATATATATATATATATATATATATATGAGGCTGATTAGAGGGCTGGAGCACCTCTCCTGATAGAGTTCAGGTTTTGAGGTTGTTCAGGCTGGGTGCCTACAAGAAAACTGGAGTGAGACTTTTGACAAGGGTGTGCTTTAATGGTACGAGGGATAATGGCTTTAAACTGCAAGAGGGTAGATTTAGATTGAATGTTAGGAAGAAATTTTTACTGTGAGGGTAGTGAGGCACTGGAATCAGTTGCCCAGAGAAATTGTGCACGTTCTGTCCCTTGCAGTGTCCAAGACCAGGCTGGATGGAGCTTTGAGCAACCTGGTGCAGTAAGAGGTGTCCCTGCTTGTGGCAGGTGGGTTGGAACACGGTGATCTTTAATGTCATTTCCAACCCAAACCACTCTGAAGATCTGAGAAGCACATAGCTATTGCTTTACAGGACAGGTATTTGCATAGAAGAGAGAATACAAGGCCATGATCTCAAGTCATAGAAATGATGTTGGAGGCACTTAGAAGGAGTGGGAGATGTTTTGGGGACTAATGTGTAAGTAGCACTTTATATAGGTGGCTGGCTGCCTAATGCCAGCTCTTCAGTTTCAGAGGCATGGAAACCTAGTGAAATTGGCACTTGTTGTGCTGCATTCAGCACCTCTTTGAAAGCTCAGGTCAGCAGTCTTCTATTCACGTACCTATTTCTGATTTTTTGTGGCTGGGGGTCTGCTTTTTATGTTGTAGGTTTTACTGAATTATTTGTGTAATCCCCAAGCTAATTGTCTGCTTTTCTTTTAAACTGCTAAATTCATCTGATTCTTTCAGTTGGCATTCTGCAAATGCCGGAATATTTAAGAGTATTCCTTTGTGTGCCATGATTATTTTATGGATTCCTAGTTTGATCCAGATAGTTTGTTACACTAGTGTAGAATACATGCAGGTTAAGCTTTATGGTAGTGAAGTGGTAAGGCTGATATGTGAGCTTCGGAATATAGAAATAATTTGAAAATATCTTGTCAAGTTGTCATATAAATGAGATGCCAGAATGTGGTGTTTGCCCCCTTGCTACAATATGTTTTTTTAAGTGTGTCTTTGTGCTAAGATGTTTCCATCACTGTTCAGTCCAGCAAGGGCCTATCTTGCAGCCAGCAGAGTACAGGAGCAGTAGTAACCTTTGGTGGAGCTGAGATGGTGTCTTAATCTGTGTTATCCAAATTTGCCTGCAGCTGATGTCTGAAATGATGGGTAGCATAGAGTAAATGTTGAATTATTAACATGCTAACTTTCCTGGAATCATTTTGGCTGTCATGTCTATCATTATGGCACTGACTGCCTGTCATGCCCTTAAACACCTTCTCTAATAATTGATTTCTTGAAAATTGACATGATCTGCTTATGTGTTAGTTTTAACATTCTTACTGGCAGAATTCCCCTTTGAAATTTTGCAGGTATAGTTCAACATGTATTGTAAATACTGGTACAGTGGCAAAATTAAAACAGTTTTTACTCAATAGAGGTAACTGAAACTTCAACATTTAAATATATATTGCAAATTGAGAACTTAGACTCACTTTTAATCAATAGTTTAAGTGACTTATTGTGGAATTGAAGTTGCAGAATGAATTGGACATGAAAACCTTGAGTTTTTATGCTTACAGGCTGCCAAGTGGCTGCCTCTTGCCAAGTACTCTTGTGTAGATGACAAGTGAAACAGTTGAGATAGCCTCAATGCAGACACCTGAAAAAGATTCCATGTGTCTAGGCAACAATACTGGAGCCTGCTGCTGGAAAAAAGGGTAATGGAAGTTTGCTTCACTCTGCAGTTCCTAGAGATAGTAATTCTTTTAACTAGGCTTCTTCTTAAAAAGTTTCTCTAGCCTGATGGAGAAGCTGAGCATCCTGTAAAAGGAGAGTACTGTGTAGTATTTTCTGAAATAGTCTGGACAAGTCATCTGTGTTCTGAAACATTACTTTCTTTATCATTTTATGAATTGGGTATCGTTTGACTACAGGTGTATTGATTCTGTTACAGTATGGGAGTACATAATTATATATTGTGTGGGATCAGCTGCTTCTCTTGCACATTGGTTATAACTGCCTTCAAAATGCTTTGAGATATACCTTATCTGAAATGAATCAAATCAGGCTGATTTAGGAAGGTGATAAATCTCTATTAGCAATAGGGAAATTACTTTCTAAACAAATGGACCCTCTCAAAAATTTTAATTGTCTTTACATTTCTGTGTGCTGATTCTATTAATAGTAATACAGTGTTGTTACTGAAGTAACTTTGCTAGTAATTAGAAGAAGCATCTTAATCTGGAAGAGACAAAAGGTAAAAATGTTCTAAAACTGTCATTGAGATATAATAATAACTATGTGTTTGAACAATTCCTATTTGGAGCCTTCAGTTCCTGTATTACTTAAATTACTTGTTTAGAAAGACTGTGTGTGTAGGCTGTGAGTTGACATAACAGATGCCTGAATTCTCTCTTTCCAAGCTGCGTGCTTTGCAGTAAACATTAAACTGCCTATAGCATTGTAACTCTTAATATTTGGCAGCTCATGCTACTGGTTTTCTTATGTTACCAATTTAAACTTGCTGGTGATTTTATTGTGGTGTTGAATGACCTTTTTTGCGTTTAACTCCTGATGTATATAAATTTAGCAGGTGATAACATGGCTAAAAAAAGCTACAAATAGAGCCAAGTGTCTAAGTAGTGTGGCAGAGAATTTATGCCTTCTGTAACTGTCTGCACATCAGTACTGGCCAAGTTGTTGGTTTTTTTTTTTTAAATCTGCTGTGAGGGCTCAGTTTTAGTGCATTTACACCTGAAGACTTACATTAGAAGTTGAAGAGGAGCCTTATTCAAGAGGGGAAGTCCTTCCTCTGGTCATTGGTATCATATATAAAGCAATAAAACCCCATTCTTATTATCCCTTTTAAGTTTGATACATCTTGATTTCTGTCATTGTCAAACACACCAGCATTAGTGAATTCTTGCTGTATTTTTTGTACCTGGTCCTAACTGAGGTACTGTTATTTTGATACTTTGTGTTTTTCACCCCACTTTATGGAGTTTAAATTCCTTCTGAAGTTTGGATATACTCGTGGTCACACTTAGGGTTGTGTTATATTTCTGAGACAGGGAAAAACGTGATTAGTTGGCGTGTGTGTATTGTAATGGCTTTATTCCCCTAATACAGAAAATGTGATGCTGTTGTGCCTTTGAGAATCTTTTGTGGGATATTAGTCCTAAATACAGGATCTGTGCAGGAAGACATGTATAAACCAGGTAAAAGGGGTTTTTGTGTTTTATGGGGTTTTTATGTTTTTTTTTAGTGTCAGAAACAGCAGAAATTTAAGAAACGGTATTGAGGATAAAAAAATTCTTAATTGGCCTCAATGATAGTAACAAGACTTGATTCAAAATGTGACCTGTTCTAAATGCATTGGCAGCCAGTAGGAGCTAGGGTAAAGTTCTCTACTCAGATAAATATTAATTTTTGAGGACTCTGGATTAAAAAAATCACTGAATACTGGTCACAGAGGAATTTGTCAAGGTAGCCATCTGTAATCTGTTCTTCTGAACATTTCATATGAGGCACTCAGAAGAATATTAATCTTTTGAAAACTATCAGACCTGGACTGTAACCTACAGCTAAAGCATCTTAAAATTTTGTAGTTCAGTCACCTTTGCTGTCTTAGTAATGAAATTATACAATTCTGTCAATTTTCTTAACTCTGTATCCTACAGTGCAATGAGGTTTGTAACAATGGACTTTATTATCCAAAAGCATGTACTTGCTACCGAATTAACTGATCTGAACTTTGTTACTTTCTCTGATTTTGCTGACAGTTTTGCTGCAGGAGTTTTTTATGGTTTTATGCTTCAGATGCCTTCTTTGAATGGCTTAACTAGAAAGGGCTAAGCTTTTTGTATTGCATAATCAACAGAGGCTTTTTATTTTCAAGATTTCTTCTGAGCTTGAGTAATATTATAGTTTACTAATACTTTTTCAGGCACAGGAGTGACAGACTTTGGATGCTCATTAATAGTGCTATAGTAGATAGATGAGACTGAGGTGTGGTTTAGGGACATGCTGTTTTTTCCCAGAGTACTTCAGAAAATTATTATTAATTATAATATTATTAGGTGACAGGTGTGGTGGAGTTTTTCTCATAACATCTGACCAGTGCTCAGGCTGGTTTTGTGGACAAAAATTAAGTAATTCAAACATCAGTTTGAAGGCCAGATGTTAACAAAGACAGCAAAGGACAGATATTTTCCAACTGACATATTTGGTACTGCTACCCAGGTATACTAGCTAGTTATGTGATATTAGATTTGCCTCATGGAGAAGCAGTGTAAGAATGTGCTCAAATGATAGGCACTGCAGTAATAATAAATATGGTCTTAGGTTGCCCATGCATATCACTTCAATGTGTCTGAGCTGGAATTTTGACTTCCCATGAAGGAGATGAATGATTGTAGACTCTACCCTTTGCATCAAGGCAAACCACAAACCCATACAGAATACAAACACGTCTTTCTCAATTAGTGACTCCTGGATTGCTGTGGAAGGTTTAATATGTATCTAGAACTTGACTTCCACTACAGCTACTGTGTAAGGTAAGATAAAAGCTAGTTAGAAACTTTTGCAGGCTTTTCTCTAGAAAGTCGTGGCAGCTCCAATAAACGTGTTTGTTTGGAGTAAAAGTCTGCTGTTTACAATGCTCTCTTGTTTCACTTGCGGATTTTTTTGGAAGAAAACTAACATATATATGGAATATATTTTAACTGTTGAAGGTACTTCCTTCTCCTTAGTTCAGCTAAAGATCAAATAACTGAAAATGGAAGAGTTTTGTACTTCGGGGTTTTTATTGAAGCATGTTAGATGACTGTGCTCTTCAGCCTCCTCTCTTCCTATAGCTGGCTGTTTGCAAAGCTGCCCAGCATAACTGATGGAGAGATGATTCCACATGGCACTGCTGGACTTGTGCTGAGTATAACTCTGATCTGTTACAGAATAGAGAAGTAAGTGCTTGCCAGGGATCTCCCAGTAGGCAAATGCAGATTGCATACCCACATTCTGAATTCCAGTAAGGCTGGCTTTTCGTCTTCCTTCATCTTCTGCTTGTTTAATTCAACAAAGTTTGATTTCCTCATCAGCCAGATGAGCAATCGCTGCTTCAGGCATTCACTTGTACCATTGTAGCTGTCTGTGTGTCTGCTCAGCCGCAGAGCATGAACAGGAAAGGGCTGCTGAGAGCAAATATCACTTAAGCTACCATTGCTGCCAAGATACCCACACAGCCTTAATGTGACTTCACTGATCTAAAGCTTACCTGAAGGTGAGTCACAGAGAATTTAGGAACTACAAAAGTGCAAATATGTATTAAAGACAGGTCTGCAGGAGAAAAGTTACAGCATCAGATATATCTTACAAAAGATATTCTGAACCTATGTCTGTCATTTGTGAGGTGATGTTTTAAAGTATGGACCTAATTAGAATGCTAAGCCCATGGTGTTTTCAAGCTTTTAGGTGAGTAGGAAATAATGGTCCAACAGCATACTCCTGTTGGAAATTCATAATTTAATAGTTTAAATTGCTAATTGGCTATAGAACTTTTAACTGCAAACTTCAACTTGCTTAACTCAACTTTGACTGGAACCCCAAGCAAATTTATTTCAAGGCATTTAGCTTTTCAGGAAGTTCTGGGTTTTTCTTCTAAAACACAGTGGAAGGCTACTTTTGCAGACTTTTCAAAACCATAATATTGTATTAAGTGCTTCAAAAAGGATAAGGCTCTATATTGCTTCATAGAGTTCTTAGTTTTGAACTTTAGTTAGTTCTCCTTACTTTAACTAATTAATATGAATGTTTTAGTGCAGCTTCCATGTTTGAAAAGGGGGGGAAAATTCACCAAAAACCCCCACACCTGCAAATCCACAAATCAAGACTTTGTTCAGTCTTGGTTCTGTGTAGAAAGAAGAACCACTTTGCAAATGTAGAGACAATCTTTGGTTACAATGGATGAACAACTCTCTCTGTAGGATGGAAGTTGTGCATTGTATCACGTAAGAAGCAGAAATAACTCCTTGTTTAGTTTTGGCTTTGTCATAGAGGTACAACAAGGAAAAGCTACTGCATGAATCTGCAGCAATAGTGCATTTCCCTGTGCTCTCACTTTGCCCAAAAAGTCAAGTATCCCAGTGAATGCCTTTTTGAAGAAAGGGATGTTACCTTAGGTTTGCTGTGTGTTGGAGACATGTCCTTGGTAGGTTGCAGTTTACTAGCTAACCTGTGGATACACTGCTGCTCTTTTCTTTCCCTCTCCTTCTGTCTCTTTTGCAAAATCTTCCTATGTGTGGGACCCAGCTTTCAGTTCTGGGGGACAGTACTGACAGTGGTGGTATTGTGCTGTCAGAGGGTGGATCAGGGCACACCAGATGATAGCTCTTTCTCTTGATGCTCAGTCAATGAGTTGACTTGTTTGTTTGCTTATTTTAAAGCAGCTGTGATTTGATTATCAATGAAAGGTGAGTCCAGGTCTAGCTGGTTGTGAGGCAGAATAAACAGTGTTTTTCTGGTACTTGTCTGGCCGGAGTTTAGAAACTTGCAAAGGACTGGATGTTGTAGTGGATTTGTTTGTTTCGAACATTAGGATTCTGCTTGAGGAGCATTAGTGCTTTGCGACCAGCATTATTAAATATGCATTTAATCATCAGGAAAACCAACATTTGGTGCCTACACTCTGTAAAATAACATGATAGGGTTCTTCAACTTTCTCTGGACTGCATAATTTCTTTTTCTTAATGATCTTATTTTCGAGTAGTGAGTTTAGTTCTTTAGCAGTGAATTGCTTATGATGGCTTTATCTATTTGGTCTTACCTTCTGAAGAAAATCCTGTAAACATGGTCAAATTAAATGCTTTATTAAGCCAGGAATATTTAAGTTTTTCTCAAATAAAACCTATCCTGCTGTAGGGTGCAGGTGTCTTAGTAGCAAAAAAGTTTACTGAACTAACTTAGTCCTACTGAAATATTACACATTTACATAGTACAAAGCCTTAAGTAGCTCAAATAAAATGTTTCATACATCTTGTCATTTTGTTAAGCCTTTAATAGGAAGCATTCAGCTTTATTCTTGTGGTATAATTTACAGTGAGCAATCTGGACAAGACATTTACACTCGTGTATTTTGAGCATTTTT
This sequence comes from Melospiza georgiana, assembly GCF_028018845.1. Taxonomy (NCBI): domain Eukaryota; kingdom Metazoa; phylum Chordata; class Aves; order Passeriformes; family Passerellidae; genus Melospiza; species Melospiza georgiana. The sequence continues at coordinate 39,134,782 of NC_080432.1, forward strand.
GGCATTCAAATTGTTAGGAGCTGGATGTAATGGTTTGTTATCCCAAAGCTGTATCATGAATCTAAAAGTCTTTTCATACTGAGAGCAAACAAACCATGCAGCTTACTTGGAGAGGTAAGAGTCACTACTGTGCAATTCAGGTAGAAGTAGTGTCCCTTCTTTGTTGTGCCATATTTAGTGGTGGAGGCTATATCTTAAGGTGCTTTTGTGTTTTGGGACACCGAATACTGTATTCCTCACTTCTGAGAAGTGAGATAGTGTACGTAGAATTTGTATAAATGCAATCATACTCTGAGGTAAAATGCTCTCAGCTCAAAATATCTATTTTGGAATCCGCTGTATTGTAAGCAGCCTTCAGCTCAAAGTCATCCTGGTCTAAGGAATGCTCTCACGTCCTCTGTAGAGCAGAATCTGGGAGGGCTCAAGGCTCTTGTTTCTGAGAAGCAGAATGCTCATCTTCCAGGGCTGCTTTTGTGAGTTTGCTGCTTTTAAAGGCCACTGGCCACAGAAGCGCTGAGGCTGCTGAGCACGGGGTGCAAACACCTTGTGGTGCTCCTGGCTGGGGGATGTGCTGAAGGTGGGAGGCAGTGCATGGAGGGAGCTGTGTCCTGGCCACGTGCTTTGTGTCTGTGCCCTAAAACCTTGTGTGTTGAAGTAGAGCTGTTGTAAACATCTTTATGAATTTGCCCCAGGTGTGTTTAGTTTTACTCCCTGAAGTTCCTTGAGGTAGAACCAACTTTTTTACCTTCTGGGGAGGACTTTTGCCTTGTGGTTCAATACAATGATTTAGGATACTTTTTCAGAGTTCATTAGTGATTAAGTGGATGCTGCTTAAGGTGTAGTTACACAATACTTGGAACAAATATGAATTGGCAGCAGCTCCCAGTTCAGCATTTCTGTTGCTGGTACTTGTCTGATCTGGCATTTCCTAAGCTGGTTTGGAGACCTCAAGTGACAGAAAATAATTGACTTTTTCTGGATTAGTTTTGTTCCTTGAACATTCCATCCTGTTGTGGTGCATAAGAGGAGAGAATTCTGGGGAAAACTCAGGGCTTGCAGCAGTGTAGAGCTACAGGCATGGAACTTAGTGAACTCCTGCAGTTCTTCAAAAGGGGTAAAGTAGTCCTTTTGAACGATTTTGTGCCTATGACACTTGTTAGTAGTTGAAAAGCACTGCTGAGTGTTTGGAGGAGGTGAGCCATAATGAAATGTTGTCATAGCTCCATTCCTCCATCAGTGGGCTTAAAGTTAAGGTCAGCAGTAAGTCTCCTTTATCACTCAGCTCATCCAGAGTGCTGTTATCAGTTTAAAATCTTCACTGTCACTACAAAACTTCTATTTCCCTCCTGTCCCAGAGAAAGCTGGCTGTTATCCAGAATTTTTCCTATGATAGTTCCTTCTACCAGTGTATTCTTAAGCCAATTCTGTAAGATGCAATGGTTTATAAGCTTAAATATGTAGTCCCTGATTCATGGAGGATTTTGGGTGTTTGCATCCTGTTCAAAACAATGTGTAGATGCTGTTGTTGATCCACTTATCTGAATTGTTGGTTATTCACTACTTTTACATTTTAAGGTGAATTTCTAGTTAATTTTATAGAAACTATTTTTAAAGAAATGTAATGGTTTGTATTACAGAGGATCTGAAATACTTTTGCAGTTGAAGCTTACTGCTTTTGTTTTAAACTCTTGTGCATTTTTACATCTAAGGAAGCAGAATAAAGAGCTCACAAATTACACATGCTGCGCATGGTGGGTTTAAGTCATGTCAAACACTCAAGGAGTGTACTCTGTCATCTGAGTAGGTGAATAAAATTAAGACAGCACAGTGATGCTAGCAGGCATGCAAAAGCTATTCCTTCTGTTACTGAATTTAGGGACTTGAATGGCAGGTAATAGGCTGATGACTTTTTAAGTGCTTGTCAGTGTTGGTGAGGGAAATAGAGAAAAATATTAATCAGATTCTTTGTTAGCATAAATTTTGAATATGGTGTTTAGAGAGTTTGCTAAAAGGTCTTTGCACATCCAGGCATGGCTTTAGTTCAAACACTTCTATTTAGGAAAAAGTTGTATTCATGAAAAAATTAATGTACAAATCTGTTGTATGCCATCTGGAGTAGCTAACTACTTCCTTTGTTTCTTTCTAGGAAATACCAAAATAAAGCAGATGTTGTGTCCTGTACTGTTATCTCAAGGTTTTGCAAGTCATTCTGTTACGTGCTTCTTGGCAGCAGGAATGTAAACTAATTCTTTCAGCACTGAACTAGAACCTTGACAAGGTTAAAATTACAGGTAAGAAGGAATTCTGCCACTTGGAAATTTATGGGAATATATTATTCCTTTGACTGTGTTTTTGATTTGCAGTTTGTAATTGACCACAGATTTAATGGAAATTTGAGATTGGGTAAAATGGTGTTTTTTCTACTTTAAATGTATTTGAATTTTGCTTACTGTTATTTTTTAATAGGGAGGAAATACAATTTCAAGTACAGCTTCTTTCTGTTACAATACAAAGCAGTGTTAATAAATGGGGGACAGGGAATTGTAATTTTCACCACCTAAAATGTCTACTGACCAGATTTTGGAGAAATGATGTTCTCACACTGAAGACTGTATAGTGTCAGTAAAAGTCATGAAGTGTTTTGCCCACTATGTGTTGAGATCAGTTTACTGTCTGCATGTGGCCTTTTTCCCTACAAGGTCTGTATTTCCTTAAATGCACTAACAGCAGCAGTGCTACTTAAATTACCTGTTTTAATCAGTTACAGAAAATCTCTCAATTTCCCTTACAAGGTTCCTGAGCTTCAGCTTTTGAACCACCTTTTCAAGGGTAAAGGTTGATGGCTTTTTCCAGGTCAATGAAAATGTTTTGGCTGCTGGTTTTGTGTCATTAACTTTATCTGACGATGACTGAGAACTCTTGTCACACTCTGTCACCTTCTTCTGAACTCATGTAGAGGGAACTAAGAGTCAATATTCTTTGAATCCTTTTGAAAAAAAGGATAAATACAGTGCTGTAAGACCATAGTAATGGGAAAAAATCCTATATCACCACAAATACCTGTGATAGAGATTGCATATTTTGGGTTGTATGTTTCTGAAAGGTTTAGATCTGATTTTAAACTGGGGCCATTTGTTTTGAAGACTATCCTTGAAATGGGTTTATTGCATGCGTCTGTCTTCAGGATTATGATCAAATGAAGGTTTTTGAGTCTTGATTACACATTTCAGTATCTTTGACGGGAAGAGTTGTCTCTTTTCAGTAGTGGCAGGCAGGAGTCTGGACTGTTGGTCTGAAGCAGTCCTGTCTGTCTTACTCTGAAGTTCAATAATGGATAGGTTGTAAATCAGCGACAGGTTTGTGCCAAGGAAGTGGTGTTGGTTTTTCTGCTGCTAAAATGAGAGGGAGGTTGCAATGTGGTTTGTTTTGAGGGTTTTTGTTAGTTTTGTGTTGATTGAATGCTTGTACTTATTTTGCAGTGATGTAACATGTTGAAAAAAGGCACAACCTTTTATACTGACTATATTTGAATGGGCCTTTAGCACTCATCCAGCCCAACCCTTGTGTCTGGCTTCCTCAGATTTTTGTGTGAATCAAGAAACCAGCCCTCAATTCTGTAAATAAAGGTGTATTGTTTTACTGTGGTTTTGCAGACCTGCTGCAGAACACTTATTCTGGTGTTTCAGACCCGTTTAGGAATAATTCACAGGTGATATGAAGAAGTGATTCTTTGCTGCCCTATTCTCACAAAAGTGTGTCTCAAATTTTTTGTAAACAGACTTTGAAAAAGGTGAGAAAATTTGTCTTAAATGCCTAAATTTAAAGCAGGGGAGAACTCACTCCCAGTGACATAAAGTGTCATGCTAATGGCAGATTTATACATGTAAAATTCTTCAGTTTTAATACCATTAGTGTAGTGGATAAATTTTGGTTCTTTTTCTTGAAAATGTGAGGTGAGGTTTCTGTAGTAAAAGCTGGCTGTTGTTTGTTAGATTGATGATTGAAAAGGAGCAAATTAAATTTAACTCAAAGTACTTGGTCCTTTATTGAATTTAGAGAACTAAAACAGCAATTCTGCATAGAAATTATTAAAAACTTTATTTGTGAAGTATCACTTTTATGCTAGGCTAAGTCTTTGTAGTTTCCAAGGGCCACCTGTGCATCTGTTTTGAACAGCCCATAAAGAAGTGAGAACGTGCTTATTGACTACAGGAAATATGAGCAGGTATGGGCAAGGAATTTGACCAATTATCACAGGATATGAGTCTTGTCATAGTGTGGTCAGTAGGGATAGGCAGCAGTACAGTGCAGACTTCCGCGTGGTATATTAAAGGCACAGAGAGTTGCAGGGTTTGAGTTAAGGACAAAATGTGATTTCAAGGATGATAAGCTTGCACAGGCAATATCTGAATTAACCAGGTAGGCCTATTTCACTGCAGTGCCAGTGCACCAAATTTCTGTTCCAAGAAAATGGTACAAGAGCATGAATGCTGACTTAGGCTGAGCTGTCTTTACTTCTAAAGACTTTAGCTTCCATCCTGTTCCCGGGCAGGTGCTGGCAGCAGGAGTCTGCTTTGCCCTGTCTGGGCCCAGCCTTGTGTTTGCTGAACCAGCCTGGATATTTGCCTATTGTTATGTGTTACTTTCTGTGTAGCTACTCTGTACCTCAGATAAACCATTTGCAGGTAACAAACGGGATTAATTTCCCAGTCTCCATAGTGTTTGCAGGAAGCCTTGGTAAAGAAAAGCTGAATATGTAACCTGAAAACCTAAGATGAGTGACATTAAGACATTGACAAGAGTAGTCTCTTACTGAGAATGACCCTGCATACTTCTTCAGTTAAGTGCCCAGCAGTAGTGCTAACCTGAGCTAAGGGCTGCTGATAATCAGAAGTCATACTGGCACACATGGAATTCTGTGTAGCTAAGGAAAGCGCTGCATGTCTTTTAAAGTTTTCATTTGGCCACAGAACTGCGTGAAGTTGATTTCTGCAACTTGAATAAAAAGGAAGCTGCAATATAAAGGGTCTGTGACTAAAGAATACAGCAACCTGGGCACTGGTGGTCTTGTGCTAAGTGCAGTAATTAAAAAGCTAGATGCTGAGTCCACTTTCAATATTTCTGTGAAGTTCATCTTGGCTATCTGAGGTATGATCTCTAACTTTGTAGCTGTTGAGCTGCATTCCAGGAAAATAAGAAGCCTCAGTATAAAGTCTGCAATATGCCCATGGGAGACAGATGGTTGCCACACAAGCTGAGCTGAAAAATCTGTAGTTAAGTAGCATCATCCATATTTTAGTAAAGTACAAGAAAGCAGACTATAAAACTAATCTCTGAAAGGACCACAAGCATGTTTTTCTTGTGGTAACATAGCTAGAAAGGTTATAGCCCTTAACCTAGCTCCTGGTGCTCCTTTCCATTTCTTTGTCTTTTCTGTTGAAGGTTACAGCCCCCTTGGATCTGCTGTCTAAGCTGCTGGCTTCCAAACCCACTGCAGTCAGAGTCGCAAAGTTTCAAAATACTAAAGCTAACTTTGCACTTCTTCAGTGAAACAGTTCAAAGAGTAAGGGCAAAAACACCTCAGCCAGCAGTTCTGAAAGAAAAGAAATTGCTGGCACAATGTAGAAGTGATGAGTAGCTGAGGCAGAGCAGAAGCGTTCATGTTTTCAGGTACTGCTACTGACGTTGAAAATAGGTGTGAATATAGAGCATTAAATTATGCCTGTGATTGTTTTTGCCTCCAGACCAATTTGAAATAGCTGAAGTTCATTCTGAAATCTTCATCTCCTTTGTAACTTGCTGGTTTAAAAGTAGTGTGGTGGGCGAACGTGGTGTTTTGTTTATCTTTGTTATTTGTTCTTTTCCCCAACTGCTGTAACAATGTTGTGCTGAATCTAATTTAAAAATTACAGTTGTAGCTCCTAGGCATGTATGCTACCTGGTAGTAGGGATGGCTTGCAAAATGTTTTTCAATTACTGGTTTAGAAGTCTCTTTGGCTTCTTTCTCGACATCCTGGCAGGAAAAATTTTTGGTAGGAAGCTCAGTATTGGCATTTTATGTTGATACTTATTTTCTTTCTGTCAGTATCTCTGGTCAGCTGACATCCTTCCTAAAGCCTACACCCATGGCCACAGATTACCTAAAACCAAACTCAAATCCTCCAAATAAAACCCAGGAATGGTAATAACTCTTCTTCTGTGTAGTTCATTTTTAAATGAAAATAAAATATTCAGATCTTATTCTTAGGTTGCAGTAATTTGTTTGGCGGTATTTGTGGCTACATAGTTAGAGTAGCTGTTACAGCCAATCTCCAATAACTATTGGCCTAATATAAATTCATGTAGTGCAAGTATTTTTAAGGTCAATAAGTTAGAAGCAAGACCAAGTTTTCTGGGATCAAAAATTAAAACTATCTGCAGTGTGTGTGGACAGATGTACTGTGTAAAGTCTATATGTGCACATAACACACTAGAGAGGGACTGCAGGGTGGATACAGAGGAGCTTTCTACCAGGACTAAACTTTGATTTTATTTTTTTTTTAACTTAAACCAGAGAAGTTATTTCCTGCACTTTCTATAAATTTTGAAATTGTTTGTCATGGATACTTGGATTATTTATTTGTCATTTACATCTTTAATATCTAGTGCAGCATTTTTTCTTTTGAAATGTCATTCTTTTTTTATAGTGGAACACGTGTGCTTTGTAACAGGAAACTCTGGCACTGTTTCTTTTCCACAGCACTGACTTATTAGAAATGACTAGCCTGTTGAGTGAATCCTTCTGAGGAAGAGACATTTTACAGTACACTTTTATGACCTAAGCACAAAAGATTTATGTTGGACCATTCTCATATTATGAAAAGATACAGTATTGCCTTTGGGACTGTTAGCCATCAAGGTGGTATTAGTTTAGTTCTGATGTTTTGTATGAAACTGACATGCGATAGGAAAATTATTTTATAATATCTACAAAAACTTTGATTATGGCTTTTAGACCTTTGTAATCTAATTATGTGGTGGTTGCTGTCATGGTTTAACCCTTGCCAGCAACTAAGCACTGCACAGCTGCTTGTTCACTCCACCTCCTCCCTCCCCAGTGGGATGGGAAAGAGAATCATAAAAACCAGAAAATTCATGGGTTGAGACACAGGCTTCTTAATGGGTCAGGGAAGGAAGAAAAAGAATTAAAATATGCAAAACAAGTGATTCACAATGCAATTGCCTACCATTTGCCAACCAATGTCAGCAGTAGGCCCTGGCCAGCTTTGTCCCCAGTTTATACATTGGGCACAAGGTCATAGATTTTGGAGTATCTCTGGCCACTTCGGGCCAGCTGTCATGGCTGCATCTCCTCCCAGCTACTTGTGCCACTCTGGCCTTCTCCTCTGGCAGGATATGAGAAGCAAGAAAGTCCTTGACTAATATAAACACTACATAGCACACTGATATTTTTAGTTGTTGCTATCAACTTTATTCTCATACTGTATCCAAACCACAACTCTACACCAGCTATGAGGAAGACAGTTAATTAACTCTATCCCACCTGAAATCAGGGCTATATCCATTTGCATGCTACCAGGTCCCACACCTTCCAATACACCCAAGTAATCACTATCACCTTTCCTGTATTTTGATATGTACCCAGAGATACCATTCCCATACTGTGTGGGCCATCCCTTCAGTATGTTTGTTGAGTTTTAGTCCATGACTTTTGGCTTTGTCTGTTGTAGTAGTCCTTCAGGGCAGGAGAGAATGTGTGGAGTGTTGGATTGTTTTATGCTGAAGCCAGCGCTAGTTCCATCACTGCTATGCATGTCTGGTTCTATCATCAAAATTCCATTCTTCATTAGGCTGGGTAATGCTGTTACAATACCCTTGATATGGCATCCAACAACAGTTGGAAGTGATGACCTACAGTGTTTTATAGCAGACAACATAATACAGTTCAGATCATTTGCTGTTCTCACCCAGAATCAAATGCCCTGGAGGTATCCATAAGACTTCCCCATCCCTCTGTGTTACCCACCAAGTGCACCCAGTTCCTTGAGCAAATGCAATCCTGTGGATGATTGCTGGGTCTCCTGTTCAGGTTCTTTACCTTTTTAATTCTATGGCAAAACCAGTTTACAGTAGGATTTGAACTACTTTTCCCTCTCTCAGCAACTTCTGTTATTGTATTGCCTCACACAACATTGCCATCAATGTACTAAGAGCTTTGCTTTGTTTCAGTACTGTTAATATCAGTCCATGGCTAATAGTAGGTCTGTGTTTCCACCCCTGGAATTCCAGGTGTGCTGGATGCACCTGCACTCTATTACCAGTGGCTTGAGAAAACTGCACTAGCAGTATCAATTGTGGCATACTGCTTGTCTGCCTCTGACTACAGTTTGTATTGAAGTTCCAGCAAGTCTGGCACTGCTGGACTCAGAGATGGCATGGCTTTGGCCAGGCCATGACAGTGTTAGTCTGCACTGGCCATATGGGACTGTTAGAGGGTGAGTGATTCCTGCTGATCACTTCTTGGCTCTCCATATGGCAGATCAACTTATGGATGGTGTCAGGGTGTCTTGGTTGGTGGGATTCCATGTCCAGTGCACCGTTGTGATGGCAGCTGTTGTTCTTTGACCGCACCAGAAGTGTCCTCCAGGAGATGGAGTGAGGTAGATAGCTGTTTCATTTCTACTGTCTCCAAGGCAGCTATAGCAAAAGCCCAGCAGTACCTTTTGAGTCCTTGGCAGCACACCCTTGTGAGGCAGTCTAAGCAAAGGATGTTGTAGAGTCTCAGTGCCAGGCACAATGGAGTGCCTTTGCCACTCATTCCCTGTCAGGCTCACTTTCACCTCCAATAGAGTTAGCTGTTGGGATTGCCCTGCCACTCCAGAAGCAGAGATGGCGCCTGCCCCTGTGCAGCAGTGTTTGCTGGAGCCTTTGACTCCTGTGGCTCTGCTGTGCAAGGTCGTCCAATCCACACAGTCCACTAAACCCAGCTGTTTGTTTCCTCCACCTGGCTGGAGACAGGCCCCTCCAGTCCTGGCTGTAGTATTCAGTTCTGGGCCCCTCAGTTTGGAAAGGACAGTGAGACGCTTGAGCGTGTCCAGAGGAGGGCAGCAAGGCTGGTGAGGGGCTTGGAGCACAAACCCTGTGAGGAACAACTGAGGGAGCTGGGGTTGTTTAGCCTGGAGAAAAGGAGACTCAGAGGTGACCTTATCACTCTCTACAACTTCTTGAAGGGAGGTTGTAGTCAGGTGGGCATTGGTCTCTTTCACCAGGCAGCAACTCAGAATGAAAGGACACAGCCTTAAGCTGCACCAAAGGAAATATAGATTGGATATTAGGAAAAAGATTTTTACGGAAAGGGTGATCATGCACTGGAATGGTCTGCCTGGGAAGGTGGTAGAGTCACCATCCCAGGATGTGTTTAAAATAAGACTGGATGCAGCACTCGGTGTTAGGGGCTGGGGTAGACTCGATTAGCTTAAAGGTCTCTTCCAACCTAGTGTTTGGTGTGATTCTGTGTGTTCACTATTTATTCACTTCTTGTAAATGTGAATCAGACTCCCTTGAAGATGAGGAGTAAGAGTAGCCCCTCTGCTCTGTCTGGGGAGCTGCCCACTAGAGACAGGAGCAGCAATGTCCTGCAATAACCCTCTCTTGTGGTTTTCCTTGCTATTTCCCCACTCATGCCTTTAGGGTCAAGGTAGATTTTTCCATTCCACTTCCTCATGTCCTCTCTGTGGTCACACAGGGTGGCCTGTGCTGTTTATGCTTCCTTCTAATAGTTGGGACACTGGTCCATACAGGTGGGGAATGCATAAGCCTTCCTTGTCCACAGCCAGGGTACAGGCTGTAGTGAGGAAGAGGCATTTTGTTTGTATTATGGGAGTTGGCTAATTTGTCCACCATTTGTCCCTCTCAATCTTTCCGGGTCATTACTGCCAATGAGTTGGTGTATGACAGTGGTGCGTTCCATTCCACCACATGGGTCGTGTACACTTGTCTTCATCTGGGTCTTTGGATAACTGCTTGTTGTTATCATCCACATCATCATAAATCCACATCATCATACATCTCCTCCAGTGTGGCTAATTGCCTCAGATACTGGATGCCCAAGTGCTGTTTTAATTGGCCTAGAGGAGAAAGGGAAGATTAAGGGAGGCAGATATCGGTCTCCCTCATGGATTTGGTCTCTGGGAAGAGGTAAAAGTTGTAATTATTAGTAGTTTCCTATAGATGGCTCCCAAAGTATGGAGATGTGGGCAGTGCTGAGTACAAAGACCAGATCAGTTTCATGAGCGGCAATTCTGTCATATTATGAGACCGTGTTACAGAGTGCAACAACATAACCTTAGCCCTGTTCCCATGGGTGACAAACAGCTCAGGGGGCAATATATACAAATTAAGTATTTTATAATTCAACATTACAAACAAGGACACCACACCAACTTGGGGAACAAATACATCACCACTGTGACAGTGATTAATATAATGAGTATATTAATATATAATATAATAAGAAATTTCTTCTGATACGTTCTAGTCAGATTTATCATTATCTCAACCTGTCGCGCCCTGTGTTGGGCACCAGAAATATCTGTCATGGTTTAACCCCATCCAGCAACTGTGTGCCACACAGCTGCTCACTCACTACCCTGACCCAGTCAGATGGAGGAGAGAATCAGAAGAATAAAAGTGAGAAAACTTATGGGTTCTGATAAAGACAGTTTAAAGGGATAGAAAAGGAAGAAAATCATAATAATGAAAGAATTAAAAAGAAATGAGGCACAATGCAGTTGCTTATCACTCGCTGACCAATGCCCAGCCAGTTCCCAAGTGGTAGGTAGCCCTGGCCAGCTTTCCTCCTAGTTTATATATTAAGCATGATGTCATATAGTGTGGAGTATTCCTTTGGCTGGTTTGGCTGTGTCCAGTTGTCCTGGCTGTGTCCCTCGCAACTTCTTGTGCCCCTCCCACCTCCTGGCAGAGTATGAGAGCTGTCAAATCCTTGACTTAGTATAGCTAACAGTACTTAGCAACAGCTAAAAGCCTCAGTGAGTTATCAACGTTACTCTCATAACTGTATCCAAACCACAACTATGAGCCAGCTACTAGGAAGACAATTAACTCTATCCCAGCTCAAGTCAGGACAGCTCTGGCCTTTATGACAGTCATTAAATAAATATTTCTGCCTGCTAAGTATAAATCTAAATTGAGAAGAGCATGCTTCTCACTTAAAGTAGCTGCCTATTTCCCCTTTATGATATAATACAAAATAATGAATATCTATACCTGAGCAAGAACTATTTGTAAGTTTTTAAGTAGATCTTTGGAGAAAATCTGCAGTTGGGGTTGTTTGTCTTTCAAATGCAAACACAAGCTTGTGCACAGCTAAATTTAAGGGACTTTCCTGTATGGCTGCTCTAATACCAAAGCGTCTTCGCTGCGTAGCTGGGGCAGAAAGGATATTGATCATGAATTTTTCTTACATGTCAGAGGACATGACTTTTGCCTTCATTCCTCTATACCTCAAAAGGATAGATGTTTTTGGTTTCCTGAGTCTGAATTGTTGCCTGTGTTGCCTGTATATGAGATAAGGACCTCAAGTAAGATTTCACTCTGGTAGAGGACATCAGAGAAAAATACAGGTTGGAACTTCAGAGAAGTAAGCCTTGGGTTGGATTTTTGCTCTGGAATGTCAGCTTTTGTTGGAGACTTGTTGCCCTGAACTCTCTTGGAAGTGACTCCACTATTGATCTAAGACTAGAGATGAACAATATGCCCTGGAGAGATAGTTGGAGTCTCTGCTTTGGTAGTGTATTGCTCAGATTCAACTTCTTCTTTGCCAGAGAGGGGCAAAGGCCAATAATTTCTTCCTATAAAGTAATTTTTCCTCTGCAAAGGCATTCCAAAAGCCTTTGAGCCTTGGTGATTATTGGTCCTGCCAGGCAGTAGATTTTTTTAAAAAATTGATTATTATTGCTTTCTTTTTTTTCCAACCTTTGGGTTGGAAAGACTACAAGGAGAAGAGAATTCTAGGATTTGGTCTGAGTAATACATGGTCTGTGAAGCATGGGCAAGAACTAAGGCTTTCTCCATTTTCAAGAAAATTTTGGGAATTGCAATAGACATGGTCTTCCTGATTTTGAAAGTTTCAACTAATAATTTTATGTGGGATAAATATTTTCACCACAAGGAAATTAATGTTTTCTCAAACTAATCTGTTATCCAATTAGATTTCTTTTCCAAAGACCTCATTTTTGTATGAAATTTAAAGACTGAAGGGTTCTGAATTTTTGAGTTTATGCTGATTATACTGGTTTGCAGGTGGGTGCTTCATCAGTTCTGCTGACTATGCTTTATCTTGAGACTGCATCTTTCTCCACAAAGGATGTTTAGGGCTGCTTAATGCCTTAACTCTCTCAAGAAATGTGGAGATGGTTTGACTAAGAGGAAGTACAGTGAAGTATTAGTTAAGTACAGTGGAAGTAGTGGAAGGGTGTACGTGCTTAAAATACGGTGTACGTGATAGGAGTGAGTGGTTGGTTAGCCCAAGGGCAGGCCTTAGCAGTAGATGGATCCTGGTAGGCTGGACCAGCGTTGTGATGTAACCACAGGAGGTATAATCCAGTACCTGGATGTTCTGGTTTGAAAGCAAAACCAGTGAGAGACTCCAAGTCAAATATAATTTATTAGGAAAAGGGAAAAGAAAACCAAAATACACGCAATAGTACAAAAGAAAAAAACACTGAGTCAGAATACAACCTGACGCCCTGTTGGTCAGGGTGTTGATAGCAGTGCAGTTGGATTGGTGGCTGCAATCCTCCTGGCGTGGCACATGTGGTTCTGTTGGAGCAGTTATCCTGTAGAAAGGGTGTAGTCTTCCTCTGAAGATCCAGTGGAAAAGATACCTGTTCTTCTGGGAATCCAGTGGAAAGACTGACTGTTTTGCCCCAAATCCTAGGTTATATCCAGGTGGGGATACTTAGCTCCTCCCCCCTGGGCGGAGCATCTCACAATTGGCTGTTATGATTCTGTGAGTCATGTGGTGAGTCCATTCAACAGAAATGGCTCCTGGAGGGAGTTATCTTTGAGTCACGGGGAAAGGCGTTGATGGGCCCATGAACAGGAGATAAGGAAGATGGGCCCCTCCTGGTTTTCAGCAGCTCTTGAGGATGGGAATAGAATATATCTTAATATTGTAACCTAGGACACTGGAATAAAGTCGCCTTGTCCCTCTCTACAGCCTGTCTGATGACTTTTGGGGAATGAGCTTTGCCAAAGAGAGCCCAGGGGTGGGTCCTGATGGAGAACCAGGACAAATGTGTTGAACAGTTGAGAGCAGTGTGTCTGAAGGGGGGAAAAGTTGGCACCTGTCAGAAAAGGTGTATCAGCATTCTGGGAGAAGTGATGGTTTTCCTCTGTTAGGAGCTCGCAAGGCTGCATTGGGAATGCAGTGTGGGCTGCTCACCTCCAAGAAAGGCACAGACATGGAGAAGCATTCTGTTACTGAGGGGCCAGAGCCTGTGTTGTGTGAGGAGGGGGAGATAGGAGTTTATTCTGTGTGGAGGAGGAAAGGCCAAGCTGTCTTCCAGCAACTTCTCTGAAGTTCCAACCTCATGGGAGGGATAGAGAAGGTAATGCTGTGTTCCTCCTGGAGATGTGTGGTGAAAGCCTGTCAGGCAAAGGACACAAGTTGATTCCCAGACTTACTGATAGATAGTCAATCTCTCCATCCTTTATTTGCAATATTAAATGGGATATTTAGAATATTAAGATCATAATCATGAGTAGTGGGGTTTTCTTATTTTCCAGTTTGTTTTAAGTTGTAAAAAAGTGAACCTACTTATGAAGCAAGTAAAACTAAGGTGTGACACATGCCTTTGGTGGTTGTTTTTTTTTAAATTGTGTTTTGTTTTATAGATATAAAACACAACACAATACTGAGCTCACAGGCCTTTGCAATTACATAAGTTTTGATCTTCTTCCTCACTCAGTCACATTATGTCTTCCACATTTTTGATTTTAAGAATGCAATGACATAATACAATTAAAGGAATTTCATAGAAGGTGTGAAGTATTGGAGAGTATCTGGCATTTTGGCAGCATTTCAGTCCTGTGTGACAGTTTTACTGGTAAGAATGTTTTGTGTGCTTTTAAAATAGTTTTGTGTTGTGTGTAATTTGGAAATAAGTGATTGTGAGATACAATAATCCTTTCACAAGTCTCTCTGACTGATGTTAGTTGCACTATTAAACTATGTGGAACTTGTTCAGCTCTCAACTGAGAGCATTGGTTGCTGAGAACTCTGTTTTGTGGGGGTATGTCACATTGTCTTACTTACCCTCTGACACAGATTAATTTTGTTTGTTTTCAAAGCAAAATCAGATGTTTTGAGAGCGGGGGTTGTGCAAAGTTTTGACTACGTATTGCATTGATGGATACACTTTGTGTGTCCTTTGCATTGATTCAGTGTTAACAAAACTGCTGAGCAAGCTGTTGGGATCTTCAGCACTGCATGGAGATCATTGTAGCAGAGAGTTAGTGTGAAGTTTGGTTTGTCTGTGTGTGGTCTGCTATATATACTTCATATGTGTTTAGGTGAGGGGAATGGTGGGAGTAAGGATTAATTAATCTCTTCCTGGCCTGGCCACAAATTCTTAGCCTAGCATTAGGTTATCATGACTCTGTACATTCTGTAGGTAGGTACTGCTGTGTCAGAGATGAGTGATTGCTCAGGATCAGTCATGGCAGAATTCTTGTCAATTCTTTTTGGATGAAATTTGCTGTAATTTTCACATTTAAGGATTTTGTAGGGTGATGACTTTTAGAATGGTTTGAAGTTGCGATATGTGAGTTTCTGAGATCTGTGGATTAAAGAATGTATTCTCTACTGACTTTGTAAAGGGCAAGGTAATTTTTCAGGTCTGTGTAGGACACTTGAGTCTAGTACAGGAGAGGAAATCAGAAGTCTTTCAGAGCTTCCATGTAGATTATTCACATTTTACCTGTGAGCTTGCATTCTGGAGATAGTCTCCAAATACTGAAGAACTTCTAACTTCCTGTGGGTTGTTTACTTCCCTTAGCTCATATCTCTTGTAATTGAATGAAATTTGTAATTTATAAAGTTTATGAATTTAAGTTTATTGGAATAAATTCTGAACTTAAAATCCCATGTAAGCACACGAAAGTCTTTCAGGGATGGCTGAGAGTTGAGGTTGTTCAGCCTGGAGAAGCCTGGGGAGATCTTATAGAGGCCTTTAGGTACCTGAAGATAGCATACAGGAAGGCTGGAAGGGACTGTTGGCCAAGTGTAGTGATAGGACAAGGGAAATGGCTTCAAACTGCAAGAGGGTAGGTATGGATTTGAGATAAGAAAGACATTTTTTACTGTGAGAGTGAGACATTGGAAGATGTTGCCCAGAGAAGCTGTGGATGCCCCATCCCTGGAAGTGCTCAAGGCCAGGTTGGAGGGAGCTTTGTGCAGTCTGGTCTGGTGGAAGGTGTCCCTGCCCATGGCGAGAGGGGTTGGAAGAAGATGATCTTTAAAGTTTTTTCCAGTCCACACCATTCTATGATTCTATAGTAAATACTGAAATGTTGTTTTATGTTGTTAATTTGTTAAAAGATTGCTGTGAGAGGTTTTCTTGTATTTAAGTGGGAATTACTGCCTTGTTCCCCTACGGTCACTTTTGCCATGCCTTACGAGAATGCAGAGGTAGCATGGCACATGCCAAGCTAGCGAGACCAGTCCATTCTGATTTATGACCATGAATTGATTTTCTTCACACCACAGTAAAACTGGAAAGAAAGTAGTAGTGATATAGTTGTTGTTTTTCCATCATAAATTTGTCTCTGCAGAGGATGACAAAATCAGCAGGGCTGCACAGGTATGTGATCTACTCTGCCTTCGTATGGAGATTGTTTAATTATTTTGAAGTAACTCTTCAAAAAAGACAGCACCCCAACAAAAAATACTAAAAATGCGTACAGAGGTTTGTAAATTCACACTTCATTCATGTCATGTCTTGATTTTTTTTCTTCCAATATAGTTGTTGACTTTCGCATGCATGCATGCTTTATCACTTCTTTTATGAAGAAGAAACACAGGAAGCAGACAACAAACCTTATATGGAATGGCGGTTGTATAAATAATACTTCTTCTCTCTGTTTTCCAGGTTCAATATTGCATAAACATGGGTGCATTTTTGGATAAACCAAAAACTGAAAAACACAATGCTCATGGTGCAGGGAATGGCTTGCGTTACGGCCTCAGCAGTATGCAGGGATGGAGAGTGGAAATGGAAGATGCTCACACAGCTGTTGTGGGTATTCCCCATGGCTTAGAGGACTGGTCCTTTTTTGCTGTCTATGATGGTCACGCAGGATCTCGTGTTGCAAATTACTGCTCCACGCACTTATTAGAACACATCACTAACAATGAAGACTTTAGGGCGACAGAAAAACCTGGATCTGCTCTTGAACCTTCAGTGGAAAATGTCAAGAGTGGAATCAGAACTGGCTTTTTGAAAATTGATGAGTATATGCGCAATTTCGCAGACCTCAGAAATGGCATGGACAGAAGTGGCTCAACAGCAGTGGGAGTTATGATTTCACCTGAGCATGTATACTTTATCAACTGTGGTGATTCACGTGCTGTTCTCTATAGGAATGGACAAGTCTGTTTTTCAACACAGGATCACAAACCTTGCAACCCGAGGGAGAAAGAGAGAATCCAGAATGCGGGAGGCAGTGTAATGATTCAGCGTGTTAACGGTTCGTTGGCGGTTTCTCGAGCTCTGGGGGACTATGACTACAAATGTGTTGATGGTAAAGGCCCCACAGAACAACTTGTGTCTCCAGAGCCTGAGGTGTGTGAAATTTTAAGGGCAGAAGAAGATGAGTTTATCATCCTGGCTTGTGATGGCATCTGGGATGTAATGAGCAATGAAGAGCTCTGTGAATATGTAAAGTCTAGACTTGAAGTATCAGATGACCTGGAAACAGTGTGCAATTGGGTAGTGGACACTTGTTTACATAAGGTATGTAAGTATTTTCTCCAAACAGCTGTCTAAAATCATCTTCTGGTTAGATAAGGTACAGTGTTAACAGCTGTTCCTGGCCTACTGTTCCCCTTCTCCAACTTCTTTTCCTCAAAGTTCTGTTCCCATTTGACTGTATAGAAGAATATACAGCCTCATCATATATGCTTAGAAAGGTGATAGCAATTGCAAAAATAAAGGCTGTTTTTTCTCCCAGGTAACGCTTGCATATAGTTCCAGCTCTAAACATTGATTCTAAATACAAAATTTGTAAAATTAATCTATTCTGAGCAAGATACTTTGTGGGTTTTTTGATCGTTTGAAGATGGGTAGTGTTTGTATCCTTTGCATAAAACCAGTGTTGGCACCATCTCCTCTTCAAGGTGTAGCTTGTCTGTCACCTGTGCCCTCAGCTTGTTGCAGCTTAGATGGAGAAACACCACCTTTGCATCTGAGCTTGCTTCCACTCCTCAAATTTTGTTTGGGGCAAGTACTAGTGGTCTACATATGTTAAATAGGTACTCCATTTCCAACATTCCCTGAAAAGTGCAACTCCTGCTAGTACAAACAGAGTTCCTTTGTTAGGCCACAGACTAAACATGCAATTTTGAGGAATATGCTGAAATTCTCAATTGTAACTCTGAAGGCTAAGTTGTGTGTTTTTTCCAGAAATAGGGTTGTATTCTAGCATATAACATACAGTCTAGGATTGGTTTAAATTGGTTTAAATTGCTTTTCTGGCCAAGAACTCAAGCAACCTTGTTAAAGGATGGTCACTCTCAGATTCTTTCAGTAAAACTGAGTGCTGGCCACATGTTTATTTTCCAAAGTCAAATCCTGGATCTCTGTAACAACTAGGCTGTGGATTATACCACATAATACTAAGTGATAGGTGTCCTCATATGCTTGGTACAGAAGGGAATATAGGCTAACTCCTAAGCAGTATTTCTAAAGGAATGCATTCTAATGTCAAATTCTTAATTGTTTCAGGAGAAGAATTTGTTGTGATAGATAATTAGAACTATCCAGTAGCTTGGGTTAACACAGCAACAGTGCAGTGGCTGATAGCACTTAATATTCTACACAAAAAAAGTGAAGTTGAGATTTGATTTTCAAACCACCCAGTGGTTTAAATTATGATTCTACTGGATCCCCTTGTAAGAGACTTAGAATTGTGTTTTTAAATTTGGCTGTGAATTACAATTTTGAAAATGAAATTTGAGCAGGAGAATGGTATCAGTGTGCTGGTAAAGAACTGGCTTTAAATTAGTATCTAAAAAAGCCATTGGGTGATATTTCTGAGCATGTGATAGTCTCTAAGGTCAGCTTGGCCATACAAAACATTTATGTTTTATACTTGCTCCAAGGTGCTGTGTGACACAGGTGCATTCTAATAAAACAGACTTGTAATGCATGTAATGGCTTACATGAATACCCTGCAACTAAAAATTAGTTGCTTGAGCTGAGCTATTCTAATAGTATAGGGGACCATTCTGCATTTGATTTTGCAACAGGAGTTGTTTTACAATTTGGCTTAAGGTAACATTATTCAAGTATCTAATTTCTGACCTGTT
Organism: Melospiza georgiana; assembly: GCF_028018845.1. NCBI lineage: Eukaryota > Metazoa > Chordata > Aves > Passeriformes > Passerellidae > Melospiza > Melospiza georgiana. Next base: position 39,153,392 of record NC_080432.1, read on the forward strand.
TTATTGATACTATTTTTGAATGGCTGACACATAGATAAGTCCATTAATTATTTAGACTTGAATACTAAGAATATACAGTCAAAATCAGTCAAATTATTTCTAGTGAGAGGTGTGGTTGGGACACTGAGAGGTTCTTATTGATGAAAATACAGCATTTTTTCAGGGTGTTTTTTTCCAGGTTTGTCTGTAGCACTGTATTTGGAAAAAGTACAGATGTGATTAGAGTTGAAAGATGAAGAATAAGACTAAAGATACTAACTTCTCTTTCTTTTTTGTCACATAGGGGAGTCGTGATAACATGAGTATTGTATTAGTTTGTTTTTCAAATGCTCCTAAGGTCTCAGAGGAGGCAGTGAAAAAAGATGCTGAGTTGGATAAGTACTTGGAATCACGGGTTGAAGGTAAGAAATCTGCTTAGTTCACTACATAGTGAACAAATCTCAGTTTGATTGTGATAGTGAGCACATGTCATAACTATCTTGAGCATGAAAACAGAAACCATGAAAGACATTATGCCACTTTCATGTTAGGTTAAATTCAGACCTGATTATAACTTTGAACTTTTATATGTCAGGAAGAATCCTGGTATTCTGCAAACATTTTCTTAATTGGAGCCAGAAGTTTTTAGTGCTGTCTTTGTAAGTTAAAATACAACTACTGACCTTGCAGAGTGTTGTATCAGCTCAGTAAATTGTGATCTTGCTATTGTCCTGCTTATGAAATATTAAAAGGAATGTACTGTTTGTACTATTTCTTCCCTTTTTCTGTGCAAGTTTTTGACAGAAAGCAAAAGCTGTATTTGGTTTTTGTGTCAGTGCCCCAGTAATCCAAATACTTGGTGTAGCCACCCTAAATTTTCATATATATACATGATGGTCTTCAGGAATGAGTTATCTCTGAGCACACTGCTGTTGTGTGTGGTGTCTTTTCCTCTTGTTTAAATGGGATCTAAATTGAACTGGGTTGTATATTTGTAATTTCTCCTGAGATTAGAGAGCCCTAGTGGTCACTCCAAATGCTAACTCTAGGCCTGTTTCTTGGAATTTGGCTTACATCCCAGGTTTCCTAGATGACACTAGTTAAGATAAATACCTGTTATCTTCTGTGTCAGAGTAGAGTACATGAGCTGTTAATAGGCTCTGGGAGAGAGCCAGGAGCAGTTGCCTTCACTGGCAGCAGTCAGGTGTGCACAGTGGTTACAGGTTAGTGTTCCCAGCTTCTTGGTGCCTGCTCTCTGGTAGCAAATAGGTGAAAAATATATGGAACTGCAGTGGATTTTATTGCTTTTATATGTGAATGTTAAGATTAATAGAAAAGCTGTTAAATAACTTGTGATCAGAGTGTCTGGATTAACTAATCATTAACTGATTATTTTTAGCTCTGTTATCACATTTAACTAAATAATAGATATACAAAAAAAAAAAAATAGTTGAGAGTTTGTAGTCCAAACTGATGTGGGGTCATTTCAAATATAACTCAAAATGATTGTTTAGCTTAAGTGCTTCAGAGAAATTAATTGCTCCAAAGCTTGAACTTCTGTGAAATGACAGCATATTTGAGAAATTCTGACAAGGAGTGGAGAAAGGAAATGAAACAGACTTCAGAAGAACTTGAAATACCTATCTGATTTTTAACAAGTTTTTGCATTCATACATTCTATGAAATTGTAATTTTGATACAGTCTCCTTAATTAAAAAGAAAAAAAATTGTGGGGCTGCAGTTTACCTTACACATGCCTTGAATATTATTCAGTTCAGAAAGAATAAAGGCCTTAGCAAGTGTTTCAAACCACTAAGCAGCATGAGGAAAATTGTTTGGAAATATGTTGGAATTTTTAAAAACAGTATCTGATTTAAAGGTTTTAAGTAGTGAGCAGGAATACTTTTGACTTTAAAAAACCCCATGAGGGCAAGAGTATCCTCTCAAGTGTTGGAGTTGGTAAAAATTTTGGAAGGTGGAGTTTCTTTTTGGTTAAGACAATTGTCTTAATCAGTTTTGTTTTTATCTTTTAACTTAGTGTAGAAAACAGTGTATAAAGGAGTTGTGCCTGAAAGGTTTAAACTGTCTGCAACTCTAGAAACATAAAGTCTGATAGATATGTTGTGACACTGATAATATGGATTTGTTTAAAATGCCTTTTTAGAGACTGACTATTCCTCTCAAAAGCAAATAATGGTGTTTGAACACAAATTAACAAGAACAACATTTAAAAAAATGTATGAATGAGTTAGCAGCTCACAAGTTATATGAAGTTGGCTGATAGCCAGTAACAATTATATTTATGCCTGTAGTAAAAACATTCTGAAAAATACAAGGTTGTCTTGGAACTACCAAGCTGCAAAGATAGATGTTGTCAAAAATGTAAACTGTGAGTTCTCTTGGATACCCTTCACTTTGACTAAGTGACTAATGTAAGTCCGGGCAACATTAGAACTTAGTATAAAGTCCTCTGGGACTTCCTGAAGCAATTTTAGTTTGATCACTGGTGTTTGTTCTTAATGAATACACACTGTTCTGTTTCTATTCTCTTGTGGGCCTTAAATATCAAGCTGACTGTACAAACCCATCAAACATTTTAGGCAACAGGGGGTTTTTTTCACTGCTATGCTTAGACATTCTAAGCTCTGGCTCAGGGAGAATAGCAGTGTTTAAGGCAGGCTTTTGTTAGATTTAAAAAGGTAAAAAAAATTTGAAAATTAGGTTAATACTTGCACATGTAACATTTGTGCTCTGTACATTCTATAAGTGGAATGCTGATGTTTTGTATATTTGTATAATGAGCTGAGTTAGTAGTTCCCCAAGATCGTTCCAGAGTTCTTAAAAGAGAATTATTGTCTTAATACCTAGAGATACTTTTTTTCTTTTAACAGATTGATTAAAAGCAAGCTCAACAAGTCATTGTTTACAGAGGTTTCCAGTGGAAGAAATATGTACAGCATATAACAAAATGCTGTTGCTAGTTGGGGTTTTGAGGTTGACGGAATGTGAATGACTGCATTCCAGAGCTGCCACTTGTAGGGTATACTGAAATGCTTGATGAGGTTAAGCTTGTGCCTGAGTCATTTATGACTCTGAGCACAGCCCTGCTTCTCATTTGAGTCATTTAATTGATCCATCTCCAAAGCACAGTCACAGAATTACAGGCTGGTTTGGGTTGAAAGGGACTTTAAAGATTATCTAGTTCCAGTGGCACTGCCCTGGATGGGGCACTTCCACAGGTGTTTGGGGCAGTTGTGAGGTTATGCTAGGTCACTTTTCTTACTGCCCCTCAAATACTTTCTGCTCTCTTTTTCATCCAAAGTTTGGTCCCACAAAGTGAAAACTAGGTACAGAAGTCAGTTCATTTTTCTGATATGTTTCAGTTTATTTGAAGGGGTATATCAGAATTGCAGTTAATAACAGATAAACCATAGAACTCCATGAAACCCAAAAAACCACTAACCTCAAATCATAAGTTGGAGCACATGATCTGTGTAGGCTTAAACAGTCTCACTGATATAGTCAGTTTATCCCCTAAGTTGGATGATGCATTTAATATATGTGGAATGTATACTGTATATAAAAGTCATTTGTTATAATCTGATAGCTGGGCATGAAAGGAGGTGCTGGAACATGGAGAACTTGTAATGCTGTCTGGCTGGGGACCTGCATTATATAAAATGGAAGTTAAATGTTACCTGAATTTTCAAAATGCCTGTCTGTGAATGAAGTGTTAGGCTTTTAGTGAAAAGTGTTTCAGAGATAAGGTAGTAGACTTTGATGTGGACTTTGATGTATATACATATTTAATAATATCAGGAATTATTCTTTAAGTGTCTGAATTATATTAGCAATGCAAAGCTAACTGTAGGGTTATTCTTAACATCACAGAGGTTAAGCTGAAAATTGTAAATACCCATAAATCTGTTCCTCAGAAATTTTGGTTTCTTTCTCTGTTGTCCTTTGTCAAGCACATCCACAGTGTGTGCCTGCTAACTGATGTGTAATGACAGTGGGTCATGCATGCTCATTTGCTTTATTCTCGATTTTCTGTTAGGAAGCTTTTTTTTCCAAGAGAGGAAACAAGTTCTGGATTACTCACTCTAATACCAGGAAATGAAAAAGATAATGATTAGTTCATCCAGAATTCTTGGTTTGCCACCTTCTAGAAATGGAGAGAAATGCTTATGGTTCAGTTCTAGAAATGCTTATGGTTCAGTTCTAGAAATGCTTATGGTTCAGTTCAGCACTCCCTGAGAAGTTGTTATGCAGTATAAATGTATATGTTTCTAGTACCAAGAAACATACAGCAATCTTCAGCTGTGTCATTCCTTTTTAAGAAGATATAAAACCCTTATGCTTGCAATAAATATTTAGAAATTTCTTGGATTTTTAGTTTTTCTTATTACTAATTCTTGCTATTTGTCTACTTTTCCTGTGTATAGAATCAGATTTGTTCTTGGTATAAAAAGTATATTTTCATTAGAAATGTTTTCTGTCAAATGTATCTCAGCAAAATTATATTATAGCAGTACAATTACTTCTAACTAAGTAGAACTGAACAAAGGGATGCAATTTATAAGAGAAGCTGTGGTTTATTTGTGTGAGCATGTGCGGAAGGAAAGATCAAAATCCCAAGATTTAGGCATACTTACTCAGCTATCACTTCCTTTGCTAGCCATGATTTATCCTTAATGGATGGATGGATGATAATACATGTCCAAGTTTCATGGAACAGTCTTTAATTTTAATCACTTCTAGTAGTAGAGCAGGTATCTTATTCTTTGCAAAAATTGTATGGTCCTGCCTTAAAATTGGGACATAGAAGCTTAGTAGTGCCTTATTTGTTAGAAGGTAATGTAATTATCCTACAAGTGATTGCTTTGAGGGGTTACAGATGTGCCCCATACAAAGTGGGTGAGTACCTTGCCAAGCACTTTGTTCATCTTGGTAATCCCAAGAGAAGCCTGAATGTCACTTGCTTCTTAAAAAAGTGAAAGACATCAATCAAGATTTAAATCCTAGGAAACTTGGGATGAGGGGTTTGAGGTGGATAGGTGGAGTGCTTTTCTGATAACTCAAGAAACTCATAAACTACAGGCTCCATGTCAGTCATCCAGAATATAGTAAATTGTAAGAAATGAAATTATTTGTTTATCTTTGGATAGTAGCCAAGATACAGAATGACTGAAGTTTTTTTAGGATGATACTTGAGAGGGTTCATTCTTAATTCTTCTTAAAGAGAATTTTATCTAAAACAATGTCTACAGGAAATAGCACTCCATTCCTTAATTTAGTTAATTTTCAGAAAAAATATTCTCTCTTAAAAATAGAAGACTTGTGCATACAACTCCAAACCTTTATGCCATGGTTGAATGAGTAGAGGCTGATGACTGGAAGCTGGTGGCATTACACCTATGTGAGTGTATATACAGATATTAATAAATTCATCTTAATAGCAGCCCTGATGAAAGAGAATATGTGAAGATTTACGTCACTTCAGGCAGTTCTTTTCCAAGCTAGGAGAACTTAGAGACTAGAAGCGCTGGACTTGACTTGAGTTGTATGTCAACTTTGACAATGGAATATAATTTTAAATTATTATTAAAAATTATTATTTTTAATTATTCCTCATTATATTCTGTTTTGGTCACTTGAGTGCTACTATTATCCATCCATTATGTATACTCTGGATTGCTTGGTGGTCCAAGTGTTTGTGCCCTGGAGAGTGAGCCTTTGAGGATACAAGGTGTTACTGGCAAGGCAGCGTTGGCTTTATGGCTGTAACGTGTTGCACTGCAAGGGGGAGCTAACTGAAACACACTCCCAGCTGCTGCTCTGTCTTTTCAGAGAGAACAGGCTGCTATCTCCAGGGTATTTCATTCAGTTCACACTCTGCTTCTGAATTTCTCTTAGAAAGTAAGGCTTGATGCATACTGGAATGACAGACTATGAATTCAGGCTCTGTTCTATCATGCAGAGATTGTTAACCTAAAATGCAAACCATGTTTTACCTATTTACATGTAACTTTTTCATAATGTCTCTGTTAAAAAGTGATAATATCTTATATTTCAGTGTCTTAGCCAATGGGTGATATTAATTCGGGATTTCTTGTGTTTTTAAATTAGAAATTATGGAAAAAGCAGGTGAAGAAGGAATGCCTGATCTTGCTCATGTTATTCGTATTTTAACTGCAGAGAATATCCCTAATTTACCACCAGGAGGTGGTTTAGCTGGCAAGTGAGTACAGTACTAGAATTTCTTGAACTGTTAAATTCACTGACACTCTTTCATTTAATGCTTTAAAGTTTTCTTATTGTAGTAGCTATACTTGATTCAAGTTTTTTATGTTTGAATTTAGTTTATCTTTTGCAGTATATAGACATTTGTGTCATTGTTCCCATTCCAGAATGGTAAAGAGGAAATACATAATCATATTATACACAGCATATGAATTTATACATAACATATTAATTTATTATTTCCATGTGGCCATTTAAAATAAAAATATATGTATTCTTGGCTTTTTACTGCTTTACTACATTTGTGAAGAGCTATCAAACATATCAAAATGAATATCAAAAATGCCAGGAGATCAGTTTTCCTGATGTCATGTTCTCCCAACCACTTAATGTCCATTATAAGCTTGGAACAGTACTTATTTGCTCAGCAAACATTCTCATAAGAAAATTGTTTTTATTTGTTTAGTCTGAAACTGAACAGTAGATAACCAAGAATATTGAACTATAATATGCATCTTAAACCTCAACAGGAATAAACCTTGAGAAATTACATTGGCCTTGTGGGGAGCCCAATGGTGATGTTCTGGCAACCTATAACTTGAGGATTTGAATGAAAAGAATTCAGGATTGCATAAACAATTGTTAATCTGGAATTTCCCAGACAGTAGGACTGATCGTTGTTCCCTGCCATAGAGCATGTTGTTTCTGGAATATTCATATTTTACAAAATACCAAGTCCTGCCCTCTGAGCATCTGTATATGTGTACATCTATTTTCATTGCATGTACTTGTTAATGAGCACTATTTGCCGTGATTATATATCTCTGGCCTTGGAAGTATCATTCTGGGTCTTTTTTTCCACTTGTGTACATTCCAGGCATTCAGAGAAGTTTTGGTTTGGCTGTTCTTCTTGGTGCCTCCCAACTACTGTGTTTTGTTGTTTTGCTCATTAATAACTACATCATGTACTGCTGCACTATTCTGGACCGCTGACATATAAATTCTGTTTTAATTTATTGTGAACCAGGTTTTGTTTTTCATAGACTTGGTTCAGTATTTGCATTTTGGTGCCTTTCTCTTCATCTTGACTTTTAAAGTCCCCTGACTTCAGGAGTGTACCTGCAGCTTCTTTCAAGAAAATGTTAAATAACTTAATCTTATTAAGTATTAGGTAACTTGTTCTTGGCCTCTGAACTTGGGACAAAGACAGACATATGTAAGTTCATTTTACTTGCAGGAAATTAATGGAAGTATTGGAAAAAAATAGTTTTGCACAACCCAAATCAACGTACTATGTTACTTAAAACTTTTGTCCTAACAAGAGGATATTCTTTTTCTTGAGGTCCTTATCCTGTGATGTTACCAGGTCACAAAGAAATTACACTTTGTGTTTGAACTCCAAGACCTTGCTCAAACAGGTTGCAATGCAAAAACATCTTGTCTATGGCTGTAATCCACAGTTTTAGCAACAGTGAAAGTTGCTCCCGATTTTTAGCATATCTGAGCTGGAGAATTGCAATTCAGTGTTGCTATAGCTAGAGTATGTTTGCAAACCTTAGGAACCCCTTAAGTAGCTCCATTTATATTGGTACTGTATAATTGCTTCCTTCAAGCTTCTCACTTATGTGGAAGCCCCTGCTGGCCCACTCTTTGAGACAGGAGATGTATGGGTCAGCTGATGGTGCTGTTTTATCCTAGAAAATCTTACTCTCCAAAGGCTGTTTTCTGGCTTGACTCCAATCCCCTTTGATTTCAAATGCTGCCTCAAGAATGGAGGTTTGTTGCTGAAGTAAACAAAAGCAGCCCTGAAGTACTCTGGCACCTGGGCCTTAGTAGTTCCACTCAAAATCTTCCTCCTGAGTTTTCCCATCAAAGAAAAGCACAGAGAAATACATTGGTGAAAGAAAGAAAAGTGAAATAAAAAGATTGGAAAATTCTCAAGGAGCTTATTTATTTTCATGTCTTTTTAAACCCATGTAGCAGTCTTGCTTGGACTGTCCAGGTGTTGGAGGTGCCTTTGCTTTATGTAGTGCAGACATTTAGTCACAATTGTCCCATTCCTCTCTAATTAAATTTGGAACTATATGGAGAGAACCCTTTCCTCTAGCATTGGCAAGAAGATTCAGTTTCTTTTCCCTAGAAGACCCTCCATCAATCCCAATGGACCCCATACTTCCTCAAATATGCAGCCTTTACAGATTTCTGAAATATGTTCAGAAGGAGCCTCATCAAACTTATAGCATCCTCAGTATTCTGGGGCAGAAAGATCTGTTGCATTGAGAGCCACGTGTATTTGAGACATTTGCTGCTGTTTTGGCATCTGATGCCTTTTTGTTCTTTAGAAGAGTTAACAGTTGGTGCCCCTCATTCTGTAAGACAAATTTTTTAGAGATCTTGGTCACTTCAGTCTTAGTCCATGTAGCAGTTCATTTTTGTTGCAGCTGTCAATAACTTTGATCATATTTATTATAACTCTCTGAATGTTTGCCTGTTGTAACTTTGATTTGAAACGTGAGTACATAACCTTCTTTGCATCAGAAGTCTGTTTATATGATGGGTTTTATTTTTTGTGAAGTTCTTTGTGCTTATTTTGACTGCCTGCGAAAGTGTGACCTTAAATGGCACTGCTACAAAAGAAGTCTAGCTAGTGGCTTTTGTGTTTTAATTTCTACAGTGTGACTAGACAATAGAAAACATATCTCAAGGGTTATATACTCTGCATATCACACTTCAAAATTTTGTAGATGGGTTGTAACCTGCATATGTGTAAGAAAGATGGGGGGAAACTCAACTGTCTTCAAGTTCCATGTCCAGAAATAAGGCAAGAAAACCAGCAAACTTGAAGAATTTTTTCATAACAAGCAAAATATAGATTTAAATGTTACTCTTGACAAAATCTGAGTATGCAGCTCTAAAAAGAGGTGGATCATGGAGAGGGTAAGGTAAGAAAATGGTTTTACTTTGCTCAGTCTTTACAAATCTTAACCAGTTGCTAGATCCCCAAATTCTTATTGAAAGTGAGTAAAGACACAGAGTGGGTTTCATCTTTTTAAAAGGCAGATTAAAAGAAAAATACCTTACACACTTCAAAATGCCTACTCTGATCAAACTTTTCTCAATGTTTTAAAATCCTTTGTTTTGCTTAATTTTTTTTTAAAAACTTCTCTTTTTAGGCGTAATATTATTGAAAATGTGTATACTAGGCTGAATCCACACAGAGACAATGAGGGGGTAAGTTCCCATTTTGCTCTTTATTAATGTGAACATCGAAGTTGTCGTGCATTAAGCAAAAGTGTTTGTCACTGAGAGTAAAATATTAGAAATACAAGATACATATTTTAACATGCCTCTGATTTTTACCTTGCTTTGGATGGATTTGATATAGAAGTTCTTCCTTTAAAAGACAGAAAACTGACACCTAATTCTGAAAGACTTTAAACATCTAAATGGCTGTCACTTTCTCAGTCAAACCTGTGAGGCAACAGTGCAGGGTTTTTCTAAACTATGGTTTAAAATTGTAAAAAATTAGTAGTAAACAAATCCATTACCCAACTGGCTGTTATATCTACTGTCCAGAAATGTAGTACAAGAGGGGCAAACACACTTTTTGTTGTCTCCTGTAAGCAGGCCTTGGTACACTGAATATAAAAGACTACATAACTAATATTGACTATTTTCATAGCATTTACACTATCTTTTCATGTCCCATCTCTACTGGTCTAAGGAAAAGTAATTTTAGATTACTTCAGTTATGATTTCTAAAATGGCTTACATTCTTCTTCCCATTTCCTACGAAGCTGAATTTTAAATTGTACATTGAAATCTGGTTTGTTGTACCTCTAAACCTGATTATTAGGTAGCTCTTAATATTAGTGTAAGTAATAACTGGTGTTTCTATCAGTTGTGGTTAAATTTGTTTAAAAACTGTGGAAAACCAAAGAACTGATAAAAAAAACATCAGTGCTTGTAGATATTGTCATTTCCTGTGCAGTTTATGTGAACTGTTTTGTGGAAATACCATTCCTATTGTAGTCAATCCTTTGTAATGTTTTTTCCTTTTGAGATGGCTACAAGGCCCTCAGTCAGGTAGTTATTACAGTGAATGGTGTTGCACTTGAAATACCTTGAAATGATCAATTGCACACCTTGAGATAGTAAATACACAGTCTCACCACAGTTGTTACTGTGCCTTCTCCATTGTCCTCTTTTCTTATCTGCCTAGATTTGATTTATTATCTTCAGTCAGAAAGCTTGTGTGGGTGGAAGGGGCCACTTTTCTGTTAGTGTACAAATGGAGAAGAAATCTTTCAACTTGTTAATTTTTTAGGATTTGTTCCATTGTCTAGTTTGAAAGTCATAGGATATGCTTTTTTCATTTCACTTTCAAGAAATTGTGCAACAGTACCCCAAACCAAGATACACAAAATTTTCCTCTTTTCAGCTTCTTTAGTCTTTCAGGAAACTCTGCACTTCTATCAGCCTGCTACTACTTTTGGTGTTTAGCCAGAACTTCCCCTGCTTTTTGGGGAAAAGTTTCTGGTATATTTGGCTTCTTTAAAAATAAAAACCCAAAAAACAGCATAGGTTTTACAAATTAATTGATATTTTGAGAAAAAAACCTGAATGTTTGTCTAATGGTTACATTTTAGAAATGTTATATGCCGTAGTTGTATTTATGATGCACCTGTTCTAAGTCTAGATTTACTTCTCAATAGCTGTACAAGTTTGCTGAAAGTTCTAATATGTAGTACAGCATCTGTTTGTCTATTGGCTCCTTTCAGGAAATGTTTGTGCATCATCCATTGTAATTTAATAAAATGAGTTAGCTAACTTAAATACGCATTTTGCTCCTTAGAGAATATACCATTAACAGCTTTGACCTTTGTTGCCACTAAAATCCCTGAGTAGCTGGTTTACTTTTAATTTGGTTTCTTTAAAAAGAGATTTGAACAGTAGACTGCAGTCTGCTTCCTAATTTTTTTTTATGTTGATATAGATGTGCAAATCTCAGATATGTGTTTTAAATAGAGTGGTTTAAATTCTAGTTTGAGCTTGTGATAGCATGTCATTTGCCAGTCAGCACCTTTGTTCTTTTCCCCCCAAGTGGTACTAGCCCAGAGCAGTTTGAGAGGATAAACTCCCGTTTGGTGAAGGATACAATTCCTGTTTGCATCTTCCCAGCAAGTTATCTTAATGTCCTTGGAGTGGATGAATCTGCTGTGCCTCATCTGAGACAATGAAAACATGACTTTCTTGCTGGTCTTACTCAGTTTCAGGTGTATGTGTGTTGATCTCTGTAGCCTTCTGAACTGGATATTGTAGTGTCCAGAGATGTAAAGGGAAGGAAGCTGTTCAGTTATTCAACATCAGACTCTTCAGAATGTCTACACACAGTGATAATCTTGCTACACATCTCACATTTAAGCAGGAAGAAGCAAAGGCAGGAAGGAAACATACACTATATCCCGATGATGACATTGCCAAATGAGATTGAAATATCCTGATGATGACATTGCCAAATGAGATTGAAATCTGGCCAAGATGCTCCTGTTTAAACTAGTATGAGGCTAGAGCAGATGTTCATATGAAAAATGAGGTGCTAGAGACATGGATGCTGAGTCTGCAGAGCACAAAGGCACCCCAGCACCTGAGCATCCTTCCCTGAGTGTGGTTAGCAGTGCACCCGTGTCTGCTGAGAGTGGGTGTTGTGCAGAACACTTCTGTTACTGACTGGAAACTCTGCCTGTGGCAGTCCTCTTCCATCTTATGGTTCTGTGTAAGACTAAAGCAATTTTTATCATGGCAAAATAGTCATGTTGTTAGTTGCTAAAATATTAATGCAAATGGCTAAAAAAAAAACTCTCCAAACCATACAAACAACAACACAAACAGTCAGATTCACCTTTACAATTGAGAATATGGTTTCCTTCTAAAGACTATGCATTTTAGTGTCTAACAATTTTAAAATAGTTACCATGAGTTCATGTGAACTGGATCATAATAGCTTTCCAAGTCAGTTCTTAGTATGTAAATGAAAACCTTGGTTTTATCTGTTTCTAGGTTAGCTTTGTTTTACTCAGCACCGTAAACGTTTCAGGTAGTGTTGCCCTTGGATTTTGTTTTTTGGTTATCCAAACTAGTGATAGCAGATTTTTATTCTTCACACATTTGTTTTCTGAGAAACCTTAACATAGAGGTTAAGTTAGGAGATGCCATGCAGAGCAAGAGTCTGACAAGTAAAAGAATCCTTATTTACAGCAGTATCCAGAGATCACTAGTCTGGCTTGAGGGTGTAGCAATCCTAAGTTGTTTCTGCTAGGAATCTCAGCAGATTACGAGTATTTTATAAATCCAGGGCTGGAGAGAGCCCTGCACTGTGTCACAATGAACAACTTCATCATTGTTTGAGCAGAGGCTTCTGCTACAAATGAGGTACCTTGTGCCTTTACTAATATGAGTGAAAGCAAGAAATCTATTATGTATTGGGGTCTGATGCTTTCAGATCTTTAAAGGAAATTCAAAAGAATGTTTTCATAGCTAAATAATTGTTAGCACTGTGATGTTACAATACCACTGAAGAGTTGTTCTTACTTCCTGTGCTAAAGTACTACTCTTTTTCTGTGACTCTACTCTGACCATTTTAATTTTTTGATGTGTTCCTAAGACTAGGAGACTACTATCTGATTAGGCTACTTCACTATATGTATATATCCTTAAACACAAGAAAGAATGTTAAAATTGCAGTGAGTGTGTTAATAGTTTCAGTGGCATTTGCTTAAAGAGCTGCCTTTGAGCATCTTAGTTGAAATCAATAATATTTCTCTCTTGTTTTTACTAATAATATACTCTGGCAGTTGGCTGAACCAAATCAGATGCCATTAAGGGCTGCTACACATAAAATGTAGATGGACACAACTCTTACATCATTCTCACAATATTATAAATGCAGTCTTCAATACATTGCAACCCTTTTCATACACAATTTAATAGCACAAAACTTGTGTAAAAATTGTCAATGTTCATGTTGAATATAGCTAGCACAAATTTATTCCTGATTTTATGGTCAGTAGCGGTTCAGTTGAATTGAAACGTGAAGGAAGGCAAATGCTACCTTGCACGATAACCATAGTTTTCAGGGACCTGTTCTAGCCACACATCATTAAAGAGAAATCTCGGTCTATGTAGCGTATAATATATAAAAGAGGCAATTTCTGTCCTACTGTCTGTGGGGTTTCTTGTCTGTTAGCACTGAGGGACACAAGGGAAGCACGAAATAGCCTGCTGTAAAATAGGGTGCAGTGCCATGCAGGATGTGAGTTTGAATATCAAACGCTAACAGCATTGCTAATTCAGCTCCTACCAGCATTTGAATTGCTTAGGAGCCTCAGGGCTGCTATTATATTGCTTATTGCTTTTACTCTTCAGTGTTGCATGGAGCAAAATTATTCACTTCAGTCTGCCAAAGGAATTTTTAAAGATCTTGGTATTGTGAAATGTGGAAATTTCAGGGTGTACGTGTGCTAATGTCAACCTCAGAGCAAAACTGATGGAGTAGATGAAATATGAAATTTAAATGTTCCCTGAATTTTAAAAACCTGGAAGTCTTCAGCTATGTTGCCTTGTTTAATATTAGCTAGGTATATGCATAACTCAGTTTCTTTTCTTTGTCAAACCAAGAAACAGTATATAACTGTGCCCATTCTTGGTGCCCTGGGTTTTTGCTGACATTGTGCTTGTAAGGTATTAGAGCAGTTCCATTTCATACACTGAAACTATCTCCTTTATCTTGCTTCTCCTCTCTGTGCTCTTGAAGACAAGAGAGTATTGAATTCTTGAATATTCTCTTGAATATTTTCATATTTGAATGTGAAAATGCTAGTACATGGGAGTCAAAACATCTCAAACTAAGACCAGCAAACCACAGTGAAAGTCTGTCTCGTATTTCCCGAACAAATTAAACTTAGAGGGATGCCATTATATGCAGTAATTCTCCTTTTTGTGGTAAAATTGTCCCCATTTAAACTTGGACTGTGCTAGTCAGTCTTGGGGCTTTTATTCCAGCAACATTACAGAGAGCATGCAGAATCTTACTGATCCCAAGGTATTTTCTCAATACTGCTATTAAGCTTGTAAATGAATGGCAGCAGTACTTGTAGTTAGGAAGCTTTTGGATTACATGACAATAAAATGAGGTCAGCATGAAAATAAGGCAGTCTGGATTGTGCTTCTAATGTCTTGAAAATCTGCCAGCTTCCAGAGATAGTTTCATTTGTCTAGATTGATAAGTTGCTAGATATTAATAATTTAAAATCTACTGTTCCCTTAAAGCAACAGTACTGCTTTAGCACTTGAAAGTGAAAATACCTACTGTCAGTGTCAAAGCACTGTAATCTCTCACCAAAAAACACGACACTTTTTTCAACTGAAGGCTTGTAACCAAGCAGGTCATTTGCTGAGGAGACTTCTATTCCTTAATCAGCACTCAATGATCAGATTTTGCACTGAAGGTTCTCAGGTTTGACATTAAACAACTGCTCTACCTGCTAATTTTTCCAGGCAATAGACAATCTTCCCAAAGATGTGTCTTATGTTGTTCAAATACCAGCATTCCCCACACTCATGGGTAGCTGCTTGCTTTTCTGGTGGCATCATGCATGCAAAAATCAGAGACTATTCACTAAAACACTGAGCCTTTATTTTGATGTGATGCTTCAACTAAACTACTATGAGTAGAGATAGCTATTCTCTGAGTTTTTCACAGAACTGTGCTGCTACTCGCTACTGGCTGTGCAGAAATTCACAATTAAATATATTGACCTGGTGGCTAAAGAAGCTTAAATTTTCAAAATTTTCCACTGATAATTGTCCAAAGTTGTGGGGGTGTATAATCTGTATTTATCTAAGACATTTGAAATAAAGATGGAGTTAATTGGGAGGAGGTACTTTGACTGGCTCAAAATGAATTGAAATTATTAAAAATGCTGCTTTCATAGTTACCATTGTTTAAATTATGTTGTTTTAAAGGATGAACATGAAATACACCGTTCTAAGTTGTATGTTGCTAATAAGGTGTTTTACATTCAAATAGAGTTGCTTTCTCAGTTTGAAAAAAAGATTGGGTTTTCGGTTTGCTTTTTTTTTTTTTTTTTTTTTTTTTTTTTTTTATGTGGTTAGAAAAACTTTTAGTTTAACTACTGATCTTTTTGGGGTGTTGAATCTCAACCGAAGGAGCCCGGCGCGGCCGAGGAAGGCGGAACGCAGGGGAGGTTGGTGGAGGCGCTGAGGCAGATGCGGATTAATCATAGGGGCAACTACCGCCACCTGCTGGAGGAGATGCTGGCCGGGTACCGCCTGGCGCAGCTGCAGGTACCGGACGCTGCCCAGGTACCGCCCCCGCCCGGCCCCGGCCCCGGCCCGGCCCCGGGCAGCGACCGCAGCGGCCAGCAGCACTCGTGACACCCGCGGCCCGCTGGCGCTGCGCTTCCCCGCCGCGGCGTCCCCGCCCGCATCGCACCGCCGCACTGCTAGCCCGCAAGAATGGTTGGCTCTACTGTGGTACCTGTACAGAGTGTTTGTACGCAGCTCTGACTTCCTTACGAGTTCAGCTACGGTGGGATGTTAGTTATTGCATCCTAAGTTGTGTAGCGAGATGTAACTTCCCGTTTGAGGTTTTGATCTTTTTTCAAATCCTGTGTCACCAACAACAGGAGTCTAACATGATACACAAAAAGGCGTTTTAAAACTTTTTCTTTTGAGAACATTATTAAATAATAGTTTTGATGGTGTATGTTTGCTCATTGTAAAGTAATCTACATCTTAGTTATATCTTTTGTGCAATTTAATTGAATTATACAAATTATTCCGTTTTTTTTTTCTCCCAGCATTATGTACTGCATGTTTGTGTTTGATTTGTATATAGTTTCTATTACAGCTAAATTACAAAAGCTGTTTGATTTTAGGTTGTCACTTATGAAATGTTTGATTTTTTTTTTTCCTTTTTAGTTTAGATTGTATCCAGTGTTCATCATAAATACTGATTTTTTTAAACAACGGTATTATTACTTCTCAGGTTGTAGCATAGCATACATCCAGAAATGAAAATGTACTTAAATTTAGTACATAGTGTCAAGTTACAATAATTTGTGAACAAGTGAAAATAAAGAATATGCTGTGGAATATCTGTATGCATATTGACTCTTTTAAGTGAGTAATGAACTTTCTTTGAAGTGTTATCACTCTGACATGACTTGAAACATTTCATAGCTTCTGCTGCAAACTCAGAGTGTTCATTAGTTTCTACAAAGCTTTCAGTGATTTTTGGGTTTGGAGCATTTGTATTGCCCACTGTACTGAGCAACATTTCTCAGGTTCAAGCTAAACATCAGCTGTATAAATGAATAAACTATTCTTCTAAAGCTTGCCTTCTGCTGTATCTTTTCTTGTTTCTTGGGGTACACCACATCCGTGTATGTCCATTTGGGTAGGTCGATGGTAATACTGGGACTGTGCCGTACTGGTAGCTCATCTGCTAATAAGTGAAATCTCTAAGCTTGTGTCAGTTGTCAGTTCCTAACATAACATGTGCACAAAAATATAATTGTTCAAAACAGGTACAAATTTCACTGCCTTAACAAAAATGACCCTGCAGGAATTTCTTTCGGACCAGGAATACCTGAATAGCTGAGTTCCATAGTATTTTGTAGAGCTTTTTTTTGGGTTTGGAGTCCACAGATATAGTCTGTATTGATAGTAGTGATTTAGTAAGGTAAATCTTGGGTTTGAGTTATTCTGCTATAAGAGCTTTACTGGATTCATGTTTTATAAAAGTAAATTTCATCATGATGTTGACAAACAGGAAATATTTGTGTATGGATGTGGGCAGGTATGGAAAACAAGGAAAATGTTTTCTGTCTTAACGCTAGTATTCTTCTTAATTATGCCGCTGAAATCCAAAGTGCAATAAAATGTTTTCATTTGTATTGGTGAGTAGTAATGTTTCTCCTCTTCTTTTCCTGTAGGGTTCTGGAGATCTAGAAGATCCGTGGTAGCCTTACAAATCTGCTAAAATGCTTTTGATTCTGAAAGGGGGAAAAAAACTTTTAAATCTGATTTCTTCAATACAAGGGAAAATTTCTGGTGGATTTCCAACATTTTGTGAAATGGGCAGAAAGATAATAGAATTTTCCATCGTTTGTTCATTTTTGTGTTCTCTGATATTGCCACTCTTAGCATTGCCTGTACTACAGTATTTTTACCAGCCTCAGGCATACTGATTACATCTGTAATGAACTTTGGCCCTAAAAAAGAAGGAAGGAAGGAAGGAATATTCTCTCAGCAGATCGGTGTGTGTACCTGAGGTGCACAGGATTGTAGGCCTACTCTGAAGACACACTGTGGCTAAATGAAACATGCAACACACAACCTTGAGAGAGAGTACAAGTAATTGTTCGAGACGTTTCTTATTTCACTTTACCAAGTTGGGAAGGCTTTGCAGCTCTGTGGCTTGGAGGTAATTTCAATTGGGCAATACGCTATCAGATGTGTATTTTTTGGTTTTTTTGGGGTTTTTTTAAAATTTTCCAGTTTACCTGTATTACCAGACCGTTAAGTTTCCCTGCAGTGTCCAAATTGTGATACATTGCCTACTGCTTGCTTGAAGATAAGTGTATTATTTGGCAATAATATATGAAGATTCTAGGCATCTAAAACCAGTAAGAATTTTACGCATGTGTACAACACACCCTTCAACTCTTGCTAGAGAAAATCTTTTTGAAAAAAAACAAACTGGTGAATTTATAGTTAGTAGTGACTTGCTTTGACATCTCTCACAGCTGCAGGTTTTTTTAAAAATGCTGAAAATTTGCCTTTATTATAATGTAAATTGTGATTATTTTTTTTTGTTCTATATGTGGTTTTCTATAGTTTTTTGATTTTTTTTCAGCTTAAGATACAGACAGAAGTCTTGTGTAATATGGGTATAATTTTTAATTGTTTGCATTATTTTTGAAGTTCAAATTATCACTTTGAGATTACTATAAATACACTTAAAATTATCTATTTTAAATTAAGAAAATATTAGAGATATTTTCATGGGTTCAATGACCTTTCATTTTATAAGCAATGGGCATGGTACAGAGTGGCTGTCATGTAAGGTACTTGAAGATTCTTAGTTTAATTCTATTTTTGCAATAACCTTGACTTTTTTTCTGACTTCTTTGAGTTGTGCATGTAATGAGTCCGGTAAATGCTGAAAATGGGGAAGAGTAAAGTATTTATCTAAAATAAAAGCTATTGGGGAGGGGAAACAATGAATGTATCCATCTGTACATGATTTACATGCTGTGGATGCCTTGTAAACATTTTCCTATTTGTTTAAACTGTGTTTCAGCGAGGATGTAATTGCCCTTGTGTGTAGTTTTAAGCTAATGACAGTCATCAACTGGTTTTGTGTGAAATTAAATTCATGGTATTTTTCTGTAACTTTATCCCCATGGTGAGTCTGTAAAAACCACACGCTCTTTCATACTGATGCCGAAGGCCAGCTTTTCCAGTCATTTTGATTCACTGTGTATCTGATTTTTTTTTTTTTTTTTTTGGTCTAGAGAGGATTATTGCCACAGTATATTTTATTTATTCATTAGATTTTAGCCTTGTAAGTTAAAGTGTTTTAAATGATGATGTTAACAGGTATTTGTCCCTTTACTGGTTTTTTTGGGGTTGTTAAAAGGTAGGGAATGAAGAATGCAAAATGGTTTATTGTTCAGACTGTCCACTCTGGTCCAACCCTGTACTGATAGTACCTTCCCAGTATGATATTGTGATGTTTCATACAATACAGTGAACATAACCAACTTGTTATCTTCAATAAAGGATTGCTAAAACAGTGTGACATGCTTTCTATTTTCTTGGGAAGGACTTACTAAGAGGATGCAGGTGTTCCATATGAAAAGATAACCCAGTAAGATTTATGAGGTTGCCTGGTTGATGGATTTCTGGTTGTTCTGTTGCAGATGTGCCCCTTCATCCCAGAAAAGCACAAGTCTCAAAGTGGGCTTCTCTGTGGGAGGAAGGAAAGGGCTAACAACATTTAGTGCTTCTAGGGCAAATCCCCATCCCAAGTTTAGCTGGAGTCTTAGTCCAGCTATGGGAGAGTATTCATTTAAAGACTAAAAATTCAGATTCAATTAGACTTTTTGCTCCGCTCATTTCTTGAAGTTTCTTAAAGATCTGAGCTTAAACCTATGACATTTCACTGTTGAACAGTTTTGAATAGAAATTTCTCTGATGTTAATGCTCTCATGTTAGAACTTTTACAGATTTTTTTTCCAACTTACTAATATAGATTTTTAGTTGAAAAGGTGAATGGACTTTCCATGATATTGATACTTCAGGGTAATAACCTGCCTGGATAGTTAGTGTTACTCTAGAATGGACATCTTTACAAACAACCTGAAGATTTTTGAGTCTACACGTCTCTAACTTCTTTGAACATTCTTGTTGGATTTGCTTGTACAGCATAACCCCCTACATGCTTTTTTCATGAGCTACAATTTTAATGCCTTGTTCCACTGGTGACTTCTGGTATTCCATGGGCTCCAGTCCCATGAACACTTCTTTGTGTAGATTTTTTACATTAAGTGGATAATCTCCCTCAAGTACAAGGGTCGATGCTTCTTTGTATTGAAGTACAGCATACACACAGGTTTTTCAAAGAGAAGGATAATGGCTTGCACAGCTACAACAAAAGGTAAATCAAGACAGCTTTTTTTCCCCCCTAAATTATCACTACTTGCCATTCATGCATCCACTTGGTTATGAATCCTAGTCATGTTTTTAGTTTAATCTAAATACTGTGTAGATTACAGCAGCTTGGGAAAAACTTTGCTTGTTGACTTTGTATTCTTAGTGTGAGAAATCTGAATGAATGATGAAATTTGTTCCTGTATTTGCCATAGCTTGTCAACATTTTAAAATTGCATCGTCTTGATTTTATTGCCACCTGGTAACTAACACAAAGATAGTTATGTAGGATACTGAGAGTGGGAAGTACCTCTTCCACCTGGGGTCTTTCTGTTGTATCAAATTCGGCTTGATTTTACTCCTGTAACAGAGGCAAAGCAGTCCATGTTAGTTCTCAAATCTGAAGAATAAAGATCTGTTTTAACTGCTCCTCATTAACATCTTAAATGGAATAAGGGTAATAAAGTAGATGCAAATATAGATGATGTCACTCTGACCTCCGAAGTCTCATATTAGAGACTATGACAGTCTCCTCTTAATAGGCTGGATCTTCATGTGGTTATTCGAACCTGCATGCAAACCTTTGCAAGACCTGGCCAAAATATCCACTTTTTTCATGGCCCTAAATGTGAATCTGATGCTGATTTTGCTATTTGGGTGGTTTAAAACAAAACGAACCAAAACACAAAAGCGACAACAAAAAAATCCAAACCCACAAAACCAAACAAACTGTTACGTTGTTGATTCTTTTAGCGCATGAGGCTGGCTATTAGTGGTTAAGTAGTTTCTTGTTATCATGTAAAGTGGAGTTCAGTCAGCCACTTCATCTCTGAACTTTTGTATCAGCCATAATTACTAGCTTAAATCTTAAATAGTAAAATTAGCCCCTGAAAACCAGTCATTTTTCTTTGGCACTTTGAGTGGAAATCAAAAACAATAGGAATTCCAAATTAGTTACAGCATTGTACCAAACTATAGTAGGCAACTTTTGTCTCTGGAAGATGAAGCTAAAAGCAATGCTGTATCATTAGGTATAGGCCTATAATGGAAAAAAAAAAAAAGGCCACAATGCTAAGCAGTTTTCAATTATCAGCTAATTTGCAGTTTGTTGGCTTGAGTATTGTCTGAAGGCTTGTTGCTTTTGGCTCTTTATAGTTCTTTTTTAGCTCTAAACTGGAAATTAAGTTGGAGGGAACTGCACTGGTGCAGGTAAGCAACTCCATGGGATACTCCCAGAGATTAAGGCAATTTGACAAAACCACAAGAAAGGACCCAAAGTCACTGAATTTATGCTGTCTAATCCAGGTAAGTGTGCAATTTATGCAGCTGAGGCTCCACCTCTTATGCCTTTGTGACCTGTTTTCTCTGTGTGCCAACCTGAACTTGTCCTGTCTCTGTTTGGGCTGTTGCTGTACAGACCTGTTGTTTCGTGCTGTTTCATGTTGGTACCTGGATGCTTCTCTGTTGATCAAAACACAAGCAACTTTTGCATTTTAGCATGCCTGTGCCTCCTCTTTGTGTTCAGCTCACTGTTGGTGCTCATCTGTCATTTCCATCATTCACTCTGTCCCTTCACCAGTGCTGCTGTGCTTTGCTCTTTGTATGTCTCAAAGGTCATGTGCTCCCAAAGACTTTACATTTCTGTCTTCAGAAATCTTAAAGTTCTCCTTTGCTGTGATGTCTGGATTTAAATGCTGACTGAGATTATTGAGATCTTTCTTCTGATTCTTGGCTTTCCTTATTTCCTGATTTGTCTATGTGCTGCTTGACTGGGAATTTTCAGAGAAAAATCCTTGCTGTGCTGATCAGTCATTGCTGTGATTAATGGCTGAATCATCAACTAATGATTGCATCAGCACCTGCTTTTAAACATAACAAAGACTGATAAAAGTTCAGGTCTGGGGATGGGCTGATAGGAGGAAAAAGTGGGCATTTTCCATCAGTTGGGTAATCTTTCTCTGAAAGCAATTATCCTTCCCAGTAAAGGATGAAAAACACTGTAGTAGGAATGAATACACATACTAAAGACTTGTGGCAACTAATTCAAACAGTCTCATTGGATATAATTCTTCCTGTTGTGTCAAGTCTGCTTCAGAAGTAACTCTGACTCTGGTTTTCTGCTTTCTCAGACTTCTGGAATCTAAGGTGAGTTGTGGGAAGATTGAGTCTATGGTGGAGTATTGTTTAGTGTTGTAAGGACCCTGACTTGACCTTTAAAAAGCTGGAATGAGATTCATGAGATGCCTGAATGATGATGTTGGAAGTGTGATGGTGGTGTTGGAAGTTTCTCTGATCTTTAAACAGAGAATTAGTGATTTTTCTGGCCTTTTTCAGGTGGCTTTTGGAATATGTTTGATAGATACGGCATATTTTGGAACAAACATTTTACAGAAAGCTTACGTGCAAGGTTCTGTCAGAAAATGACCAAATGTGTTCTGCCTTTATCATTTTGGAAGAGCTGCAAAGCTTAAGTGAAAGAAATTGGGCAGAAATTCATAGAAGGAAAATTCTCTCTTGTGAGATAATACCCTAGTCTTGGAAGTTAGTGTGCAGGACTTACAAAGAAAACCTAAAAATATTTGTGTATGTTACATTCCTTGCAAGACTTACAATTTCTCAAAAAATCCCTGAATTGTCTTTTTAAAAAATGTGCAAAAAGAGAAACTGTGGTGAAAACGCACCATTCTATACTGAAGTATTTTAGCTACTTCTTTGGGGAGTGAACATGTAGATTAGTGAATATCTTACATTTAGAAATTAGTTGGAAGGTTTGAAGTAAAGGCATTATAACTTTGAAGTAAAATGCATATTTAAATTGCATTAATGAAGATATATTTCCCATTATTTTTGTAAGGAAGCTTCTTAACACCATTCCCATCAAATTCATTCCGTGAATATTGTTTTTATTTTGTTTGGCAGGTTATCCAGATGCAAAATGGTGGATGCCTGCCTAATATTCAAATAATTTACATTATTTACCTTGTTATTAGGGGAAGCTGCATGATATCAGGGTTTGTTTTTTTTTTTTTAATCCTCTATCCAATGGTCATCTTCATAAATGCTTTTAATTTTAATGGTATAGGAAAGATTTTGACCTGGGTATGTAAAGCAGATATGTTTTCCTAGTGTATTTTAAATAATTATATTTCAACACTGGGAGCAGAAAATGTATTAAATGAAACCAAATTATTTTTTTTCCCGTTCCAATAAATCTGCATTTACTTTGGAAGGAGATAGTTTTTGGAAATACACTGCCAACACAAACAGTGTCAAGGTGTTTGGAAGTGTAGTGCTTTACAAGAACTTCTCAGTCTCTTAGTACTTTTTACGTTAAGCTGGCTGTGAAGTTTTGAAATGGTGAAATCTATTTTACATTCATCTCTTCATTCCTATTTGTCCTTACCTTAAAAATATGTTGGAAGCTCCATGCTGCTGCTTCAGAGATTACAGTTACTGCATTAAACTTCACATTCAGTAATTTAAAAAACCCAGAGATCCAAGCATGGGAGTAATTGATTGCAGCAACTTCTTTACATGCTGTTACCATATTTCAAGTGCTGTTTCTGTGAACTAAAAAAAAAAACAAACCCAAAATCCAATCCAGCAAAACCCAACAAAGTTATAGCTTTGTGACTATAGATGTGACTTCTCATATGATCTTAGTAGCCCCTATGCTTTGAACTGCATTAAATAAAAAGACTTTGTATTAAATGAAGGGAAAGGAGAAAAATATGCACCAAATGGGTGTTGTGTTATCACGGACTTGAAGATGTTGTACAGCTGTCTTCCAGTTCAGCCTGCAGTATTCAAATATTTGAAAGATCTGTCTCTGAAATGCAAGCAGGACACCCACTCAGAATAAAACCAGTTTGCACTGCTCTCCTTGGTAGAGACAGACTCCCAAAGAGCATAGCAGAGCTAGCAGCATGAGAGCTGTGAGAGACTGCCATGATGTATGTGAAATGAAGAGCAGAAATGTACTTTGATTATTCTTGGAGGGGGGATTGGGTGTGTGTGATGCTGAATTGCTTCTCTGTTAGAGTGGAGAGAATGGAGTGGGCATTTAAATGCACTGAGTGCTTGCAGGATGTGGGGTTGTTTGTCTCTGGTTCACCAGCACAAACAAGCGAGGTGACAGAGCTATTTTGTGCAGATAAGCAGTGTGAGATCTGGCACTGAAGAGCCCACACAGTTCCATGGACTCATGGAGTTCAAAATTGAAAGGTTGGTATTCACTGCAGGTGATGCTTTCTTCACCTTGCACCAAGCAGTGCTTTCACCCACATGGCTGGATCCTGAATGCCAGATGGTTCCAAAACCTTGTTTTAGGCAGTGTTTGTGAGGGTAGTACTTATTGCAACTACAGAAGTAAAGATTGTCTTCATTCAGTTGTTGCACATTCAGGTGAATATGAAATTAAGGTGAAGTTCTGCTACCTGTGTCCACACTGAGTGGTATATCTGGAAAATACTTCTTGTAGTTGTGGAATGTTTTCTTGATACAGAGGTCTAGTCTGTACTGGTCAGAGAGCCCTTCCCTGAGTACAGACCCTTGCATGTGCCAGCTGTTGCTGTGCAGCATGCTAGGTCCTGAATGGAAGAATAGGATTTTTGTTGGTTTTGGGCTTTTTTACAGAAAGTGTGCTTTCAGTCCTTTGGTTTCACTTCCAGTGCTCACTCTGTTTTTGACACCCATTACTGCTGCTGAACTGTGAATGGTCTGATGTGGAGTTCATGAACTGTTGGTCAGAAGCAGCCATTGTAAGAACCTTGGGGTGCAATTCAGTACTGCAGAGTGAAGCTTTCTGTAGACTGGAGATGTTTGATATGAATTGAGCTCTTCCAGGAGGAAATTATTTCACAGGAGCACAACCTGAGAACATTTCATCATGGAATACCTGCCACTGATTTGATACCTGTGAAAAAGCAAATTGTTTGCAGGAGGGCCTATCATGATACACTGAGAGAGACAAGGGAAAAGGAGTAAATTTATATGGAGTACCAAATATATTTGTGATACTGTGTGTGTGATTCCTGCAGGTGGGGAAGCTGAGGCACTGTGAAAAGCTGTATAGTGTGGCAGTAGGTGTGCTCATGTAGTGACAGCTGTTGCCTGACAGCCCCTTCCAGTAAATCCTTCATTCTTCTACAAGAAGTGCTTTGTGCTTAGCAGACCAAAACCTGCTCCTCAGATTCCTGTTCAGTGGATTTAAATTGTTCTCAGAGATAAGCCCTGGCAAAGGCAGATGCAGCATGTGGGGTGCTGTCTTTTTGGTAACCCCAAGGATGGATGTGGTGATGATGTAGTGCGATGCCATTTTATTTTTTGAGCTTCTCCTTGGCTTCCTGTTGGGCTGCCTGGCTGTGCTGTCTGTATTGCAGATCTCCCACTTCAGGGCTGTTTCAGTAACACAAGGTCACTCTTGAGTTACAGCCATCCAAACTTCAACAGTCTGCCATGATTTAGTAGCATGCTGAACCTCTCCAGCTCGTGCAAGGGGAAGAGCAAGGTCTGGGTCTCTTGCTGGGAAAGGTTTTGAGGAGTAGGTTGGAAAAGAAAATCCTTTGGAAGTTGTCATCCTCTAGGACAGAAATGGGGCAGATGAATGCCACAAAGAGAAGAGTGTAAATTGAAATGAATACAGTTTATGTAAATGAGCATCCTCCTGGAGAAGCACAAACCTCAGGTTTGTTTTTCTGTGGGTTGTATGTAGTGTTTGACCCTCTGGGGGGAAGCAGCCAGGAGTCAGTGCTGCATGCTCTTGTTCTTGCAGCTATGATAACAGCAGGAATTAGTGGTTAATTGTTTTCATTAAAAATAGTGGGAGAGGCCAGCCCTGCAGATCAGCCATGGGGGGCAGGGGCTGGGTGCCTCCTTCCCCTGAAACCTACCCCTGAAATATCCCCTGAGCCAAGCAGTAGCTAATTACAGCATTTATAATGACATGAACCTTTAATCACATTGTCCATAGTGGACTAAGAGCATTAAAAAAGTAATAAAACCCCCACCAAAGCCTGTCACAGGTGTCCTGTGCAATTACGTTTTGCCACCCCCAGGACTTGAGGCTGATGGCAAGAACTTCAGACATGCTCTTGGTAAAAGATACTGTGTCAGAAACTTGTTCCCCTAGACCTTCTCTCTCTTGACAGCTGCCCTCCAGGTCAAGGGAGGATTTTCTTAGTGCTGAGTGAAAGGTAGCTTTAAAGGTCAGATTATCCACCAGTCTTGTGGGAGCTGCTGAGGTAAAGCTGCTGCTGAGGTGTCTGCCTTTTTTACATACCTGTAAATTTGGCCCTGGTTCTGTAAATAACGAAGTTATATTTAAAGTGCATTATGTCAGAAGAGTTCCAGTGGCAACAAACCTTTTAATGAAAAAGCATAAAGCAAGAGAACTTTTTAACAATAAATGTCTTCCTACACTTAGCACGTTAGGGTGCATAATCACCCCTCTGCATGGTTTTTGGTGTAATATGTGTGGTATTGAGGAACTGGCAAGCTATTTGGCATTTGTAGGGCATCAAACAGTAGATGACTAAGTCAGTCAGTGCATCTAAATAATTATATATAAGAAATACTTGTGAAAATTAACCCCTCCATCTTACAGAAATAACCATGGCAATCTGTGTGGAGATAGCAGCTATTACTGCCCACATACAGATTGGTTTTGTTTCCCTACCTAACCCCGAGGTAAACAGAGTAACTGGCACAGAATATGAAGTGTTTTCTTTACTACTTAATGCCTTTCAGTGGATTCTGCTAACACAGTTACGCTGGCTAGTTACTCCTGCTAAACTGTAAAATAGCTCAGGAGGGAACCATTTCAGAATTGCTTGAGAGCAAGCCAGATGCATAATGCCTGCATACATAAAATATGTTTTAAAAGGAAAAAGTTAAAGCTCAGTGGGAATTGTTGGTGATCTGCCTTTCTAAGATGAAGTTTATGTTATTCCTTTATCAAATAATTTTAAGGCAAGCAACTCCTCAGGATGAGGAGAGGGAAAAAAATAGGTCTGTAATAACAACAAAATACCTGTGTGGTTTTATTTTTAGTCTGTGAGGAAAATCATTCAGGAGACAATCCCAGATTCTTGTGTTCGTTCTCCTGGGTCTGTGGTAGCTGATCATCCAGACTATTTTAAGCTCCTTGGCTGTATATTTTCTCCAAGTTTTCAAGAGTAATTTTTAGGATTTGAGGCCCGGGTGTCTAGCCTAAGTGTACCTGTGTTCCGCTGGCACCAGCTTGGCTTCAGCTCTTGTCGCGGAGACGCCGTGAGCCCGCCCAGCCCGGCACTACACACTGTGTGCTCACAGCTCTGCCACTTGGTCATTCCAGCGTGGCTCACACTCTCTGTCACCCTCACGGTGATCTGATCGTGTCGCCGGGGCTCTGTGTGCCCTGCAGCCAGCAGCCATGGCGCACATGGATTCATCTGGATTCATCTATCCATGGCCTCCGCCTCCCGCCTGCCTGCTGCATTTATCTACCAGAGCACTATAATCCTCCTCTTTTCAGCCAGACGCTTGGCAATTAAGACACGATCTGCCCTACTTAAGGTATAAATAAGCCTTTAATGTTACTTGGGGATTACATTAGGACATGAGGGGCTCTTTTGAAGGCCGGGCTTTGGCACAGCAGGATTCACAAAGCAGGCTGCTCCCGCAAGATGCTCGAATAGGGGAAGGGAATGGATTCCCAGCCACACATACAGAGAGCAGTGGCAGCTTCTGCCTAGGGAGATGCTAAATTGGCCTTTAGCAGTTGTAAAAGTATGTGTGTCAAGGGTAAGCTGGCTGTGTCCTTAGATCAAATAAACTTGTCCATGCAGGCAATAATCATCAGAGAGTTTACTGGCATACTGATGGAGCTGAAATACTTGGAGCTAGTTTCCTCCTTTTGATTCCAGCAGGACTGGTGGGTGTAACACTCTCCACCTGACTGTCCTGAGTCTCCTTGGCTTATGAGACCCGTGCATCTGTGGCAGATGTCTGTTTGGCCATCATTTGCTCTTGCCTCTGACTTGCTTTGCTGTGCTTGGGTGACTGAGGGAGCTTCTGTGTATGCAAGAAGATACTTATGCTTTGAAACCTCTGAGTTTGGGGGGGAAAAAGCAAGCTGGGGAGTACTAGGTCTTGAGGCGTATTTCATGCAGTCAAAAAAAATTTCTGCATTTGCACATTTTCCACTTTCATTACAAGTTAAGACGCTGAAATTAAACAATTGAAATGGAGTGAGGAGTCACTGGCATTGTGTTGAATACAAGTGCACATCCTGAGTGCACAGTGCCTCTCTGGAAACTTTTACAGCTTACTGATATGATGATGTTAGGACTGTAGAGTCATTAAATGGGAGTGAACCATTTAACATTATTATTTGTTAATAATTTCCCACTTCTGGATCTCCTGGCACTACTGAATTACAGGCACTGGCACTACAGCTGTTATCTCTGATGCTCCCACAGCTGCCTGACACTGCCAGGTACTGCTGCTAGGAAAAGGAAGGATTAAATCTGTCAGCATCAAATACCTGTTCTTAGCTCAGCTACTGCAGAAATAACACTTTTCTGAGTAATTTGAATATTGCATACTGGACTGTTTGCAGTCTGTAGGTTATAAACTTCTTTTGTGGCTTGAGGCAAATGTAATAAACAGTTTTGAGTCACAACCCAACCTTGTTTCCACTGCACTGTCCAAAAGTTTCCTTAGGACCCTGACCCTATGATCAGAGGTAGGAGTTTTACAGGTGATAAGGCAGCTCCTTGGCAAATCTGGACTGCTTTGTGTGTCCTTTGGTATGCTGGGCAGGGGGTACTGGTGGAAAGGGATATCTTGATGTTGACTTTAGGCACTTGGGGCTTAAGGCACACAGATGTCTACAGATGTGCATGTCTGTGCAGACTTTGGGCAGTGCTTTTTCCTGCCTAGAGTAGCAGAAAAGGAAGGAAAGAGGGAGAAGGGAAAGATTCTTATGCACATTTATTTTTTTCCCCCTTTTTTACTTTTTTAAAATTTTAAATTGTTTTTTTCTTTTAAAGGAGGGATGGATTTTAATAGTGGGCAGCGGGTGTTTCTCTTGAGTTTGGCTTGTGCCTGTGCAGAGCATTCCTGTCCTGCCCCGGGGCTGGCTCTGGGTGTAGCACCCACCCCACGTACCCGGCTGTGAGTCGCAGGATCGGTATGTACCACAGCATTGGTGGTGCTTAGGCTTGGGGGTGGGCTGGGGCAGCTGAGTTAAACCGGGAAAAAGATGCACAACCAGCCTTTGACTCTTTTCTGCTTAGTTTGTGTTGTTGCATTCGGGCCAGTGGCTGCCAACACTTCATTCTCTTGCTGTCTGTGTTTAAACTATCCATATTTGGATTGCTTCAGGCAGGGGGGACTACAACCAGTCTGGAAAGCTGCATATTTACTAGATCTGGTACTGGTAAAACCTGAATTTCCCCCTGCTGTCAAAGGGAAGAGAAGTGTGGTGTACTGGAGGGAGCACGAGTAAATGTAACTGTGCTCAGCTGGTACCAACAATAGGCTTCACTTCCCAGGGGGACTGCCCTTTCTCCTAGTACTTGGTTATCTTGCTGAAGATGTGGAATATGCAGAACATCGTGAGCACTTTGCCCTTTTTGTCCCTTTTTGAACTTTGACCACTTGGTCAGGATTGTTTATCAACCCAGAATAGCTAATTGCACGGTTTCTCATTTCACTGAACAAAGGTGCTGTGGCCAGAGTCTCCAGGACAAGAGCTGTCTAGCAGAAGAGCTGAGGTGGAAGCTAGGAGCTTACCTATGGAGCTGAGTGAGAAGGGAGGCGTGCAGAACAATGGATTTGTTCAAAATGAGGATTTTGAGGACAAGGAGATGGCCACCAGTAGCCAAGAAGTGCCAAAGACGTGCAGTGTTGATGTGGAGCCGGTGGCTGTGGAGGAGACCGTGCTGAAGCCTTATGCTGGGATGCCAAAGGAGGTCTTGCTGCAGTTCTCCAGCCAGGCCCGCTACAGAGTCACCAGGGAGATCCTCTTCTGGCTGGTGATTGCTGGTGCCATTGTGCTCGTGTGTGCTACAATTGCCATCATTGCTCTCTCTCCCAAGTGCCTGGACTGGTGGCAGGCCAGCCCTATTTATCAGATCTATCCTCGCTCCTTCCGGGACAGCAACATGGATGGGAACGGGGATCTGAAAGGTGGGTCAGGTTTCATTCTTGCTGTGTAAGAGTTGTCTGTGTGTATGTGTTATACGAAAAGGAAAACCAGTGGACAAGTACAGTCCAATGGACAAAGCCACCTTAATGGAGAGAAGTAAGAGAAGTTGTCAGGCAGCGTTAATGGCAATTCACATTGTTGTGAATAAATCCAGGAGCTGTTTGCTCAAGTAGAGTCTAAGTGTAGAATTAGAAAGGAAGTTGAGATATGGTGCTTAGAGCAAGCAGCAGCACAGCTGTTACCAGAGTCAGACACCTCCACAAAATCAGGAGGATGAATGGTGCTGAGCACCTGGTCCTGTTTGCTGGCTGCTCCTCCTAAGGAAAACTAAAACTGACTAAGAGGGGAGAAAGATGTGTTACTTCTTGTTTTCTTCATGCTCTAGGTGTTATCAGCTGGCAAAAATGCGTGGAGATGGGGCACCTGTTAGCAAGGAAGCAATGGCACTTATCAGTAGCTGAGCTGAGACTGCCCTGCAGGAAGGGAAGGCCCAGCACCAAAATGGACAATGCATTTTTAAACAAGAAGTGAGAAGTGCAGTACTGGCAGGTGAAGGGCAGAAACTGTTCCTGTAGCTGCATACCACAGTAAAGTGTCAGGAAGATAAAGGGACCAGAGTACAAAAATGTATTTTGTTTATTTCTGAACAGATGATGTCCTTTTCTTTTTAAATAGGTATCCAAGAAAAACTGGACCATATTACATATTTAAATATAAAAACCATCTGGATCACCTCTTTCTTTAAATCCCCTTTAAAAGACCTTGGATATGGAGCTGAAGACTTCTATGACATTGATCCCATTTTTGGATCAATGACAGATTTTGAGAATCTGATTGCAGCCATACATGACAAAGGTAAGCTGCACCTCCAAGCAAAGTAACTCTGTTAAAAAGATGCACCTTATAGGGACAGTCCCTCCGTGGTGGCATTAATCAGGAGCAGATGGAGGTGCCAGCAAAGGGTACAAGGCAGCTCCACAGCCACATGAGCTCCGTGACTGCCTTCTCCTGCCCCTTGGCTCTGGGGCAGAGCTGAAAGCAGGACAGAGGGCACAGGGAGCTACAGCAGCAGCACAGGGGCTGCCTGTCCTCTGCAAGGAGGATGCTTCTGCCATCCATGCGCCCTGAGGCCTGGCTTATGGGCACTGGAGGGCTGGGATCAAGCTGAGGTGCAGTTCTGTCTGACTGAACATGAGGGAACACACGCTTCTTTCCTGCCCTCGCATCCTTGCTTTGGTGCTTTTGTGCCTCAGACCAAATGTTTGCTCAGGTGTTTCTTCTTACAGCTGTTGAGCCAAACAGAAAATGGTTTGCAAGTCTGAAAATATTTGAGGTTTCAATAAAATGTCTGTTCTTTAGGAAGGGTGATGAAGAATGTGTGATCACTGATGCTAGGCTGGTGAAGCGCCTTTCTCACCTGGGAGGTGCGGGACAGATGTTGAAGTCAGAGTTAGTGAAAGTGGTTCATAACAGCAGAAATCTGTTTTGATTTTCTTTCCACTCTCCTTTCCCTCACAAGCTGTGTTTGAGCTACTTGCAAACACCAGTCAGGTCCACCTGTTTTGGTAGTCTGGTACTTTTTGTGGGGTTTTTCTTCCCCTCTCCTTCACCAGAGCTCTGGCATGGAAGAAGCCCAAATACCTCTGATACTGCATTTGGAAAAAATATGAATATTGTCTTAAAAGGCTAAATGTCACGTTGTAGTGCAGAGGGAGGATTGATGGGGTTTTTTATGTTTTTGTTTTTATTTTTAAGGGCTAAAGGTGATAATGGATTTAATACCAAACCACACCAGTGACAAGCACCGGTGGTTTCAGCTGAGCCGCAATCGGACAGGGAAGTACACGGACTACTACATCTGGCAGGACTGCAGGCAGGCTGCTGGCTCAGTCATCCCTCCCAACAACTGGGTAAACACGGGAAGGGACACACACACACCCCAAGCTGGGTGCTACAGAGCAGAATCGGCTGTAACATGATTCTCCTGGTGTACACGGGGTTGTAAGTGACTGGTGAGAGGCACAAACTGATGTTACTACATGAGTTAGTGCAGATTAAGATTAAAACCAGGTTGGGAGATCACTTGAAAAGTTCTTACTTAAAGTGAAATTTTAAAATTTTCTTCACCTCAGTGTGAAATCTTCGTTCATTAAACAAACACACAAAGAAAAGGTTGGGCACAAGTTGTTCCTTCTGTGTATGGTTATTCTGTTCTAGAAACTGTGTCAGGTATTCTGAAGTCATAGTTGGTTGCAACAAAACAATGTGGTCTTGGCTTTTGTCCTTTTTTCTGGGAAGTGCTCAGGCCAGAAAGTGCATTGCCTATTTCAAATAGATTTATTTTAGATTAGAGCCAGTGGGTGCATGATTAGGAACTTGTATATTCTAAAAAGTCCAGGTGGAATTAATACTTTGTACCAATTTGTATAATTTCTCTTTAAACTTAAGAGTCTTAAGAACTATCTTAGCTTTTAGAATCCTTTATTAGAGAGATGGTGATAAAGTTTAACATTTTTAACTTGCTGACTGTTGTTGACCCTTCAAAGGGATGATACTAAATTGTAGAAATCTCTAAGTTAACCAAAGCTATTTTAAGTAAGTTTTAGGAGAAGTAATTCCAAAATAAATGTTCCCACGCATGTTTTCCCCTCTATTCCAGATATTTCCCAATGAAAGTTAACTTAATAAAAAATTTTCAAAATCTACAATACTGAACAAGAAATAGGTGTGGTAAAGCATAACTAAAGGGAGAGCAGCTGTGTGGCAAAAAGAAATGAAAATCATAACTACCAAAATCTGTTCAAAATGTAGTCCACTGGTTAGGCACTTTATGCTTTATTTAATGCTTGTAATGCCCCACATTTTAATGGATGCACAGGAGGAAATGTTTGTTACGTTATAGTTCTGATAGTCTCTCTCCCTTGGCTGAGCAGGTGAGTGTCTTTGGGAATTCCAGCTGGGAGTTTGACGACGTGAGAAAGCAATGCTATTTCCATCAGTTTGGGAAGGAGCAGCCAGACTTAAATTTTCGCAACGCAGCTGTCCAGCAGGAAATCCATGTAAGTGTGGAACCCCAGGTGCTGAGCCCACCCAGAGCAGCTCTTGCACTGAAGCCTTAGGATGGCAAGTGCAGAGAAGTTTTTTATCTCTGTTGATACAAAGAGTTGTTAATTAGCCGGTCAAACGGAGGGATGGCACCTTGTTTAGCAGAGAGATGTTTGCATTCTCGGGAAAGCAGAGGCGATGCTGATTTGAATTACAAGGAATGCCTGGGCTTGTTGATAAGGGGGAGATAGCGAGTTTCGATCTGTCCACGTGTCTGATGACTTTCCAGGGGGAAAATGAATGTTTTCCCAGTGAGAGTGGTGGTGATGGTGCTGCTCCGATGGAATCTCATTCCTGTCTGCACTGTTTCCTAGCTGACAATGTGGAATTCATTAAAATATGGGGGTGTAGGCCTGAATATGGGGAGCAGGACAACTGCTCCTTCTTTTCCCCTTTCTCTAAGTTATCCCTCAGCAGGTAGTACCGCCACTTCATGTGTTTAATTGAATCGTAAGCGTTTGCCACTTTGCTCTGTTGCTGCCCGGTCCTCCTGGGATGGTCTCTGCTGGCCTCTCCCCTCACCACGAGGGTACTGCATGAGCTCGAGGAGACAAAACGCTTCTGGTCACAACTTTTAACTCAGGCACACAATGAGAACTACTGAAACTCCGGCATTTCCTATGAAAAAAAAGAATACTTGAAAGCTGAGAAGTTTGTCCTGGTAACACCAGCCTTTGGTAAATGTGTATGAGCATCATGTTAAAGAATAATTTTTGTCTAGTGTTTTAATTCTAAATCCTGTTGCAGAAGGTTAGGAGGACTGAGCAGGATGCAAATGGACTTCTGCAGAGAAACTCAAGTCTTTGGTTCAGCAGCACAAGGGCACCCAAGAACAGCCAAACTGGGCAACCAGCATGTTGTGGTTCTCATGCGTAAATAGATGCAGATTGCCAGTGAGAGTGCAGGTGCCAGTGAGAGACACATCAGTGCTTGATGTTTGCAGTGCTGATACCCGGGTTTGCTTTTGTGCTGAGCACAGGTATAAGCATGGACATTTTTGGGTAGATTCGGTATTGGACAGACACTGTATTGAGAGCTGCTGCTTTCAGAATTGTGCTATGATAAAGTGCAGCTCAGTGAGGCCGTCCTTATTTGCCAAACAAAAATCTGTACAGCTTGAGTGTGCACTGGTTCTACTCCAGCCAGTTCAGACAAGTGTACTTCATTTGTTCAAAAAAGGCAAGTCACTAGACTTTTTAAAAATATATATATAAAATGTTTTTTCCTCTGATGAAGACAAGAATCACAACTAAAGGACTTTGCAGAAACCACTCAAGAGGGACTGAACTTTGGAGTTTTTTGTTAAAACTGGGGCAGTTAAAACTGTAGTAATATAATTAGTGAAGTAGAATATAATTTTACTAGTAGTGACTAACATTGGAATTTGATAGTGAAATTTCAAATCAATAGCATTTGTAATTGTTGGATAATAATTTCTTACATTCTTGCGAATCAACAAATAAGTCTGAAAATTTTAAAAAATTACATCAGTCAAATAAGAGAGAACAAATGTTTTAAGAGCTCTATTGTGTAAAAGAAAACTGGTGGCACAAGGTTTGTGCTGAACAACATATTCCTGCATATTTGAATCAATGTGTTCTAATTGTGTGCAGCCATGGCATGAGTGTTCATCAACAACGTCACTTAGCATGAGCCCAGTTATGTTGAGGGATGAAATTAGAAACTGCTTTTAGTGAGCCATGCCCTGGCTTTGGTCTCCTAAATTATGGGAGAAGTTAGAGACCAGTCTTTTTTTTTTTTTTTTTTTATGAATGAAATAGTAAGACATATTTTATTTAGCTATTAATTTGACCTTAGACCAACAGGATTCACTTTAGCTTCTAGAAAAATTCGAAGTACAAATCAAAAAATGAATTGTTATGTATTAACACCTCCTTCCAAGTTTAGTTTTCTTTTTAAGAGTATACTGTTTTAAATGGAGTGGGCTTACTCAGAGTTTTCAATTTTTGCTTTTATCTAGGACATTATCAAATTTTGGCTTGGCAAAGGAGTTGATGGACTTAGTTTTGGCACTGTTAAATTTCTCTTGGAAGCAACACATCTCCGGGATGAGCCTCCAGTGAACAAGTCTCAGAATGGAGTAATGTTTATGTTCTGTCTTTGCTTTCTTTCCTGCTTTTCCTATGGAGGCAAGAGTGCCTGCTTTGACTCTTTTGGGTCTTAACTGTGGCTGTAGGAAAATCAGGTCAGCCTTGGGAGGCGGGTGGGTCCCGGGCACTCTGCACAAAGAGCACTCACCACCAGGGAGCCCCAGTAAGAATGGGAGCATAACTGAAAACCACTGGTGTAGGCCATGTGGCACAATGAGAGGTGATTAAACACATTCACTGTTGTTTATGTTACTTGCTTTTGCTCTGATAGTGAACTATCATCACTTGGTGATGCTGCCAGGTGGTGCCAGCACTAAGAGACTTCTGTGCAGCTGGGGGTCACAGGCAGCTGGCCAGCTCCACGGTGGTGGTGCTGGTGTTGTGTTACTCTGTCAAGGCACTGCCCATCTTTGGAGCCTGGTCTGAGGCCACAGCTCATGCTGTGCCCACTGCTCCAGATGGGCTCTGTTGGTTAGTGCTGTGGCTGGGCTTTCCCTGCTGAAGGATGGGATCCAGAATTATCAGTCCTCAGCTCTGTGCTGTTGGTGTTAGCATGCTGAACTCATTTCAGTAAAAATTCATGACTGGTGCACTGCCTCAGGAAAGAATGGGGAAAATTTGGAGAATTGTGAAACCTAGAACATTGGTGAACTAATGTGAAGTACTCTACCCTGCTTTAAGGAGAGTATCACAGCCTATTCCCAGCTCTACCATGACTACACCACCACCCAAGTTGGTTTGCATGACATCGTCCGCAGCTTCCGTCACACCATGGATGAGTTCAGCAGAGAGCCTGGCAGATACAGGTAACCAGCACAGCTGGCCAGTCCTTTCTAGTATTCATCTGCCTCTTGCTAGCAAGAAAATGTTCTTTTATTAACATAATATGCCACAGAAATGCAAATCCTCCAGTGCAGAGGCTGTACTGTCTCTTCCCCAGTGTATGCAGAAAGGAATTGGCTCTGTTAGCTCTGCTCCATCCATGGACTGTATAAAGGTATAAAGAGCAGAAAAGGAAAACATTCTAATCACAGAGATACTAATTTATCAGCCCTGTGATTGATTTATTCTTTAGTTTTAATGGTGCAGTTCAAGTGAGACACGCAGTCAGAGAGTGTTAAAATCACAGAAAGGTTGAATTTGGAAAGACCTCCTGAGGTTCTCTGATCCAAATCCCCTGCTTTTTAGGGCCACCTGGAGCCAGTTGCCCAGGAACTTGTCCAGATGGCTTTTGAACATTTCCAGCAATGGAGACTCTACAACCTCCCTGAAAAGCCAGTGCCAGGGCTCAGCCACCCTGACTGGTGGGAGTTTCCTGATGTTCAGAGGGAAACACCTGTCCTGTGTTTCAGTTTGTGCCCACTGCCTGTGGCCGTGGCTCTGGGCACCCCTGAAAAGAGCCTGGCTCTGTCACCTCTGCACCCTGCCTTCAGTACATGGATGAGATGCCCCTGAGGCTTCCCTTCCCCAGGCTAAACAGCCCCAGCCTTTGCTCCTGGGGGAGATGTTTCAGTCCCTAATGGCCCTCGAGGCAGACTGAGGGAAGGATTTCTGCCCTCACTTGTGGCAGCACTCCCCTAATGCAGCCCAGGCTGCCCTGAGCCGCCTGCAGGGGCACACTGATGGCTCACGGGCAGCTTGAGGGACCCCCACGTCCTCTGCTCTGAAGGAAAGCATGGAAATTGCTGGAATGGAGTGTGTGGACATGGATTCAGAAAGATGAAACCTCCGTCAGATACTTTAGCCTTGTGTTGACTCCTTTAGATTTTTCTCCAGCAATTTCCCAGGAGTACTGCTCCTTGATTCCTTGTCTGCCTTACCATTTTAATCTTTTTTTGACGGGGAGAGGGAAGTGACCATAATTCTTAATGCTCTGTGTCCAACCATTTCTAGCTTTATTTCTGTTCTGTGTAACCAAAAATGAGCCAAAAAAGCTATTTGTGTACTTCTTTGTAGATTTATGGGTTCTGATGATGATGAAAAGGAAGATATTGAAGCAACAATGATGTATTATGGAACGACTTTTGTCCAAGAAGCAGATTTTCCCTTCAATTTCAACCTAATTAACATGAAAAATCTATCAGGCAACAGTGTTTCTGAAGCTGTCAACTCGTGGATGCAAAACATGCCTGCAGGAAAATGGCCAAACTGGGCAGTAAGAGTTCTAGACCAACTCTCATAGGAAGGGCTTGTTCCTGTAGGGGACAGAAACCACAAACACACACACTCTGATTTCAGTGGGATCAGCAGCCTGGGCCCATGGCTGAGCTTGTGAAAACTCTCAGCTGCTGTAGTTGGAGTCGTTGGCACTGTCCGGCTCTGCTGCCCTTCAGTAACAGCTCCACTCCCCTTGCAAGGATGACAGAAGGGAATTTATGATCATGCCTCTCCCTCAGTGTCTCCAATGGCTAAACCACCAGTGAAAATGGAATTGGGATAATTATCTTGACCATAAACTGACTCACTGCAATGGATTCTGGAACCCGCCCAGGGCCAGGGCAGAGAGGAGCAGGCTTGGGAGAGCAGTTAACTTAAAACATTGCTCCTCTTTTTCATAGGAAGCATGTTGGGAATGTGCAAAGGATCTTTTCAAAGCAAGCAGAGCAGTCCTCACACAGCAGAGAAAATAGCAGAGAACTGTAAGCAGGGACAACAAGCAGTTGTTATTTGTTATCTATTCCTCACTTCTGCCTCATGTGCTGCTGGCAGGACTTCTGTGTATTAAATTTTTTGGAACAGAAGTTTGTAATGGCATCAAGGTACCTCATAGCCCTGGAAGGGAAAGAAAAAAACCCAAAACATTTACTACCTTGTTAAATTAGTTAATCAATTTCACATATGCATGAAATTTTATAATCTGTGTTTAACAGAATGACATTTTCTTCAGGTTGGAAGTCCTAATGCTGCTCGGATTTCAACTCGGATTGGGAAGGAGTACATCAATGTCATGAACATGCTGCTTTTAACCCTCCCTGGCACTCCTGTAACTTACTATGGTGAAGAAATAGGCATGGAGAACATTGCATCAGAAAATGTAAGTGAAGAGCATGTTAACTCTGGTCCTGTTGTTGTTTAGTTCCAAGTAACAGAACACTCAAAAACACAAGAACTTTTGTTTTGCTAACCAAACCCAGTCATTCTCTCTGCTTAAATGGTTTTCCATGTTCCTCATGGCAAACCTCTGTACAGCTTGTGGAAATGGCCAGGCCAGAGACCAGAACCAAGGCCTGGATGTGTGTCTGAACTGGTAGACTTCAGTTACGGATGTTGATTTCTGTCTTGCTCCGGATCAGTCTTGCATGGTTTCCAGCAGTGGTGCTTCAGCAGAAGGGACAGCACGTGCCAGCACTGGGCCTGGCCAGGGGTTAGGAGAGGTGCTGCAGACACATGAGGGAAGATAACTGAGCTGTCTCCTTCCTCCCGTGCCCTCATCATCATCATGCCAGAGTCCATTATTTCCTGGCTGTTATTTAAAGGAAGTCAGGGTTCTGATTCTGTCCCAGCCACGGCTGTCATGAGTGTGCCCAAGCTCAGAAAAAGGGATCTGCACGAAGGGAAGGCTGTCTGGCGGCAGGCAGAAGTGGCTTTTGGTCATCATGCATAGTCTGTCCCAAAAGGACAGACTCATCTCTGCCTCTCCTGGCTGTATTTGAGCACCATGAGCACATGGTCCTATGGCAGATGCTGCTTTTCCTGTGGAAGGAAAGCCTGTTAGGGAATGAGGCAGCTGCTGGCAGTGTTAGACATGGCATTGGCTAGCTTTGTATCAAAGGGACACAGGTACTTAAAGCACAGGATCCTCTCCAGATTTGTCTGATTCAGATATGGCGAAGTGATTCTCTGATTTAAAAGGAAACCATTTCCTCTGAGAAAACCCCAGGTCAAAGCATCTCCTGCATTTTCTTGCTGCTGCTGATTACTGCTGACAGGGTGATTCTCTTAAGAAAAGTGGCTCACCCTGAGCTCCTCAGGGTTCACTCTCTTTTAGTGGCTACCCTGTGGCTCAGGGCTTTGGAACAAATGCAAACCCACCCTTCACTCAGGCTGGAGAGGAAGGCTCCCTGATTAATGGGTGTCTTAGGAAAATGGAGAGTATTTGCTCAGGATTATACAGGCTTTAGTCCCAGCACTTCAAACACTTCAGGAGACACTGAAAGAGGTAAAGATGAGAGGCAGTGTTACCAGTGTTGAAAACTTAGGATTTTTTTCCCTGCTTTTCAGAATATGCTAAGAAGGAGAAACCCATTATTTATAATGTCACAAAGCAAAGTGACAATTTCTTT
Organism: Melospiza georgiana; assembly: GCF_028018845.1. NCBI lineage: Eukaryota > Metazoa > Chordata > Aves > Passeriformes > Passerellidae > Melospiza > Melospiza georgiana. The sequence continues at coordinate 39,193,045 of NC_080432.1, forward strand.
TGTTAGGCTGCTGCTCTGACAGATTGTATTGAAAAGTGTCCTTTATATGAAAAACAGTTTTCATGGAAAACAAACACTCAAAGTATGTGCAAAATATTTTATGCCCTCTTATATCATTAAATTTAAGTGTCAGATCTTTTGGCAGCTCTTCAGTAACAATAAGGAAGCTTTTTCAGAATTTTTCTGAATTCTTCAAAATGAGAACTTCAGACTTTTTCTACATCGACACTTTTTAATCAGCTAAAAGCCAGTTTTCAATAGTTTTGCACTTGGAAATAATAATTTTACCTTTCTAACACAAACAGTCCTGTCAAAATTGTACCCCTTGCAAATGTAAGCTTGAAGAGTTCTGGGGTGAAAAGTGCAATACTTAGAAAATAACAGACACTGAACAGCAATTACTTGTTGTTTACTGTTATTTTAATGACATCTCTTCTAAGGACTCATTACCTCACATATTCACTCTCTGCATGTCTAGATATTTATCAGAATATCTTGGCTGCCATCAGTAAACTTTTATCCAACCATCTGTTGCAAAGGATGACAACTCTAGTAAGAGTCATTCAGGAATTCCACGTTTTACCCAGCAATGCTGTATCTGAGATGATCCCCTCCCTTCCATTTCAAGAACTGTCTTGGTTCATTTTCTCCTTAGATTTGGACTACAATTACATCCTCATTACTTTTAACTTAAACCAAAGAAAGTAATACTGAAAGGGAGATAATTTGGGAGAGGTGAGAACATGCTATTCAATGAATAATTTTTAATATGCTAATCACCACTTTTATTTTCTAGGCAACCCTCCCAGAGAAATCCCCCATGCAGTGGGATGGAAAAGCTAATGCTGGTTTTACTGAAGGCAACAGCAGCTGGTTACCTGTTAACTCTGACTACCAAAGTGTAAATGTGGAGGTAGGTATCTACATGTGTAACAAACTAATGGTCTCAAAATATTTTAATGTATCTATTTTGCTCTGGCTTCCTTTTAGTAGTGAGCACTGGTAGCAGGAACAAACTCAAGGCAAAAAAAAGGCACTGAATCCTCACAAGTTATATTAGAAAAGAAAATCCTTGCACAACAAGGAGCCTATTTCATCTATATTCATTTAGGCAGAGTAACTACAATTATGATGTTGATGTTGCAATTTGGCTCTTTAACATCCTTTTAATGCTTTTGATGTTAAACTGAAAACTGGTCTCTTTTCCCGCATTTCTACTGCTATAGAAAGCACTGGTTTTGTAACAAGAACTTGACATAGACTGACTCTAACATAAGTAGAGCAGTGAATCAAACAGATTTTGCTGACCTACAGTGCTGCCCAAAAATGAAGGCAGAAAAAAATCTACGATAGCAGAAATAGAAGATGTGAAATAAACCCAGTGACTGCAGTAGACTGGACTCAATGAAAAAGATTCAGTGTCAAGCTCTGAATGGCTGTGGCTTTCTCCTGAATCAACAGTACTGAAAGGAAGCTGGGGGAGGAAGCAATCACTTTAGTGCTGGGGAAATGTTACACTTAATAAACTCTGTGACTGCCACTCCACACGTGCCAAGAAGTGCACAGAAAAAGCAGATTTTCAGTGGCATTTGCAGACAGATTTGAAGAGGGGTAATTGTCAGCACGGAATTCCCAGCAGCCTGGGTGGGTGTGAGAAGGGAGCTGTGTTTCCTCCCTCAGACCAAGAGCTGACCCTCTGGTGCTGACTCTTGCAGATGCAGAGCGCCTGGTCCAACTCAAGCCTGGCTTTGTACAGAGCGCTGACTCTGCTGCGGAACGAGGAGCTGCCCTTGAACCGAGGCTGGATGTGCCACGTCTGGAATGACAGTGACGTGTTCGTGTACGTCAGGGAGCTGGATGGGATGGACAGAGTCTTCATGATGGTGCTCAACTTCGGCCAGGAGGCAACAACAGACCTGCAGGCCAGAGTTCCTAACCTTCCCTCTGAAGCTCTAGTGAGACTCAGTACTCATTTTAGCAATGCTGGCAAAGTGGTCAATACCAAACTAATTAAAACTGAAATGGGAGAAGGCCTGGTCCTACAATATAAAACAGCAAAGCCTGTTCATACTATGGAAGCTTTTCAAGGGAAGTGTTTTGTGGCAGAAAAAGCTTGTTATTCCAAGGCCCTCAATTTACTCTTTGTGAACTGTTAAGTAGAGGAGTAGAATACCCGTGCTTTCATATTAATTTAGACGATACTAGCTTCAGGGAAATGCTAAATATGCTCCATTTTCTTCAGCTTTTAGAATGTTATTTGTGTACAAAATAAATGTCCTGAAAAATCAGATACATAATTGTCTTGTATCTGTATTTGTGATGAAAAGGAAAAATAATGGTATCAACTCCCCCTTAGATGTGTGGAAAAGTAAACCTGTTCCAAAAACTGTCCTGTTTAAGCACGTATTTGTGGGAGGAGAGAGAATAGCTGCTTTCTGCCTGCTGACCCTGGAGGTTGCTGGTCTCTAAGTGCTCCTGTGGAATCCCAAGCCTGTGGCAGTTCACTGTAACTTTTTAGAAGTCTGCAGATTTGTAAAAATTATTCCAAAGGGATAGCCCTATATTTGTTAAAACAGGGGAACACAAGCAGGACTGGCGTATATTGTTGTGATGTTTCACCTCTTCTCTCAAATCTAGTAACTGATTATCCTCAAAGTTAGTAAGAAAAAGAACAAAATGTAGCTAATATCTAATTCCACACTCCTAACTGCATTTCCAGTTGATTCCCCCCTTCCTTGCTGAGTTAGAATATGTTTGCATTCTCTCATTTCTCTTCTTGCCCTAAGGCTGAGGTGAGGGGTGTGTATTTCAGTTCAGAGGAAGCAGCTGAGCCAACCCCGCTGAATGTCAGCACAGGTGCTCTGACTGGCACCTGCTGCACCTGCAGACGTTGATGTTGCCCGGGTATGCACCACACATCCCTTTCAACAAGCAAGGCCCAGCAGATTTGTGCCTTGCTCAGAGGGCAGCTAAGTCATGAATCAGGCTGCTTTAGTGGGGGCATTCTTTTTGTTTTACTGGAGATACTCTGGCATCTTCTGACACATTGATCTTGTCCTCCTGAGGGATTCGGCACCTCCTTCTTAAGATTACCACGCTAGGTAAAGCAACTTAAAGATTTTTAATGTATTCAGATCAGAGTTCTGCTAAAATTCCTGTTCTTGAGAGTGTTTTTCTTTGCAGTTTGCTCAGTCCCACCACATGATCAGTACAGCATGGCTGCTGTGCAGAGAGAGAGGGCAGCAACCCCCATCACCTACGTACGGGAATTAGTTCTGGAAGCAGCGAGACTTGGATGTCAGATACTTTGGAGGAGTTCTGCTGCCTCGTGTGAGATGTGCCTTGGACAGGAAGGCTGTGCCTGGTGCCTGTGGCTCTCCTGTGGGGCTCTGTGTGCTGCTGCTCTGCTGGCTCAGTGAACAGAGCTGCTGCACAAACTCATTTCTGCTGGCAGCTGCTTCTGCACAGCCTGGCAGGGCAGAAGTCCAGGTCTTGCTCTGTATTTTTGTAAGGCAGTGCCACACCCAGCTCTGTGTGCTTGTGCCCATAAAGCAGGGATCTGAGAGGAGAGATCCTCTGGAGATGGATCTCTTGCTTTCCATACAAATCCAAATCTGACCCTAAGTTTCTCAGGTGGTCAGTGTGTCTGGGAGTTATTTGCAGGATTTGCTGTGATGTTGGGGATGGCACACTTCCTCAAGTTCTCTGTTCAGAAAAGCAAGGTGTCTTGCAACCTAAAATAATTAAAATATTTTATTACAAAGTCAAGTTCTTTGCACTCTAAACATTCAGGCTCTTGTGCAGCTATTCTAGTAATCTTCCTTTTCTATACAATGCTTAGAAATACCTTGTCCCAAGACAGCATGGAGCTTTTCCTAAAAGAATTCCTCTTGGGAATAACTGCCACCACCATGAAATTAACATTTTCTAGGATTTGTTAAAATTAAGATTAATAAAATTAGTATCCAACTGTGACAGTCTGAGACATCAGTAAAAATATGTTCGGTCTTGGCAATATTTTGCTTTTAACAAGCATGCTTGTAAAAAGTGCAAATTCTTGAAAGCTAACTGTAATAGCTTTGATAGCACAGATCATGCATTTCAAAATGTAAAGATCCAACCCATCATGTATGTTTTACACAAAGAGGAAGATATGAGTAAATACTATGACAGTTTCAAGCACTTAATACTCTACAGAGCAAGACTCTTCCTGCTGGAATGATGTTTTGCACAACTTGGAACCTTTCATTCAAATCTCCTAGCACATTACAGTGGGAATTGAACACTATTTTAAGGCTATTTCAATAATCTGACTCTGTCACTCTCTTTTATATCTGTACAAGTATATATATGTATAAAAATAGATATAATTATATATAAAGATTGCTGGGTTTTAAAATTATATATATATGTAAAATCAGCAGTTGCTCTAGCAGTTTTTCTTTATAGTTTAACCATACATTCAATGTCTGCCCAACTACTGAGGCTGAAGTATTCCTTGAGGGGGAATATCCCCTGCACCATGTTATGGAGCTGTGCAGTAAAGGGACCATACCTCATTCAGTGAGTGCTCCCAGGATGAATCACAATGACTGCCATTTGCCTGGACATCTAGGATGATATTAGGAATCCAATTTCCTGGAACAATGAAGCTGATGATCACTTTACATTGAATGGACAAGGAAAAAATTAAGTGGGTATGTGAATTGTTTAAGGATAGCTAGTTCTCCTTGTCCTGACAGAATTTCGATTATTCCTTAGGAAAAAGAGAATTGTAGAGGGGCTTTCTGAATGAATTATTTGTATTTCTAGTAACTGCATATTTGGAAAATATTAATCTATTTAGTGTGTTTGTTCTCTCTGAGTATTTTTGGAAAGACATGCTCTTTTCTTCCTGCACAAAGAGCACAACAGCAACTGCAGCACCGGCTGCAGTTTCTCAGCCACTGCAGTTGTGCTGCTCAGAGACAGGGCATCATGAAATGTAGAAAAGGTTATCCAAGACCTTTTCTGGTAATGATGGTAAAAGCCTCTCCCCAGATTGGATGGTACAAGAAATTTGTCAAGCTTGAATGTACCTTTTGCTGGAAACTCCCAAAGCTAGGGTAAGTTTCAGGTATAAAAGCACCTGTGCCTTGGCCTCGCTGTCACTCTAGCTTGGACTAAGGACCTGCAGCTTAACAAAGTGAGAAAAATAGGTTTTTGTATAGCAGCAAAAGTAAGATTTTTCTCCAAGGGTTGCTGAGAACTGCAGCCTGGCCCTGTCAGCAGCTGGAGTGACAGTGTGGGTTCACTCTGCACTATCCAACAACTGCCCTATGTGGAGGCCTAGGAAAGAGTGAGCCCCCTGACAGGCTTCCAGTCTTTGGTTTTGCATCTCAGAGAGTGTTCTGAGTCTGCTGTGGAGCTGGTGATATGGGAATGTGTTTGAATTCATTTAAGGAGGAGTCAATCTCTGTGGTCTTTAATTTACATGACTATTAAATTTTGGTTAACTCCATTTATCTGTGATATTCTTATCCTTACCTTTCTTACTTGTTCTGCTGGCATGATCTAGTGCAGCCTTCCTGAGCTTCTGAACATACTGTAAAATTCCTGTTAGTGGTACCCGTTCATCATTTTCATACGCCGTGATAAAAACTGATGGATAGCACTGAGATCAAAAACCAAAACCAGTTAAACACTTGACAACTGGTCTTTCTCAAACAGTAACACATTTTTCTCTTACTGTACAACTTGTTAGGGTTTATTTAAGAACTCATCTATTTCATAATTACTTAGTGTTTCCTAAGAGTTTTATCACTCTAACTGCAAAAAGTATTTTAGTCTGAAAAATCACTTCACAGTTGGGCATAATCTACTTGCAAAAGGTCATAAAAACATCCTCTTCCCACTGGTAAAGGCCTGATGCCTGTCTGCTTGCTGATGATTGCAAAAAAAGAAAAAAGGGAGTAATAATCATGGCATAGTTTACCTTAGAACATATTTTTGCAATCTTTCTGCCAAGAAGTTGGTTTTTAAATAGTAAGAATTTTACTTAATGAAGCTGCTCAACACAGCTAACACACTGTCATAAAAGAGAGATTTCCTTGAGATGACAATGTCAAAGCTATAGGTCCTCTTCCCTTTCAGTGTTTGTTTGTTTTAATACGTCTAGAAAGGTATTAAATCAGTAGAAAATACCCCCACCTCCACTGGAAAGTACCTCAGGTGGAGGTAGTTTCCATCAGTGGAAAATACCTCCAGTGGAAACCTCCTTCCTCCTGTGTCTGCAAAAAAGCCAGCAAAACACAGCAGAATGTCAAAACTGCCCCACAAAAGAAGGCATTTTGCATGTTGAGATTTGCTACACAATAATCTATTACTTCCTGAAAGTCCTAAAACAAAAGCAAGTTTGGAAATTCATATCATTTAGGAGAAGGCATTCGGTTAATTTCAGTAGTCACTTGTGACTCCAGCTATTGTTAAGATTATTACTGAAATAATTTATATTGGAGGTTTTTTAAAAATTTCAGTGATCTACTTCTGGTTTTCTTATAAACCACTACACTTTATGCCTGAAGTATTCTGCACAGAAAGCATAGTTTTACCTGTGGCTTAATATTCTGGTATGGGCAATAGCTTTTGATATACTTCATACACTTTTCATCTTCTAATGGATTTCCCCATTCTTCTTGTTCCTCAATTGTCAGTGGGAGATGAGTTTTCATCATTGTATTTAGAACATCTACGAAAGGGGCCTTAGAAATCATTAAAAAAAAAAAGTTGGCAAATAGGACAGAGGACCTTGAATATCTGAGTCAAGATGTTCTCAAACAAATGAGGAGAGTGAGCTTTGAACTGGAATGTTTCCAATTCTGAAAGTGGTACAATAGCACAGATAACACAGTCTGATGTTATGACCTGTACAAGGTCTGCAGCAGCTCACCTGTAACACCATGGCTCTGAGCAGGGCTGGGTCGGTGTTGCACAGGGCTCCAGCCAGAACTCCTCCAGCACTGGCAGCTGCCAGGGCTGTGTGCTTGGGCTGAGAAAATCCCTCTTGGTGCAGCAGCGTGATGCAAGCCCTGAGGTCATGGAGACCTTTGAGTTTGTTATACTGACATCCATCTCTGTGCCAGCTAAGGCCCTGCTCTCCTCCACCCCTGAAATTTAATGCAATTCAAGTTGGAGTCTCTTCAGAAAACATTACATGGCATAGCTTCAGATAACCAAAGAACAGCAGCAGCCACAGAGTGGCACATCACAGTTTGCTCTCCCAATTAACTCTTCTCTGCTTTTGCCTTTACCCTTCTTTATGGCTAAAAGAGAAAACATGAAGGCAAAATAAATCCAGTCATGATGACTGGTGAAAATACTACCTGTAGAAGGGCACATGTGCTTGTGTCCTGGAATCCACAGGAAAAGCAACACTTTAGGAAATTACATTTTCATTGTAGGCAATACAAAATCAGATAACATTATCTTTTTATACAGGAAACTACAAAAATATTTCCAATACTTCCATTACTAACACTATTACTTATTAAAAACAGTAGAATAGTATTTCTGAGCTCCACACCAGACTCTCAGGATTTATCTTCCACTTAGCTTAAATTCTGAGACTGTTAGAAAGTTGGGTTTGGGTTTTTTTTTTCCCCTCTAATCTGTGAATTTCAAATGCTACTTGAAATGTTATGTTTTGTAGTATAGAATTATAAAAATAATTTATACTTCTTTCTATGCAACCACAATTTTGGTTCTAAGCCACTTGAAGCTTTTTCTTCTGGTTTCAAGTTTAAAATGGATTATTTGATTAGCTTGCCATCTTTGGATGACAAATCCATCTTCATGTAGGACTGACCTGCATTTTAAGATTCTTAGTGGGGTGCGAGGAAGAAGAGCACAATGCTTGCCACTGAGTACAGCAGACTGAATATATTTGCTGAATTTGTTTTGGGACTGGTATTTCCAACAATTATTCATTCCTCCCCTTGCCTCCCCTCCCTAAAGTGATTCTTTTGTTATCTTCCTTAGCTACTGAGAAAAATTTGAAGCCTGTTGTGCACTGCAGTTTGATAAAACTGGTAGATTTGTAGCTAAACTGGAGACAGATGATTTAGCCAATAAAAGAATAAGGGCTGCAGGTTAAATGCTAAGCTGTTGCTGTGGAATGTAAATGGCTTTCAGAAGACACAGACTGAGCATTAGCACACAATGCTCTCAGAAGGAGAGGGAGATAACATGTCATGGCAATTTCAGCATCTCACCAAATTTTGTCTTGAGCAAAGATGAGACAAGAAGTAATGAGACTTGAAAAGATTAAAAGGTACATACAGCCATCATGTAGATTTAGGAAACCTAAAATGTAGTGTGCTTTTGTGGTTTTTTCCCTGAGGTAAATTAAAAAAACTACCTAAATAAAAAAATCTAAGAAAATAGGAATAATTAGGTATAGGTACACCAAAAAAAAAAAAAAAAAAAATTGGTGCATATTCAGTTGTACATGAGCAAGTACCTGTGTATCCTGCAAAATAAAATGTTATTTCTACTTTATATTTGACTTACCTAACATGGCAATATGCTAATATCCAACCCTCTTCAATTAACATCAGCTTCTCTTCTTTAAAGCTCATGTTCAAATCTATGCCATAAGCTCCATATACATGAACTAGAAGTGGTCTCCTGTGTAGTTCTTTAGAATTCTTATTATGAAAAACTGTAATTGGCACCAAAGTTTCATCCTGGAAAAGAAGGAGTAGTTTTACAATAAGGGACATTGCAGAAATCTCAATGACACATGGCAATGAAAACTTCAATTATTTATTTTAAAATGTGTTTTTTTGATTACAGTAATTTTTTTTCACTTAGAGTGTACAAAGCACTCTTGAAAAATAAAGCCTGAGACTGAATCTCTGCTGTGTGGGCTTACAGATGCAGAGTATAAATTCATTTAAGTGCAACACCTGAGGAGTTTTTAAAATACCAAAGCACCCAAGTCTTCCTTCCCCCTTTAACACCAAGAATATATGTTATTAACAATAGAGTTTACCACTTACCACAGTACAAACTCTTTATTAACATCTGCAAATTTTTAAACTCAGGCTGTTAAAACTTTCCTTTCTTGATCTGCACTGTGCAGCTGGTTGTGGGGTGTTCTTTTCAACAGCTGGCACCTTTTTCACTTATCATGTGGAGCACAATACCATTACATCAACTAGCAATTCTCACTTATACTAAGCTTCTTGACTCATCGTGTGCTGTTATCTCCTGTGGAATACCCAGGTTAATGGAAAAAAAAAAATCACGACTCTTTCTTGTTCTTCTCTGTAGCACTGAAGAAAACACCCACTGTTTAATAACTATAGCACCAACTGCTCTTTACATTTTTTAATCTCTGTTCCCTGCCAAATGCACTTTCTTTAAATGGGTGGGGAGGAAGGAAAGAATAAAAGGAATGGGAAAAAGACTGAAAAATCTTACCTTGCTTTTAGCTAGTAAACGTGTAGTGTGACAATTTGTAATAATTGGTACCTCTTGCACAGCTTGCTCAATGAGATTATTTTCTTTAAATGAATATGCAAAACGCTTAGGGGGGTGTACTGGGGAGGAGAGCTGAAAATAGCAGGTGCTGGTGGTATGTTCAGGATGAGATTCCAATTCAAATTCACAGGCCCACGTAGGTAGCTGAGAAAACATGGCATTTCAAGTGAGACCCTTACACTGCTTCTGCAAATTTTGCTTAATATGTCCTTCAGAGTAAAAGACTTTGGATATTAACTAATTGTCTTAGTTTGTATGTAGCACAATCTGTATTTCATTTAAATTCAATAACAAAATAGTCAAGAAGTGAAAGACTGGTGAACTTTTCTCCCAAAACCACTGGATAAAGTTGGACAATTAATTAAAAACAAAAAATAAATTCAAATTCAGTTTAAAATGGGTATTAGTGCAGACTTTTTAAAAGAAAACATTTGAAATGATTGTGCATCAGTTTTATTTTTTAGATCCTATTTTTCCTGGCATTTCCAGTTCTACTTCAACACGTTATACAGCCAAGTCCATGTCAGCTATTATGCTTTTACTGTGAGTTAGCTCAGTAATGCTAAGCCACTGAAAATCCCTGCCTCTTAACTTTGTTCCTAGTGCCAGCCATTGTGAAGAACAAAACCTTTTCCTGGCACATTCACCCTCAGATACTTACTGTTATTATATTTAAGGTTTTTAACTCTGCTAAGAATGAAAGAAATCAAGATTCATTCTTTGAGAGCAGCAGGGACATAGCCAAACCCTCTGCCAGACCATTACTTACTTGGGTTAGGTTGCTAGAGGCTTCTGAAAAGGCAGCAGAAGTCCAAGTTCTCCTGAGTAACTGCAGGCCCTTTCTGAATAAATAAACTACGGCTATTTTAAAAAATTGAAGATTTTGGAGACCATACAATGTACTTTGTCAAAAACCTTTTTCTGTAGCAGTTTTATAGAGAGCAGCATTGGCAGTTGTTGCAATAAACTTGTGAGTTGCTCAGACTGTTATTTTTCAGGTAAACAAATCAATTAAATATTTCACCTAAATGGTCTTCAGAAATTGGATTTGGCTTAAGTCACTTTGTTTTAATCAGGTATTTAATAGCTAGAGAATTAAGCAGGTATTTAATAACTAGAGAATGGAAGCATATCCTTTGCACCAATTGTACTGCAATATCAACTCTTCCCATTTATTATGGAACAGTGTCCATACTTGTTTTTTGAACAAGTATGATTTCCGATTTCTTTCTCCTGTGGGAGGGGCCTTGCTTACACCAATGAGTGTAGGCAGAAAAAGGCTCAGTAAAACTAAGTAGAGCATTTAGGGAACTAAGTCCTGTTTACATTAGAAATCAGCTGTATTGTGAAGAGCTTGACTGTAATCTGTTGAAGAAAGAAGTGGCTCACAGGATAGCTGCTCTTAAACTTTCTAAATGCTGCAATAAGCCACAGGTAATACAATTAGTCATAACAATGAAATTGCCAGTATTAATAGTTTCCAAACCGCTTTTTGCTTTTGGAATTTATCTTTGCTTTCAGTATGTTATGCTAAAAAAAAATAGCTGGAAAAATATTATGCTGCTTAAACCAAGCTAAAACATACCTTTATCGACTGAACTGAGTGTGAAACAAAGGAAATCACATTTAAGTAAAGATGACCAGCATTCTTCAGGAACATAATACAGTCATCACTGAACATCTCAAAGTCTACTAGCTTGGTTTTCCTTTCCAGTGCATAAACTAACTGCCAGTTCTTCTTGCCACTGGAAGCTACTGGTGCCTTCATCAACTATAAAAAAAACAAAACCAAACAACCTTGTATTACTAAAATGTACTAAGAGTTACAAATGAGAGGTACAGACTTATAGGTGATCTCATACATTTTTCTTGCAAAAAATACTTATTTGTATTTGGGGTGTTTGCCTGCCTAAAACTGGAGATTTTTAATCTCCCTTTACTTAGGCAAAATGGAAGAACAATACAGTAACATTTGGAGAAGACAAAGTCTCAAAGAGTACTCTACAGAAGACTGTAATACGATAAGTGCTTTCAGTATGGCCAGCATAGTTGTAGGTAGGTTTGATTACACAAACTGAGATCACCAACTTAAATTTTGGTACAGGGGAAAAGACTGTTGAAGCACAGTCATTTCTTGATGCTGTCAAGGGAGTTAGGATAAAACTGGCCTCCTACAGGTGACACTCCATGCAGCACTATCAGTCTTTTTAATCCATGCAGCTCTCTCTCTTAATTTATTTCAGTAAGCTGTGATGAACAGAATTAAAAGCCAACCTTACTATTTCTATATGACCTGCAATAGGCATCTAAATGAATCCTATGAATGCAATTATCAGTCAAAATTGCCTTATATTCTGCAGGTTCTCCATATGTAGTAAGAATGTACAACTGGTCCTTCCTGTGCTCAACGTGGTACATGAGCCCCGTGGTTCGTGCTTGTACAAGAGCAGGTGACTCAAAGGGATGTCTGCAGTCAACCAGCCAAACTTCTGAGGTTGTCTTGCTGTTGCTGTTGATAGTGAGAAAACGCCTGTCTTTTGTGCAATAAAGGTCTACAAAGAATCTGTAGGGAATCATTGAAAAAAAAAAGAAAGAAAATGTTATCAGTATTTTAAAATACATCAGTTGTTTCAGAATCATAGGCTTCCATCTTCAAGGTAAGAAAAAACATTTCTGTAAGCAAATTGGAGAAATTTCAGGCTACTTGGCTCCCAGACCCACTTCTGCTGCATTTACCCTGGGATTTAAAACCCTTCAATCTTGTGTGTGAAACCTGAAATCTGCAAGGAAAGCAATTTAGTTGTTGTCCAACTAAATCCAGGTTTTTGTATCATTGAGCTAGACTAGAAGCTCGTTTATGCATACAGGCTTTAAAATTCAATCAAAATGCAGATCTTTTTATTGAACTTGTACCCCTATTTAAAATTTAAAAAGTAGTAATGGATAGTTAAAATAATAAATGACATCATGTGGGAACAGCAATAACAAAAGTAAGAGCTATTAAAAAATAAATTCATAAAATGTCTATGTGCTACTGACCTAACTGTCTGAAGCAAATAAGACCAAAAGTACTGTTTAGAAAGAAAAAAAGCACAGAGGCTTATATGAGGCAAGATGGACAATGTTGGAGTGATATAAAACTAGGCACTGGTTTTGGAACTAAGAAACTAGAAACTACATACTGGATTTAAATCTGTCTGAAATCTAGAAACAGAAAGCAGTGATAAACAGTGCCTGGATGCTAATAGTAGAAAAGTTCAGGCTGAAATTCAGATTCAAATTTCTGTGAGTCACCTGAATTAACTGGAATGTCACATCTTGGATCAGAACAGTCTCTTTGCCATTTTGAACCCTTTAGATTGGATGTCTCTAAATGCAAAACTGTCCAACACCAAGATCCAGATTCCATCAAGAAAATGTAGGGTTGAGTACCATAATCTGCATCACACAGATCAGATGAATGGCTGCAATGATGATCTCTCTAGGATTCAGAGTATTTGACTGGTGAAGAAAAGGATGCTTTAGATAGTGCCTTTAATTATGTGCAGGTGGAGGATCTCAAATTTTTTTGGTACTATTGTTTTTTCTAATTGCACCCTCTTGACATCTTTAGGACAGGCGCAGAGGGGGAGAGCTAAAGTCTGCAAGAAAAATCAGCCTCCTGCCTGTCTAATACCCATAAATTGGCAAGAATGTGGCACTGCATTCAGTAGAGATTCCAAGAGTTCAGCTCTGCTGATCCTGCCTCTAAGAGGGTTGAGCTGAAATGCATATTACACTTCTCCCCAAGGATTATGACCTTGATATTACTTTTTTTTTTTAAATCTTTGTAGCTTTAAAAAAAAAAAAAAAAAGGAAAATTTCAGCTTCTAAAAAAAGGTTTGATTGCAACTAGAAGAGCTGGTGAGATACAGAACAGAAGTGCTCAATGGCAATACAAAAGAATGTCTTGCCATCTCCGATGAAGGAGTTCAGCTATGAGCTGCAATAGCACATGAACCTTTAGAGTAAGTTTCCAGTAGATCTACTGTAATGACTGTGACCTTCAGAATTATGCCAACAGTTTCCCTGTGGGGAAGTGCCAGGTCAGTGCAACTTGATTTTCCAAAACGATGCATCAAATGCAGCTGGAAAAAAAAGATCTTATTTATTCCATCTCCATTGTAGATTTTTTGTTTTCTTTTTTTTTCTGATGAAAGTATAATAGGCATTTCTTTACTGAATATGTAACTTAAGAATAATCACAAATATTTATGCAATGCTGTATAAATATACCATGTGCTACAATGCTGAAAAGCTAGTTCTGTGCTCAGTTTAGCAAAGAGCCTTCTTGTCTTCCTAAACCACTGCTTAAAGAAAGGTTATTGAGAGGGTATTCAGTCAACAATAGTTCTGTCTCTTGGAATGTTGTAATGATTTTGCTCATCCATTACCCAGAGCAAGGATTAGCCTGAACTTATGTATTTTTTTAAAAGATGTATCAGACATCAATAGCAGAGAAAACAAAATGAAATCCACAGTCTGAACTGTGGATTTACCTTGTATGAAACTGTCACACATTCATTAAAGGACACCCTGACCTGAGAGTGACCTTGACATTTATAAACTCAGCTGAACTCATGAGGTAAGAGAGGAAAGTTTAATCTCTGTTGATCACATATCAAAAGGAGAACAGAGCACATTCTCAGGCCGTATAAGGCACTACTGACTGTAGAACACAAAAATGCATTTTACTATTTGAAATATAATATAGAACACTTTGTTTTCCAAACCAGCTATATTTTACATATAAAATACTCTAAAATATGTAAAGGACTTGTTATATTTTAGGTATGTATTACCTTGCATCTTGTTCTGTATAAACTAACTTAGTATGTTTCTGGTAAGTGAAAGTGGTCATGAATACATTCTGGCATTTAAGGTTCTTCTGAGCTGTGTAATACAGAACATCATTTGCAGCCCATTCTGGAAAAAAAGAAAAATGCATATCAAATTCAGAGAGAAGATGATATTACTGAGAGAAGATGGGACTTCCACGGACACTGGACCCAGTGCTGCAAAAGGTGGCTTGCAGGTGGCATGGAACTGAGGACAGCACTTCTTCATCCTGTGGGGACTGAGGTAAGAGCCAAAAGGTTTTTCCATATTTTCTCTGAATACCACAGAACAAGAATCTCATAATGCATTGGAAAAAAAGCAAAAAAAAAGCCGAGGTCAATGTTGCAGAGCCCAGTAATAGGGAACTGTTGACTCTGTGTGGGTTCTGGAGGTAACAGGAAAATAGGAAACGTGGCTGTTTAAAACAGCAGAGAAAAACTGGTTTACATGGAGTCAGCAAGACAATAAAGACTCATAAGCTCTGCACTGCTGCATGTGACTGCACACAAGCCATTTAGAGAAAAGAGATGATGCTTGTGCCCCATGGGTACTGCTGAGATAAAAATTCTCCACTTTTCTAAGCTTGTGTATGTGTTCACCAACATAGAAAGGCATAAATACAGGGCCCTTGTTATTCTGAAGTTATTCTGCTGGATCCAGCCACATTCCTGCCATCTCTGCTGCTCCTGCGGCCAACAGAATGATGTTTAACACACGTGCTTTTAAAAGCTGCTGTCTTATGCATAAATACTGATTTTCAGTACAAACCCCGAGGAATTCATAACACCAAATAACACAAACATTTTGCTTTCTGAACAGCAATGTGGCTCCAAAGTGCACAGGTGGCTGAGGACTCACTATGAAGACAAGCCTTTGGAGGGCAAGTCTAGACATTTCTATAGTCTAGCTTATAGAAAAATCAAGGTGTAAATTTTCAGGAGCTTTTGTCTGTCTCCCTGCTATTTTATATCACTTAATACAAGCCCATAAACTTTGCAAATGGTTTTAAGACCTAATTCTTTTGCTCATGATTGAGGCACCTCTTTGCTTCATTGCACTACTGCTGTACCTCACTAACATCTGACTTACCTTTACAGGTTACTTTTACACACCTAGCCTTACCTTTATCTTTTCCTTTTACAGAATTTACCATTCTGAGAGTCATCTTTTGAACTCTTATTATCTGTCACACCTATCTAGGGAACAGGGTGTTGGTCTCTTAACTGTACTGATTCTTCTGGATCAACCTAGATAGATGTTCAAACCAAGTATGTTGTAAAATGTCATTGGCAAATATGCATGTTTATTTTTCAACAGGTATTATAATCTTCAGTGTGGAAACACAGCATTAAATTCTTGCTACTCCTCATTTTTTTTAACAAGGAAGTTTAACATGAAATTTTTTTTTGCTCTGCCCAGGCAAATTGCTTACTGCACTAGATATACTTGATGACATCTAGCAATATAATCCAAAGTACAAGACATGGAACACTGTATACATACTATTATACTCTTTTTGCTATATTCTTTATTAGACTATAAAAAAAGAATGTTTTCCCATTCACTTCCATTTACCTCTGCTTCTTTTAACAGCAATGTAAAGCTCTGTAATCTATTCTGAAGGAATTGATTCAAGGCCTGGCTGACTTCTCTGGGCTCTGCAGTGTGACGCACATTGTGGATTCCAGTTGAAATTCCAGCCAATACTCACTGGTAAGTAGTACTTCCACATTTTCAAACAAAGCTAACTGTCTACAGCTACCAGTGACTTCAGTTGTAGCTGCAAGGGTTTACCAACTAGAACATCCCTCAAAACCATCTTTATATGACAAACTGTCACATGACTATATTTTGAATATAGCATATTGGATTTAATGGAAAAAATTATGACTGTTGTAATGTGTATAAATGCTTTTGCAATGAAGGACAACTTGTATCCAGGAAGCAGTCCCTTTCATCCATATCAGACAACCTCTAATCATGCAGCATTAAAGAAACCATAAGAAAAAATTCAACATTTATATGGATTAAATGTTGCCTTCATATAAAAAAAAAATTATTATCTTTAAACTAAAAAAAGATGTTGTGCTGAAAGCTTGTGTGATCCACAGGATATTCATAAATGACTTACCAAAGCTAAATACACTTGAAATTACTTTTTCCACTACAGGAAGATTACCAAGTTTCATAATAATGCAGGTTGCCTCTTCAGAATTTTCACTTTTTAAGCTGATGGCCATGTATCTCTGATCTGGTGAAATTCTGATCCGTTGAATAAAGGCATCAGAAAAGCCAAGATCTTCAATACTGAATAAAATCTTAGCATTTCCCTCACCTATTACATAGGAAAAAGAGATAGCAAAAAATCCTGTAGTTAAAACACTGTCAAAATGAATGGTGATTTTTAATGTCTGTATTTAACAAATCTGTCTCCAATATTCACAAACATTCTACTGGAATTTATCAACAACAAATACCTGTCTTGCAAGATATTTGCAAATGCACTTTGTAAAAATAAACAAAAAATTACAGTTCAAAGGAAAAAAGTACTGTAGTTACTACTAAAAATATTTCAAAAGTGTAGATCTTGGTTTCTGCTAAACCTATTGAATTTTAAAGCTCAGATAGCTAAAGGGTGGTTGTTTTTAATAAATAAAATTTAAAATTCTTTCATCCCCTCTCAGAAATAAAAAAGCATGGATGTTCCTTTCCTTTCTTCAAAATATTAAGTTAGGGCTCTGCAAAGAAGTGTTTTATCTCTTTCCTCCAGCAACTTGCCTGAGTATCAATATATACAATTCTCTAACTCCCTTTACCTCACATTTTCAGATGCAGGATTCTAAAATTATTACTCTAGTACAGAATAGTATAAAAGTATTTTTAGTTAAGAAACAGACAAGTTAAGCATTAATGCAAGAAAAGAACACTAAGTGATACATGTATACCTTTTTAAAGAATCCTTCCATATTAGGAAGAGAGATCCCTTACCATCATCTGCTTTTGCAAGAAATATGCAGCCATTCTCTTCAAAGTACACATTTTCTCCAAACCTGATCTGTTCAATACAAAGAAAAATATTTCAAGTCCAGCATACTATTTCCTTTGAATCCCTATACTGTAATTTTTCTGTACAGCAGAAGTGTAACAAACGTAACAAATGACAGAACATATATTCCACACTGAAGAAGGAATTGCACACATAAGAAAGGTTTTTTTCAGTTAGGGTACTTAACTACCTCTACCTGCTCTAAATTTCACAGAAGGCTCAGATCACCTGCAACTGCTCTTGCAACTTACAATGTTGTGTATTCTTTATCCAAAAGTCAGATGATTATTTTATCTTTACTTGCTTTTGCCTATGGAGAAATTAAGGTAAATTCACTGTCATAACAAGTATAAGCTGTTCTAAACACAAACTGTTGCTATGCACAACTATTAAAATATTCAAAATTTCTACTGTAAAAAAATGAGTAAACCAGCATTTTATAGCAGGAACAGCTTCACTGTCTTTAATTGTATTCAGTGATGGGAAATGTTTGTATTGTTTGCCACTTACCCTTGGGCTTCTGGAATTGAGTGTATACATGTTGTGCAATTCTTCCAGTTTTTCTTTGATCCTCTTTGTCATAGTTTTGTATCTCGGTGAAATGTTATTCCAGTTTTTTTGCTCTGATTTCAGAAGGTTCTTGTGCAAAAGTTCTGAAGTTACCATGGATGTATTTTGCTTCTTTTTGGAAAGGACTTTTGTTCCTTCCTGCTAAGTAAGGAAAGACAACAATGGCTACAAGCCAGCACTCTGCACACCAATCTGAATACACTGAGGTGATATCTCCTGAGCCACAAGCCCAAAATCACCTTTGTGTTATTACAAAAGTATATGACAGTAAAAAAAAAAAAAAAACAAACAGTAGTTGGTATGTGTTTTATTTTAACTCTTCCTGATCTTTGGGGAGGCACTGTGAAACGTGTTTTACTCAACACATTGAGGTCTTCTCTCCAAAATTTAGGGTACTATTAATATATGCTCTTAATTGATTATAAGTAAATATGTTTGTTCCTGTTCTAGAACTAGGTTTTACTTTTTATGGAATTCTATTACTTTTCCTTCTTCACAGCTTTCTTTCACAATGTCCTGTCTTTTGAATGTAATTTCTCGTTTCCTTTCCTAGACAACAGTGCCCACACCTCTGTCCCTGTACCTTAGAGTCCCAGCAGCTCATTCAGGTTCTTGCTCCACCTTCTCAGAAGTGTTAATATAAATGTTCATAAGGTGCAGAATGAAGTGAACTGATATGGGCTCCACAAGAATTTTATCAGGAATAAGTTTAAGGATCTGGTTTTCCATGAAATGTGAGATGATTACTGCTACCTCACTGCCAACCAAGCTGTCCTCTATTGTAAAAAATGTTAAAAGCGTGTTAAAACTGCTAGAACAATGTTACTTCCTCTTGCATGCTGTGAAATTTCACTTGATCAAGTAGTAAGCTTCACAACTTATATTACACTACCTAATACTGCACAGATCACACAAAGTAGCATTTCATAACATTCAATGTATGATTTGAATGTGTCCAAGCTTAAAAAGCAGGCTGTGCTTCATATCCTGTCCCCACTTCCCATTAAGGAACGTTGGTTTGTTCCTAGTTTGTCTTCAGAAACATGTAAGAACCAAATGTGAATGTTCCAAGTTGACTCTGAAGGGAAACCATCTACTTCAGTAACCAAACTCCCTATGAACATAAAACGTATAATTGCTGAGAGCTGAGAGTGTTCTATTTTAATATGATGGAAACCATGACCTTACTGGTCAGCACAGGAAAGTCAAGTGTTTTTTGAGACAGGTCACAATCTGGTATAATCAGTTTGGACACTTTGCCTCTACACTAGCTGATCTCTCCCTGCAGTTTTCTCCTGACACTTTACCTAAGTCTGGAAGATACCAATTTTTTCAAAATTACAATAGCAGGAAAATCAATGAAAGTGCAGCTTTATGTCAAAACAGCATAGGAAAGCTGAACAATGGTACATGCCCTTGAATGTCACTGATATCCTGGACTTTATTCCTCTGCTTAAATCCTGTAGGAAATATATATTTCTTCAACATGTAAAAAGTATGACTGGATCCCTTATCAGATGTGCCAAGGTGGTTGTTGGTATTAGGTCTGTATTTAACAGCATACCTTGCAGGAAAAGAATCTGCACGGCAGGATGCTTCCAGGTGGCGCAGTCCTGTGGGTGCATGTGCTTTTTGAATAGCCCAGGATGTGGCACTTTTTTGGAGCAATTTTACTGAAAAGACACACTGTTTGAGGAGGGTTATGCTTGGAGTAGTACTTGGCACCGAAGCTCAGCTCTTGGAGAAGATTCCGCAGTCCAGCACAGCACATCCTAGCCCTCATTTCGTGAAAAATTCTGAAACATTCGTGAAATTTCTGAACATCCCGAACTGCCGATCATTTACACTGTGCGTGTGAAATATACATAAACAGCAGGTGTAAATATACATACATACAGAGGAAATAGACATAGCGTAAACTTCCTCTTCCAAAGAAATGTGACTGATTCACTAGGTAAATCAAACGAGAATAAGTAAAATTTTGTCTGTTAACAACTGGCGCCCACATTTTAACCTGAACATTCCAGGCGGCCCAAAGTTTAACTCCCATGAAACTATGAGGGGAAGGGGAGCTGCAACCGCGCACGTCCAAACGCTGAAGGACAGAACACTGGGAAAGTCTGGAGAAGTCGTACCCCCTCAGTTCCCCATCATATAACACCAAACCCACGCTCTCTCCCGAGGCAGCAGCAGCCGAATCCCGTTCGCAGGAGCACTGCAGGGGACGGGCCCCCCGTGTCCGGCCGGACCCGGCACGGCACCGCTCCCCGCCGGCACTGCCGCTCCGCCCGCCCGCGGCCCGCGCAAGGACTCGCCGTGGCGCTGCCGCCGCTCCCGCTCCTGCCGAGCCGGGCTGCCCGGGATCAGAGGCCGGCCGGGCAGGCGGCAGCGCTCCCGGGGGCGCTGCCCGTCACTAAGATGGCGGCAGGGCGCTTCAGCGGCGCCGCTGATGTCAGCGCCGGGACGCGGAGCCACGGCGGGGCGGGCACGCTCCCTGGGGCGGCTTTCCCGGGTGGCCGCCGTGCCACACCCAGTCCCGTCCCCGGGTGCGGTGGCCACGGGCGACTTGTCTTGAGGCGCACCCACGCCGTGCAGGGCCTGAAGACCAGCGCGCTTCCTCGGCCGCCGAGAGTCGCTCCGGCGCTGCCCTTAGCAAAGATGGCCGCGCCCCTCCTCCCGCTCCATCCCTAGCCCGGCCGGTCCTGCAGCCGCTGGATGCTCAGCGGCTCGGCCCCGCCGCCCAAGGCACCGCTCCCTCCCTCCCTCTCTCCCGCCGCGCCAGCTCCCGGCGCTCCCGCCGCCGCATGGCCGAGGCTACCGGCTCCCCGCGCCGCCCCGCCGCGGGCAGGTGCGGGGCGAGCGGCGCGGCGGCGGCCCGAGCCCGCTGGCGGCTGCTCGGACAGGTAGGGGGAGCCCGCGGGCGGGGGGCGGCATGGCGGGCGGGAGGGCGGCGGCGCAGCCTGAGGGCAGCGCGGGGCTCGCCCTGTTCCCTCGGGCCCGGCTGTGCCCCGGCGGCGGTGCGGCAGGTCCTGCACCCCTATAGGAGTATTGCGAGCTATACTATGGCGGGCCATGTAAAGGGGCTTGCAGCACTCTCCTTGGAAAATATGATAATAAAAATATGTGTATATATATGTATATGCACCCAACCCTCTCTAAAGAGAGGGGAAGCGGAGGGGCAGGCACCGATCACTTCACTTTCGTGACCGGTGGCAAGACTTAAGGGAATGGCCTGAAGTTGTACAAGAGAGGTTTAGGTGGGATGTTAGAATAAGGTTTTTCATCCAGAGGATGGCTGGGCACTGGAACAGGCACCCCAGGGAAGTGGTGTCTGGCAAGCCTGATAGGATTGAAGCCTGATAGAGTTTGGACAATGCTCTGAGGCGCACAGTGTGACTCTTGCAGTGTCCTGTGCAGGGCCAGGAGTTGGACTCGATGATCCTGATGGGTCCTTTCCAACTCAGCTTGTTCTGTGATTTTATGATTCTAAAGTGTGCCTTCAGTCGATCCCCAAAACTGTCCATGGCCCGTGTTAAGGGAGGAGGACCAGCACCCCACTGGCACCCTCACCCCTGAGGGCACCTTGGGATTTTCAGGCCGTAGTTTGACACCTTCCATCGATGCCGCTGGGGCTGGTTGTTGTGGCTGACACCTCATTCCTGCTCTTTGCTCCCCCAGACCGCCTTTGGTGGGGAGCTGGGGTGAGACGCTGCTCGCCTGGCAGTGAAAGCTGCATTTTGCTGAGGGGCTGTGCCTGGAGGAAGGTGAGGAGGAAGAAGGAGCAAGTGGTGACACCTGTGCTGTGGTAAACAGCAGCTCCTCAGCTGCAGCCCTCCGCACTGTTTTAGACCCTTTCAGAGCGCTGCAAGGTCGGAAAGGATTCCTCTTCAGACGAGTGTAGGCTAAAGGCTTAAAAATTCTAGTCAGTTTCATTGGCTGTTTTTGTTATGGGATGTGAAATTGACAGCCCTCACTTGAGTGTTTGTTTCTGTCCTTTCAGAGGACATCTGGAGCCGCCTGTGGACAGCTGTCCCTGAGAGGGCAGAGGGGTGGCACTCAGTCAGTGGTGGCAGCCGGGTTGGAAGGGGCACCTGGCTGCTGCTGGGTCACGATTGGAGGCCCGGGAACATCGATATTGCACTTCGTGTGTGCTTTTGGTTTCAAAATTTGCCAGTCCTGTTCAACAGGACCAACTTCTGTTTTATTATACTCCAAAGCAGGAAATGTCAAAGTTACTGGTAGGAGTATCAGGTTTGTCTTTGTAGGTTTCTGTTCTAGCAGCCTATATAAGCTGCACTCTGTGGCTGTACTAGCTGTTATTTCTTCTCAACATATACTGCCTTTGGCATATTCCTGTCTCTTAAAATCATAAGGAGCTTTTCATAACAATAGAGTGGGGTTGTGGAAGAGTGCATGTAGGTATTTGGGGAGAAGGCTTCTCTTTTTTTCTCAAACTACATGTATCTGTGACCTTTACCTCTGCAGATTCTCTTGGTTTTTCCATGTTCTTTAGCTTTTCTGTTGATTTTTATATGGTACAATGAGCAAGGATCAATTTAATCTTACTGGTACATCTGAAGTAAAAATCAGTTCTGTGCTCTTTGCTACAGTGGTGCTCAGATCTATCTATGGATTGGAAGAAGGTATCAACCTCCCTTTAAATCCATTTTTAAAGGAGCACTGTCAAAGTGTTTCTTACAGTGCTTTTAAAAGCACTTTTCATACTGCTTATAATAACGCCTTACGTGAAATCAGTTCTGTGGTGTGTTTATATCTTGAATTTGCTTTCATTCAATGCACACACAAATTGATTTACTATGGTAAGGATGCTTGAGTGCATGCTCGCTGATTTAATTAAGCAAAAAAAGCCCTTTTATGAGGTATCCTATGAAGCTGGCATAAAGAAGCAGGGGTTTGCATAATTACCTGTGTGCTCTTTATCAATGAAATGTTTTATGTATGCACTGAGTTTGAAGTTTGACAATATTTTTAAACTTAGTCTGTCACAATCAAGAAAAGTATTTTTTGCATTTAAAAAATGCTAAGGGAAGTTACCCATTTAGTGTGCATTTGTAAATGACTGGATAAGTTCCCTAAGGCTGTGTTTTGAGCTCTGCCAGTCTCTGTGGCTGAAGGCATTATCCAGTCAGTAGTTTTCAGCAGGGAAGTTAGAGCAATAGGCACACTTTAGGTTCCTCCCCATATGTACATTTGCTCCCTAGAGAAAGTTTCATTAAGTTTGTAAGCTTTTTTATTTATCCTGCCTGTTACCTTCCTCTTGCTCTTCTCACACAAGTCTCAGAATCACGGATTATGCTGAGCAGGAAAGGAGGCACAAGGATCATCAAGTTCAGCTCCTGGCCCTGCACAGGGCCATCCCCAAGAGCCACACCACATGCCTGAGAGTGTGTTGTCACCTGCTAATGTACTTTAACTTCCAGAACTGAAAAATAAAAGCTAAAGTGAGGACAGGTCAGTGACACTTTTTTTCCTGAACAGAAGCATTTCTAAAACTAATTTTCATCTCTTCCTGCTCTTCTCTCTGTGAAGGGTACCTGTGCTTCAGATCTTTTTTCCATGTTTTTGTTAGTCTTGAGTTTGTAAAGTGTTTACAATTGGATAAAACAATTTGGTAAAAAAATTATTTGTAAAAATAAATACTATAGTCCTAAGGATGATATTTAAGAGTGCAGTTACAGGTTATGTTGTAGTTGATTGTGTAGAAACTTTCTTGCATGTACAAATACCATGTTGCAGTCACTGCCAGAGAACTGGTAGAGGTTTGTAGACCATAAGCTATTACTGAATTTGGCTCTTAGTGCAACTAGGCCTAACACAAGGATGTACAAGTACAGGGAAATTCAGGTGACTGCCTTTCTCCATGTTGTTTGTAGGAGATTCTTTTCTAGTGAGTTTTTTTTAAGAGATATCAACCAGTTTTAGGTTTTATAGGAAGTCCTAAACATGGTACTAATACTGTGATTAAACCAAGGGCATTGGAATTATTATCTGTGGTAATATTTTACCAGAATCTTTGTAGAACATTTTTGGTGATGAGTTAAGATAGGTTTGTCACCTTTTGTTTTTATCAGTGGGTTATTCTATAGCAGCAATTTATCTTTGTACCCTATTTAACACAACTGTGGTCCTTTTAGGAATAGACTTGAGAAAAAACCCCCTTTGATCCATATGTAAAAAGTACAGAGCTAGATATAAATGATGTACCATATTCTCCATTTGTACTATTTTCTCAGTTATATGTAGGGTTTTAAAATATTTGACCTGCTGTTGTAATTTTCAGATATTAGACTACTTGATTTTTGTTTGAGTCTGTGGGAAAAATGTTCTTTTGAGTATTCAAATGCTCATGAGATTTTCTGCTAACCCAGAGAATGAAATTAAATTTTACAGAGTGGCTATAAGGTGTCTCTGTACAACAAAAACTGAAAATAGGAAAGTGTTGCCACTGTATTTTTTTTCCTTTTAGTAATGGCTTGCTATTTCTTTAAAGAAGTCCCCAAACAACACACTTTTCTGAAAATTAGGTCTTGTTGGTTTTCTTTAGTTGTCAAGATAGTCCATTTTGTTTTCAGGCACACAGCTATTGCATGAAGATCTTAATTTTGCTGGTCTTTTAATTTTCTGCTTTGATATTTTTGCATTTTTCATTCATGTGTGTATTTTTCTCACGTGTTACAAGGTAGTGTGGACAGCACCCAGACATTTTTAATACTTCATGAAAAATGCCTCTCATATGATGAGACCTACCTGCCAATGAAAATAGCTCCAAAAGCAGTAAGGCTGATGTCTCAGACCTGCTGTTAAGTACCAAAAGTGTAGCAAATACAATTGCTCTGCTCACATATGTAGTACTTCCAAATATCCTGCAAAATAATGTCATGGCCCCAAACTGTAAGGCTTTTAAATGGGAGTGCATTTTCAGTTAGAGCATGTTAACATAGGTTGTGTACAGCAAAAAAAAATCACTGACCCATTATTTTTTTTGTACACATCTTGTATGCAAAGCTTTCAAGTTTCATAATTCTGGAGAGCTGTTTCTCATTTGACTTATCTCTAGGTGACAAAAACCTGTAAATTGCTGTCCTACTCCATGGAGCTCTTCCTTGTACCCCTATCAATTTATAGGCATGAGTTTATTTTCTGCTCTGGTTTTTTTGTTTGCTCGTTTGTTTTTTTTTTGTTTGTTTGGTTTTTTGTTTGTTTGTTGTTTTTTTTGGTTTTTTTGGTTTTTTTTGTTTTTAATCCATTACTGGGGACTGCATATGCACCTTAATTTTAAAAATGCAATGGTAATTATTTATGTATTCTCTCCAATGTTAGGAGAAAGAAGTTAAATCTAGGACACTTTTCCTTCCACATCACTGCCCTTAGAAATAAATCTTTTTGTCTGTCAGGGAAGTGCTGGCTGTCTTCTGAGCAATGGCACAGCTCAAGCAGCTGAGTGCTGGGTTCTCCTGCACAGAGGGGTTGATGCCTCACTCCCTGAAGATGGCTGAGTGCAGCAGACTAGGCAGCACAGACAGCCCACGTTTTCACTGCCCTGAACAAGTGTTTGAATCATTTAAGAAATGCAGATGCCATTCTGTCTCTGTCACTGCCTTGAATTCCTCAGTCTCTTAGCACTGAACTTGGTGCTCTCAGAGTGTTTTGGGGCTCACCTGAAGTCTGGCTCATGTGTCAGTCCCCTTGTGGGGGTCTGGTTGGAGAATATAGAGTTGTGGTGTCTGAAAGTCTGGGGCCTGGGATAGGAAGCAATTTTTTCCACTTAGGGAACTTTGGCAGCATCTCTGCAAGTGTGCAGCAGAAGATTTCTAGGCTAGGAAGGAATCTATCAGGGGAACACACAGCACTCTGGCACCTGAAGATCATGTTTTGGGTTTGTCATTTTAATTCTACAAAAGATACCTTTGTTGTTGACCTTTTCCCCCTCTGTAGGGACAGTGAGTGGCACAGAAATTGCTTGGGGAGGGCACGGCTTGGGCTGTGAAATTTGGTAAAATGAGAGGATGGGAAGAACCCAGTTTGGCCCTTGAATTTTTGCATGGGTTTGCTGGAGCTTGAGTTAAAAAAGCAACTTTGTGTACTTCTGAATACAGTACATTTGCTTTAGTTATTGAGACATAATTCATAACTCATTCTCTTGACTCCTGCCATCAATACCACTGTATTTTGTTCAGGCCTGACTTTGTTATTCATAACTACTAGCTGATAGCATGTCCATTATGGTTTTCCTCTTCACTCAAAAAGGCATGGGTTTGTTCTTTTCTTTCTTGTTTTATTGTTGATATTTAATTTGTTCTTAATTTCAAAGGTTCTGAGGAAAAAGCACTTGAAAGATGTGCATCTCCAACAAGTGTCTGTCAGAAGGTTTGCATCATTCAATCTCTTTTCAATAGAAGACCAGAGTACAGAGGAGGAAACTGGGACCTGGGTTCAGTATAGAAGCATCTTTTATCCCAAGTACAGTGTCTCCTTAAGGTAACCACAATTTAAATTTTAAGTAAGATCTTGAATGGGTTTCAAATATAAAACTCATTAGTCATTCTTCCACCGTTTTGTCTAACTAGGGCATAGTTTACAAATAAACTGGTAAATGTTATTTTTAGTTGTTTGTCACAGTAAGCAGCTTGTCTGACTCTTCTTTCTGGTACATTTCACTGAAGTGGCAGAGCTTGACTGAAAATACTGATGCTTGTAGCTAAAACAGAATGCAAATATGAGCATGTATTTTATATTTTAACAGCTTCCTGTTTTGACATTCTTCAGCTATGCATAGGATATAAAAAACCTGAACACAGTTATTTATGGTCTTAAAATTTTTTATGACATGATGTTATTAATGATGTTCTAAAAGGATTTTGGTAATTTTATTCAGTTTTATTCTTAGTGCTATTTAAAAAAACTCAATGATAATTTGGCAGCCAAATTCCTACAAAATAATATATACTTAACAAAGTAATCTTATATTAAGGCAGGTTATTTTTATTAAAGAAATTGACAATTAGAAAGCCCACACGCACACAAACAGAGCAACAGAAAGCTTACTTCCCCTCCAGAAAACTTTCTGAAGGAATTTCAGTGAAGTCTCAGTAGCTTTGTTTATAACTCTCATTCATTACTGTGTTTGAGAGGTTTTGTTTCTGTTTTTCTTTTCTGTTGCTTTGGTTTTCTTTTCCACGTTCAGTTTTGTATCTATCTTACTTGGTTTGCCTCAGGAAGTTTGCAACAGTAACTTAAGAATCCCTGAATTGATGCTTGTTCTGCAGCAGCTAATTACATCTCTGAAGGTGGAGGATTTCGCATTGTCTGCACAGTGGAAGATGTTCTGGAGAGCCCAAATCAAGAAGTGCATTTTTGTTTACCTGAGACTTATAAGTCAAGCTTAGGAATTAAGATCTAACACAAAAATGTGACCATCAGTAAACTGCAGCATTTTTGCAAAGTTTTATAATGAACCAATGAGAAAAAACCAAACTAAAGGAACCCCACAACACTACAGGCATTTTAAGTTTGCATCTGGATGTAAAGTCCAGAACAAAATTCTTTACAGCTTTATAAACTCCTAATTTTCCATTTTCCAGGCTTACACTCAGGGGTGTTAAAAGGGTTCAAAAGGAAACTTTTCCACTGGAAAACTGCTGTTTGTAATAGAAGTAGGTGCAGTGTTTTCCCATGTATAGACTTTTCCTGTAAACCACCAGTGAATGCTGTGGATTAATTCAAACACTGCCAGTCTACATAATGCCTTTGGTGCAGTGTCCCTGTTCCTTGTTTCTAGGTCCTCAGAGGCACACTGGGGATAGGAAGCACGAGGTGTTTAGGTAGAATTTGGGCTGAACAAGGCTGCAGTCCCTTGCAATGCAGCCCTGAACTCCTTTAGGTCACTGTCATGGCTTGCAACACTCGCTGCCACTTGATTTACTTGTTCTGGAGTTCTAAGATAGGAGATGAGCTAAGGTTCACCTGTGCTGGCAGTACAGAAGCCAAGGATCAGTCTGACATCCTGATCCTGCTCTGGCATGTGTGTGCTTCTTTGTCCACACTTTCGAAGCCATCATTTTACTTGGCTTTCTAAGCCATCATTTATTATTATTTACTATTATTTGCCTAATAGTAGTTTAATTGATAATAGGACTCAGCTCAACTACAGACTTTGACCAAGAGCAACTTTATTTATGTGTTATTTTATTGTGTTTCTCTAATCCTGTTCAGTGGAAATGTATAGATTCTGTGATGGAGCAGGCTCACACCACATTTCCAAAACTGAATATTGAGGAGAATATGGACATTGTCTTCTGATGGGGATTTTTATTTTATGTTTTCTCTGCATTTGTTCCTTTCCAAAAGATATTCAGTGACCTCTAAAAATAGTAATCACTGATCATTTTAGGAATAATGATCAGAACTTGCTTAGTCTTACACACTTCTATATTAAAATGTCTTCTCCACACAGAAGCAGTGACAATACATAGAGTGTACTTACTATTTCAGAATATTGCGGGAGGTGAAGAAGGGAAGGAGAAAATACTGTGGGTTTTGCTAGGAACAAGGTATAAATAGACTGCAACAAAATTGACTTTACCATGAGTCAGTGTTAAATCAAGTTTCTTCCCCATTTTTGCAAAAGCAGTAATTTAGGGGATCAGCCTAACAGTTTAACATACATAACAAAGCAACAGTTCTTCTTGCTGAAACTTACATATCTGAAAGATAAAAATTCTTGGAGTAAGCATTCCTGGATCTTTGGAAACTGATCATATGTTGGAAACTTAAGCACTCTCTGTATGTCTGACAGTCTATCCCCGGTTTTTCTCTGTCCACTGGCAAAATTTTATTTATTATAATATTTAAGAGCAGAAACAATTTAGCAAGTTAACAAGAGCATAATATTAACAATAGCTTCAGTCAGGTAAATCCAGAACAGCATGCTTGAATAGGAAAACGTTTTTATATCTTTTTGTCAGGGAAAAAAAATGTTGCTATATCGTCTCTAAAATCTTGACAAAAGTGCTTTGGAATTTTCATCTACATTTGTTTTCCTTGTGCATTAACATCTTCTTGGAAAAGCTCATTGCATATGTTCAATGTTAAAAGGGTTGTCAGCTAATATCTTGACGAGACTAAATACTTAAGAAAGTTCATAAGGTTGTTAGTGGCTTTTGGCAAAGAGTATAAAGGTCAAGCTGTATCAGTTCAAGGGCTGTCAAAACTGATAAAATTGTATATTCAGATATGCTATGACCTAGCTGGAATTATTGCTCTAGAGGGGCTGGGGACCAGTTTGTCAGGAAAATAGAAGCTTTTATAGGAACTACCAGTCATGTGTGTGCTTTTCTAAAGTTTGTTGGTTTTGCTGTTTTTCTAAATAAATTCAGGCTGGATTCATATCTCAGAAAGAAGAGCTTATGCCATGTTTTTCCATCACTAGTTTATATTTTTCTGCATCATTCTTCATAACAAATCTTCCAAAGTAGAAAGCCAAAACTCCCAGTATATGGCAATTTTCAGCTTAAAAAATTTAAGCTGAATTTAGGTGCTGTTTTGACTAGATCCTTGCAGTGAAATATCATTGACTCATTTTAAAAATCTCTGTAACTCTTCTGGTTAAGTGTGCTTAATGAAATGTAGATTTATAATACATGGTGGAACATGATCTCAAGGTTTGTTTAGGTACTAAGGTGCTTCACAGTAACTCTGGGGTATCAAAAGGGGTGTCTGGTTAGTGTGGGGTTTTGTTAGCAGTGAAAATGAAATTTCTTGTGTTAGAATCAAAAACCTCATTTGCTTAGTACAGTCTCGTCTGGATTTGTATTGTATTTGATGTTCCTACACACTGCATACTTGTCTTGATGATGTTAATTGAGCTTTATCTTTCCTGACCTGAACCCTGGATGCTTGGACAATTTCTATGTATTTCTCACATGCTACTTGATTTTGCTTCCACATCTGTAGGTTTCTTTTTGGTGTTTGAATTTGTCAAGGAGTGTCTTGTTCATCAACATAGGCCTCCTGGCTTTCTTGTCTGACTTCCTCTTGTTCAGGATGCACCATTCCAGAGGTCATCCTTGGATATTAGCCAGCTTTCTTGGGCCCCTCTTCTCTCCAGGTCTTTATCCTATGGTATTCTACCAAAGAGATCCCTGAAGAGGCCAAAGTTTGCTCTCCAGAAGTCCAGGGTAGCAAGCTTGTTGTGCACCCTTCTCACTTCCCTAAGGATCTCAAACTCCACCATTTCATGGTCCTGGCTGCCAAGACTTCCTTGGAGATTCACATTTCCCATCAGCCCCTCCGTGTTGGAAAGAACAAGGTCCAGCACAGCATTTCTCTTTGTCAGCTGCTCTTGAACAGAGAAGCATTTCAGGAATCTCCTGGAATTTTTATGCCCTGATGTGTTGTCCCTCCAACAGCTGTGGGGGTGGTGGAAGGTCCCCATGGAGACCAGGGCTTGGGAATGCAAGGCTGCTCCTCTCCCTGTCAGCAGAGGGTTTCCTCTGTTGGTGTCCCTGTAGCAAAGCCCCACTATAATGTCACCAGTCCCTGTCCTCCCCTCAGTCCTGACCCATCAGCTCCTCATCCATCCCCAGGGGGAGCTACAAGCACTGCAGCTGGACAGACAGCACCACTGTCTCCTTAACTCCCCTGTGTTTTTATTTATAGAACTTTCAGGTGTGTTTATTAGCTTTTTTCAAGTTCTTCTTAATTGTGGCAGTACTTCACTTTGCTGTTAAAAAATTATGCATGTGCTGAATATGTGTTTTCTTAGAGATAGGAAAATATATAGTAAGTACATAGAACTGTTAAAAATATTTATTTAATACTGCCTTTCTAAATCCTTGTATTCTTCATCAGGAATGTGCTTTTAAATTTGAATTTTGTATGAATAGTTTTAGCAATGAAGTGATTACAGATCATAAAGATGCAGTGTCTCACTGTGGAGATGGTGCCTGCCTTTTAGATAGGAAAATTGTTCTTTTATTTGAGTTAAAAAAGGAGCAATCAATATCTTCAAGTTTTCTATTTCAGGATATGGATTTGCTTTTAAATTGTAGGCTCATTTTAAGAAAACAGTGCAGAAATAAGTTATTTCTGTGGTAAAATATTTTCCATTGATCAGTCATTTGCTGTTTCAAATACTAAAGTACAGAACTGAAAGGAACAATGTCAGCAGGTTACAGGAAGGGTTAAATCTTTGTAAAAGGTGTTTAGTGTACTTTGCAAGATGTCATGCCTTTATTCTGAATATGAATCAACCTGCAGATAAAAATATGACAGAAACTATTAGATGATTCTAGACCTGTAGTTTAGAAATGAGGGGCATGCAGAGACACTACTTGTCTGTGCAAGCTGTGTTAGAAGATGCTATAGGACTGAATTCCATTGGCTGTTCCTCTTGGATATTTCTTCTAATAATATTTTCAGTTTTTAAAGCTTTTTATTTTAGGGATAGTGATCAAAAAAGTGAAGGGAAACAAATTTCAGTGAATATTGCCTACTTCTTATGGACAATTCATGTGGATATGACAAACTTGCTTTTTTCCATGTATTGCATGCTAAGAGACTGTGTGAATTTAGCAGCATAAAGGGCTGGCCCCAGGAGCTGGAAATGGAGGAAAGAGATGAAAAGTGATTTGGCAATGTACTTCTTTTATTCACTGATCAAGCAATGGCTGCTCCATCATATTGCCCAAAAAACCTGTGTTAAAAAAAACCTGTAGTCGAACAACCTTTGTTTCAGTTTCTTGCCATATTAAGCTGGGATCTAGAACTGGAATGAAAGAGGAGTTGACTTTTTTTTGCTATACTCTGGCACAGAAAGAGCATCTGATAGAGAGCAAAGTTTGCAGATAACTCAGGTTCTCAGTGGGCCGCAGTGACAATTGATAGTGATATACAACAAGCTTTTTTGTGAAGTACCCATAACAGTAATTTTTTACCATTATTCCATCTTTCATTTTTCACAAATATACTTTTAATTTGTACATAGGTTAATAGTTTATGGTGATGTGTTTGGTTTTTTTCCCCTTTTCATATTATGTGGAAATGTATTCTATCTTAGATTTTGTAGGTTTTTAAAGTTAATATAGGCGCATACTTACTTGTGTTATTTTTCATCACTCAGTTTAAGAATAATATAAAGGGAAAGAAGGAACTTACTTTTGTTTCATTATGGTTGATGAGGTGCATGCCTTAATAGTCACCTACTGAAAGACTTTTTTTTGTACTACCCGTAGCTATTTTTATATACATGGAAAAGTCTGCACTTATGTTGCCTGAATTGGAGAGGAAGGAACATTAATATATTTAAAGGTTGATCTCACTCTCTCTGACTTCATCCAAAGTTGATTTATTTGTAGTTCAGAGTAAGGAATTCTTCTTTGCTTTGTATCAGGAGAAACATGAGTTGAATTAGTTTATTGTTCATAGATTTGTCTTCTATTACTCACTGCCTCAGCCATAGAAATTTTTGCCTGTTGTTCCTTGGAGACTTATTATAAGAACACTGTGAATCAGATTAACCACGCCAGCTTGAAATTCACTTTTTCCATGATGCTTACCTGTGCTTCTTTGAAGGACTTTGTTGATCTCAGCAATCAGAGCTTTGAACTTTGAACTGAATGACATCAGTGACATGTTCTAAAGAACTGAATACTAACGTTCTTCCATATTTTGAGATACTTGTGGAAATTATGGGAATTTAAGGGTTGGGGTTTAATCCCAAGCTTCTGTGATTCCTTGACTTTAATAATTCAGTGCACATGACACTTAAGACTCTGTCAGCTGCACTGGGAAAGCTGTGATGGTGACAGGCACTCATGAAAGCAAGATGTGCTGTATCTTGGCAGTTTTCTCTGGCTTTGCTGGTGGAGGAGCAGCTGATGGGATGGGACAGTGAAGCAGCAGCTGCTACAGAACTGCTGAGGATGCATGTGCAGGGCAGTGGGTCCCAAACTACAGGCGCTGGTTTTTAGGTGCAGGACTGAGTAGCACACTGTTTATGGCAGAATTTGGGGTTAGAGAACACCTGTGTTTACAGGTGCATGTAACTTTAAGTCTGTGAGTAAGGGCTGTGATGGAAGACTTGGGCAATGCTTGGTGCAGAGTTTGTCTGCTGGTTCCACAAGTACAGATCTCCAAATGGAGAAACATGGCTATTGCTGTTTGGAAGTGTGTTTTCCTGAGCTGTCCCTTTCACAAGTAGATCAGGTGTTGGCATGTTGCTTTCTTCAGTCCTAAAACTTGTCTGCTGGAAGAGATTATGCTGAATTCCTCAGCTTTTGGATTCCACAAATTTTAAGCAGTTTTGGCTTGTGCTGTGATATTATAATTTCTCCTTTTTGTGTTTCCCTACCTTTTGACCCTTAAGTATATGAATTGTATTCTTCTCTAGACCCGGACACTTCACTTACTTCTGTTTTTCTTTCTTCATTCTGTTAACTACTGGTACTAGACTACTAAATTTTTATTCTTATCTTTGTTTGTTTCACTTGGAGAGTTACATAATAAATCTCCTTTAGATATGAACTATGTACATTTAGAAATCGAGGGGGGAAAAAGAAACCAAAACATGTTATCCCAAGACTACCCTGCATGCCAACAGAGATTAAAATATTTCTTTACTTCCTCAGCATCTCCCACCCTCCATTTGCATTCATTTAGAAATGAGACATTCACAGTTGTGTAGGAGACCCCACCAGCCCCAGACAGAGGCAGAGTTACAGAGTTTATAGAGTTCTGAGGAGTCAGCAGGGGAGAGTTTAAAGGGCACTCTGTGGATGGCAGAACTACCAAACCTATCTCCTTTCTTGTTAGTTCTCTTGCACCAGCTCTGTTGAATTGGGTGTCCAATTTGACGGAAAACAAACTTGCAAAAAAGAACTACATTAAAAATCCGTATGATCCATCAGCATTCTTGCAGACTTCTCTGCAGAGAAGGCATGTAATTTTGGTTTGGTTTTGTGTACCTGGGAGAAGAGCACTCATGTCCAGCTGAATCTTTTGTAACATCTCTCATAGAGTTCTTTGTGGCTTCTGATGAGCTCAGTTCAGTTTGTTAATTTGATTTCCATTTAATTTTCATTTTTTAAGAATTTGTCTAGTTGCTGTTTGGTGCTTTTCAAAATTTAACTTGTTAATATTTATTTATTTAATGGTTATGCTTATCAGAAGCTATAAATAGTGGGCTTTTCACAATAATTATGCAATTTCATGTTTGCAGAAATTGCAATTGATTTTTTCCCCCCATTCTTACAGCAGTCTTTCTTCAAGAAAGAACAGCTGAGGCAATGAGAACTAATTTTGTAGGTGCTAAAAATCTGGGATTTATTGCATTTTTTTTTTAGTATTTCAAATTAATGTGTTCCCAAACAGCCTTAGAAGCTATATTTGAAACATTATTAAAACCCTATATTTTCATATTTTGCTGCCTTGCTGAATTCCTTTTAGATTTTCTTTCATGCATTTGTGAAACAGCTGTGTGATCTGATTGTTGTAAAGTGTGAGACTAATATTTTGTTCATTTTGGGCTTAGATTAGTTTGGAATATTTAAAACAAAATTAGATGCTTTTTTATGTATGTACCACTGCCCATTTGAAGGCAAATCTTAGGTAAATTTTTATTCAGTTTTGGTGCTTATTCTTTCTGCTGCTGTCAGTGTTTTGCTCACTGCATTCTAAAATTTGCAGTAGGTGTATGAAATTTAGGTAATTAATTATCCCCACTTTCAAATGTTCATTTCTTATGGGTTATGCAAATGTAAAACCAAAAACAAATGCAGTTAACTGAACACATTAATTAGCATAAACCTAATTAAGTGTTCTTGATTTTGTGGGAGAAAATAGGAATGTGCATACAGCTGCTGTTAAAAAATACTTTATGGATTTTCCCTTTCAAAGAAATTGATTTACCAAAGTTCCTCCTTTCTCTGTGTAACTTCTACAACTAAATAAAAATTGATGCTCCTTCATAATGTTTTCCTGCTGATAGTAATTTCTGAGAAACACAGTCCTCCTGATTAATGGATTTCAGTGCTGGGACTTTGAAGACTGGTGATTGTCCCCTTGTTTTCCCCCTGGTGGCTACAGTGGTACCTGTTTGCTGCTTCACTGTGAAAGGGGATGGTGAGAAGTGAATGCAAACGGTAAATCTCTTTTTTGAAGATTTTTTTTCATGGTTTATGTATTAGTAAAGTTGCTTTTTTTGTTTTCTTCCAGATTTCACAATGGCCTCTTAAATGTTAAAGATGTTCTTACAAGTTTTGACAACACGGGGAATGTCTGTAAGTCGCTGTTTATTCAAGTACAGTACTATGTTGATAAAAGTCTAACTGCACCAATATAAAACATTTCTGTATGAGCCCTCAATAACCATTTAATTTAGCTGGGTAGGGTTACCATAGCATTACAGTTTTATGTAGCACCATTGTTTGTGTTGGATACACCCTTAAGTTCTCCCAGTGCAGGTTATTTTTGGTTGTGGCTATGGTGGGAACATTAGAGCAACTGGACTGGAGTGGATAAAACATTAGTTTAGCCCATTGATTTGTGTTGGCCAGGGGCCAGCAGTGGCTGTGTGAGGGACAGCAGTGCAGGAACATGGGAAGCAATCAGGGATACTTCTAGCTTGGAGAGAACAAACTTGAACCAGAGAAACACAAAAGAAAGCACTCAGTCAAGTTGTGAAATTCCTCCCTACAGAATGTTTTGGAATCCTAAAACATGAAATAAATTCAAAAAAAGAAGAAAAAATTGGGCAAGAAAAATATACTGTGACTATTAAATATACAGACATCACTTATGGCTTAGGAAGTGCTGGGTGTTAGGAGAATTAATGGGGCAGTGGGATGATATGTTTGTCCTGATCTTTCACTCTTGTCTAAGCATCAGTTACTGGCTGCATTAACCTGAGGCAAGATGAGCTCTAAGTGGGCCATCAATGTCTGACCCAGTATGGCTCTGCTTCAGTATACTTATTAATAAAATCATCTATGCTATTAATGGACTTGAATTATCAAATTGTGGTAGGTGGTGGAAACAAAGCTGAGCCAACATTGAAACATTTTTGAAGTGATGAGTAATTACTATTATATAATTAACGTTTAGAGATATACATGTAATTGTTGTTTGGTTATTTGCCTTATCTTTCAGCTTGGTTTGTTTGTTTTCAAAGAAGAAAACTGATAAAATAAGTTGGTGAAGTTTGCCAGATGTTAAAGAAATCTACACATATTTCCCCCCCCCCAAGCTAATGATATAGAACTGTTTTGATATATATGTTTCATCTCAAATTTCCAGTCTTAGTATTCCAAAGCTACGTTTTAATAAACATTAATTCTATTAGTTCTAACTATATAACAACTTAAGTATTTCTTTTGAACAGCAGAGAAAATACTTTCTGTGTGTGTGTCTAAATGTGCTTCAGGTAATGAATCAGTACAGTGTAATATGGTAACAGGATTTCTTGTTCTTTGTGTGGGTATTGAGTTTGTACTCAATCTACACAGATTTCCTTGTTAACACAAAGAATTTATTCTGCTAAAGTTCTTGTATGCTTTCCTATTGATAGATGTGTTGTCAGCTCCTCTTCCAGTATTTCAGCTACTTTTTTATTGATTGCAGATGGTGGAAAGAGACTTACACTCTAATAGGCACACCACCAGTGCTAACACAGAGTAATATGACATTTGTGGTTCTCACTGTTTCTCTGTTTATACAAAGATTCACATTTGTCCTTTTGGATTCAGAATTTCTTTGAGGGTTCATGCCGTGCTATTATATACAGCGTTTGCCAAGTCATTTCCAGATTCACTGCTTCCCTATTTTTAAATGTCTTTGTCTGTCTGTATGGATCTACATATTACTGATTTATGCCTGTTTTACTATGCACTCTAGATTACACTCTATTAGCATAACTGTGAAATTATCATCTTCTGGCAGCAGGCACTACTGGCTTGGAGTGCAAGAATCACACTTTTTTGCTACCACCTGTATGGAATAGATGTTGTCAGTATCCAAGCCAGAATAACTTTGTGCCTGCTACACCATCATAGTGAAGTTCTCCCAGTCATATGTTTAGTGAGCTGCTCTGTTTGGGTCATAATTGATGGAATTTCTGCATGCTCCCGTTCTCCCTTAATTCAAATTGGGTCTTTTTTTTGCACTTTTCCTCTGTATTTCTTGACTCTCTTTGTGTTACCCCTCTTTGTGTGGAAATTATGAGGGTGTTGTGTTGCCTCCTTTTACCCCCAGAGGTAACTACTGTTGTCTTTCTAAAATTAGGTTGACTGGTTTTTATAGTTTCTGTAGTGTTCTACAAGAACTTTTTACTATCAAATCATAGTGTATTCAAAAAACCCCCAGATATTTCTGAAATAATCTTTGACAGTATCAGATTATTTCTCCTGATATTTAATACTAATGGAGCTAGCCAGAAGTCAATGTGCTATGTTCTTTTGGGGCACACTGCATAGCTAGCATTTATTTACTGGCCACTAAACTTCACTTAAATGAAGTTTAAGGTTTAATGACTTGGACTGACTTACCACAAAACAGGGAAATGTTTTTGTGTTCTGGGTGTTTGTTTTGGTTGCCGTACTGAATACTTACCAGCAAGATTAATGTTTTTTCTAGAAATTAGTAGAAATAATGAAATAATTTTGTATGAAACAGATTAGCTTTTGTAAAAACTTCACTTTGTTTTTAAACATAATAATTTTTTCGAATAACACGGTTTTTGTAGTTTGAGGGGAGTTTTTTTGTTTCTTCTAGTGAGTACTTTATGTTAAAACAAGCTCTTTCAGGGACTGTTTCTATGGTCTTTCTGTTTGCCCTGCTGATCTCTGTGCTTATGGTTTTTGACAGCCACATCACTGTATGCCATCAAAAGAGAAGTGGTAGAGCAGACTCCAGTTAGTACCACTGTCCCCATACTCCCAGTAGGTATCAACTCAGTACAAGATGTGCCACTAGCTGGCAGCATTATATAAAATATCAATAAGCAGCTTTTGAGGAGTACTTGTGATTGCTTCCAAAAATGCTGCCTTACACCAGAAAGACTTCTAGATAAAAGGGGAGCCAGCTGCAGCAGCTGTCAGTGGTGTATTGCAGGGTCCCAATTGTTAACTTTGAAAATTGCCTCTGCACAATGGCTCGTTCAAACTTTGTATTTGTATACCTACACTTGTATTCTGCCTTTTAAAAAAAGATTTCTGAAGATGCATTTGCACTATAGGATTGCCATTGTGAATGAAAATTCACATTACAAGTTGCAATGGGTTTTCACTTTCTCAGAAAAATGTGGAAGTTTTTTTCTCTCTGCTCATCCTTTGTGGGAGAGTGGTTTCCACATGAAAACTCTAAATGAATTCTCCACACAGAGAGGATGCAGTGCTAAATGCCCTTCCTTCAGCTTTAATTCTATGCATAAACAGGAGGCAGGGAAAAGAGGACTGGAATGAGGGAAAGGATCAGTCTGTTCGTTTTAGACAACAGTATGCCATCTGTTAAAGAGAGGGTACAACCTGACACCATCTCTAGTCCTGAGACAGTCCTTTAAAAGAACTGATGGATCCCAGGCAGAGGGTTTGGTGGTGGCATTATGGGATAGCATCAGCTGGCCCCTGGAACCACATGCTCATCCTGGCAGAAGAAATCCAAAATTAAGGAAAATTCTGCAGGGATGAGCTTTTGAGAGTGTCTCCTTCCCTTGCCTTTCCGAGTGTGAGAAAGCAGTTATAATGAAGTGCTTATGACTCTATCCCAGAAGCAATCATTGCAGATTATGTAAACATTTAGATTAAGTGAAATGAAAAGGGCCAAAACAGAAACCTCTTTACTATTTGCCCCCAGTCTAAGCGAGCTACAGGCTGTGTAAAGGAGAATTTTAATAAGTGAAATACAGCATATTTTGGAATGTTCATCTAGTAGGTTTTTGTCTGATGTTATCCCAGAAACAAGATATTCTAGATGCTCAAGTAGTATAAAATTGAAAATATACTATATGTGATAGCAAAACATTTTATTGTAAACTGCACATAGCATTAGTTAATAATTTAATTTTCAAGAAACAACATGTTCAACACATACTCATTTTATTTTCTACTTGGCTAGGTGTACAATTATATGTTTTGGAACTAAAAGAGCAGCAGAGGGTGCTACAGTTACAGAGCTGCCCAGGCACACACTCCAAAATTGTTGCTCCTGTAGGCAAGTAGATCCTGTAAACTCTTAGGCTTTGCATTTGGGATAGATGTAAACAGGATAGTTTTAAATTCTGTTGCTTCTGTTTATAGAGGAAAACAGCTAATCTATGTGAAATCCCGAAAAAGTAGAATTATATACTCCCTCCTTTGTTGATTTTTTTATTTTAATAGTTTAATTGGTGGAAAATGTTACATGATTTCATGAATTTCATCAAAACATAGTGTCTGGCTATAGCTACTGTTACAAAACACTTACTCAACATCTTTAGAGCTGTTTTTGTTTATGATAATTTTACATTTAGAAGTTCTAGTCTCTGCAACAAGTTTTTTTTTTTTAAATTTATTTATGTGTTTTAAAATATGTTTCCAAAATAAATAAGGTAGCTAAACTGAAGGATATTTTTGC
Source organism: Melospiza georgiana (assembly GCF_028018845.1). Taxonomy (NCBI): domain Eukaryota; kingdom Metazoa; phylum Chordata; class Aves; order Passeriformes; family Passerellidae; genus Melospiza; species Melospiza georgiana. The sequence goes on from NC_080432.1 coordinate 39,232,685, forward strand.
CCTTCATATAATATTTTTCATGAAAATAACATAAGAGAATGATTTTTTTCCTTAACTTTCAAGTTTGTGTCGAGGTGTTTTGGAAACAAAAATCAAGAAGGAAACAAATTATTTTTCTCTGTTTAGATCTCACCTTTTTTTTAGTTTATATTAATTTTAAAATGATACTAAAAACTGGTAATTATGCAACTTCATTTAAAATTTACTTTAAAAATATTTTAAAATTTTCTTTAAAACAAAGAACCTCTTCTTCTTTCCTCCATTTTCTCAAATAACTAAAGCAAGAAGAATATCTTCTTTCTGGTGGTATATGATGATGGGTTTAGAGAGCTACTTGTTTCTTCAGAGCTCTCACTGTGTGCCTCAGATATGTGCACTCCTCAGTGGAGAGATGATGGCAGCTACAGAATGATCATGCTTGGAAGGATAGATGCCATAAAGTTACCTGGGGACAATCAGCAGATGACATCCTTTATGGCAGCAGAGGCACTCCTGTGTTGCGTGGAATGTTACCTGGAATCAGGCAGGGAGCAGAGTGCAGTTTTCAGCTGCTGCTGTGGAAGTTTGCCACATTGTTTTGAGTAAACATCTGGTGATCAGTGGTGAAAAGCCTGCCAGCTGGAATATGCTTCCTGCCTCTCCATGCCTCAGTCAGTATTCTCACCTGAAGAAACTGCCACCCATTGTCCTCTCAGCCTTCTCTCATTCCTCTGCTGTGGCAGTTTGAAATGATTTACCATGGCAGAACCTCAGAGCCCTTTGGAGGTCTTCAGCAAAAAATAAATTGTCCAGAAGAGTGTTTGAGTAGCAACCATACCTGTAGTTTTGAATTAAATATTTTACTTGTGATACCTACAATTTACTATTCACTATGCAGCTTCCTTTTAAATAAAACATTTCATGATCAGGGTTAAGAAAAACCAGCTGTTTCCTCCCTCCCTCCTTCATCCAGTTAACTTCAATGATTCAGTTTACAGCATCATCCCAAGCAGTCATGTTGACATAACCCACATAAGGCATATGGAATGGAGCAGAAAATAAGTATATGGAGAGAAGCAGGCACCTTTTAAGTTACTCTTGCTACCAGAATTGTTTTTATGAGGTTGTTCTCTGATGGAACATCAGTGATTTTGTCTGTTGTAGGTACTGTCCTGAAATATTCAGCTTTTCCCCACTCACTAAAATCTTCTATCAGGAACCTGTGTGTGAAAAGAGAAGTCATAACTGTGATCAGTTTCCCTTTCATCTAAAGTACTTTTTTCCTACTATGTATTCCAAACATTATCTGTCTTTTTGCCTCTGCTTTCAAGCATGGCACTAGCTTAGAGAAGTGGGAGGTGAAGAAGCCCAGTTCAGCCCTTCTGAGTACCCTCTTTCTTGCTGGGTCAGACTGAAGTTTTGGTAGGAACTGGTTCTCCTGTTCAGGTTATTCCAATGAGAACCTTTTGGTAAAAATATGTGAATCTCTCAGAGCAACTGCAGTTACTTTTCTGTGTTGCTGAGCAGTTTTTTGTACCTTGGCACTCTGATTAGCTATGTTTTGGCATCATCTGTTGTCTTAATCTTTAAAAAGTAGTTGGCACTAGTAGGTTTCTAAGTGTACTATTCGTGCTAATCTTCTACAATGTGAAGTATTTTTGAAAGTATTCCATGTATTCTAAATGGATTACCATGAGAAATTGGATATTTTGATTTACATTAATTAAAACTGTGAAAGTATAATATAACACCTTAAAGTAGGTTGGTAGAAGGAAAGTGTGAATGATTTTAATTAATTTTATGGGGTTTACTTCTGCTTTAGGCAACTTATCTTAGTCACCTCTTTAACTGAGATAGGGCAGGATAATGGTAAGCATCCCTTTAAGTTGTGCTCTGCTATTATTCATCTTAGTCTTTTAAAACATTTTAAAGTTTTCTCTAAAAACATTTCAAATTTGAGCATAATTGAAGTAAATAGTTTCAAATGAGTTTGATGTGCACTGGGTTGTTACCATTTGTGTGGAACTTGCATGCTTCTTTGTAATAATTCACTTTATTCTTACAATTCCTTTCACTTGCCATGTTCTAGCCATGCTTTCAGTGCTGTTTTTTTCAGGGCTGAGATCTCCCTTCTGTTTGACACCACCACCTGATGCTGGTGGTTTCTGACATGCACATTGGATGGGCATTTCTCTGTACTGTGTTATAGCCCCATCAGTGGCTGAGGTGTGGGGGCAGCAAGGACAGTCCTTGTTATTTGTTTTGTTCATACAAAAGCAGCTGAAATGTTATGCATAACTTGAACCTTGTTTTGGTTTTGTTTCAAGTTTGGTTTAGAGAACTTTTCAAAAGTTGCACTCTGTTTAATTTTAAAAAATAATATTCAAATGGATCAACTCATGTCTTCTTTTGAAAATGTCACAGTAAAAGGTTCCAATTCAATTTAACACCAATTCCTAAAATTGTATTAAAAAGACCCTACTTTGAGTAAAATATTTCTGGAAGAATATGAAAATTGGAAACCTTTGGTGGATGTATCCATTTGAAATGTTTTGTCTGATTGTTGCATTGTGATGATAGTTCTGACTGAAAAATATGATGAAAACTGATCTACATAGCCATGACCAGATGAAAATGGAATGTAGATCTAGTATTTAAAATAAGTAGTGTTGAAAATTCAGTGTAGATTCTAGTATTCTAGTACTTAGCTTCATAAATTAAATACTGTTATTGAGAGTATGTACATTTAAATTAAATTATATCAGGTTGAAGGTATTCTTTTAAAAATATTTTTTGATAATGTGGAAAGAAGTGGATAAGACTTTATTTCAGATATATAAAGAACTACTTTTTGGTAAGCTTAGTGAATTAAAAGACCCTCCTATACAAATGTTTTGGTAAACAGAAAATGTGTGAAGAGTAACTGTAAGCTTGTTAGAATTACTGGAGTTCAGCCTTGTGGTTTTAATTAAGACTGAAGCCCACCTGCAAAAGGTTTTAGTGACTATCCCATAAACAATGATTTAGAACATACTGGCTCTAGCAATGATTTCACATCTACTCTCCTTACTGGTAGAAAGTATCTCCTCATATCTAATGGTAGCCTTTTTTTACTAAAGCTTAAACTTATTACTGGTTTGGTCCTTGGCAAAACTGAAATTTTCTTTTGCCATAGCTTTTTGGTATATTAAATCATCACATGGCCTTGCCTATATCTTCTTTTACTTACATCCAGCAAGCCAAATTCTATCATGTTTTCTTAAGCTGCACTTTTTGCTAGGCTCTGACTTTTCTTTAGACTCCATACATTTGGTTTGCATCTTTCTTGAAGAGTGTTTGTCAAATCTGGGCATAGTATTCCAGTTGAGACTTCTATAATGCTAAGTAAACCAGGAGATTTTGTGTTTTACAGCCTGTAATCCCAATATTGAATATTCCTCTTACAACAGCATGACTTTGACTCCTGTTGAGCTGTTGACTTGCCATAAAATCCTGGTCCTCTTCAGAAGGAATCAGTTATTCCTGACTGTGTATTTATGTAGCAGATTATTCTTACCCAATTTGAATACCTGGTGTTTGTCCCTGTTGAACTTCCTGTTTCCGGACTTCTCCCAGTTCATTGTTTTATCCTTTGAAGCCTGTTTTTCAACTTCCTGGACTTCTAAAATGGATAAATTGCTAATAGGCATGTTCCTTTAGATGATCAGTGAAAACACAGAACAAAGCACAGTCTGGTGTAGGCATTTATGAAAACTCCACCTGTTAAATTCACCTGCTTTTATAGCAAATCATTGAGAATTATTCCCATTATTCTCCATAGTCAGTTTTCTTCACCCATTTAACCAAATTTTATTTAGCCTGTTTCTTATGAAATTGTCAAAAGACTTTCTGAAGTTTTAATGCAAGACATCTACTCCTTCTGCCCTATAAAAAGGCCACTAATCTTGTTCCTCTAGTGAATAGCTTTTTAATTAAAATCTGTAATTTATTTTTTATTGTTATACTTTATCATGGAATATGCATTAAAAGAATGAAAAACATGAATCTGTTTCAAGTTTTTAATTATGTGACGATGAGGGAGAGGTTGAATTGAATGAAACATTATACTTAATTATCGAATGCATAATTGTCTTATGCACTGAAAGCCACCTGATGATTCTCTGTCTTACAAATTCATTCATTTTCTGAAGCTGTTATTTTAATTGTTTATACTACAGATATATCCTATCTACACTTTTATGCATAGTTCTTTCTTTGAGTTCTTTGGTGTTCTGAAGGAGAACTGCAAGTACTCTGGGCTATGTACTGGTTTTGTGACGTTTGGTCATCTAGCAAAAATTAGTATAGGATTTTAAAAGTCATCTACCATAATACCCTTTATTTCCCATCTCCCTACTTTTGATAAGTGTGACAGAAAGTGAAATAATGCAAGATTTGGAGTTTTTTAATTTTTTTTTTTTTGTTTGGGGCCTTTTAGGTAATTTGGGAGTACTCAAATGCGTTTGGGCTTCTTGTACTGGAGAAATAGAATTCTGTAATAATATTCAGGACGAAAGAGAAAGAAATTTGAGCCTGTTATACCTTTTAACACCAACTCCTTGTCTATTGTATTTTTGTCAAACTGTAGCCTATGCTTTGTGAGTTAAATTTACTTTCTTCTCATCTATTTGAGTACTGATTGAAGATGTTTCACTATCTGAGGGTTTTTTTTTTACCATTGAATTTTTGAGTTCCCCTTTAAACTTAGGCCCATCCCCATATTTTAAGGCAGTATTTGTTGTCATGTTTAAACATCTGATTTATATCAGCTCAGAAGATAATGCTGTAGTCCCCAAAGCACTCTTCTTATTTTTAATGCATCCATACAATATCACATTTGTGAAACAAATATTATATCCATTTTAGAGGTTGGAGATCCCATAAGTCTCTACAGAGCTGTTCATGGTTAGAAGTGGGAGGCAGAACCAAGCCATCATACAGTGGTGGTGTGCAGAGAACCACTTGACTTCTAACCTTTCCCACATACAGATTTATTGCAAGATCTTTGTTAATTTGCAGTGTTATATTTTCAGGAGTGCCTTCTCATTTTAAATGCCACCTATTGGGGGTGTCAAAATTGAAGGACTTAGAGCTGTGTCAAAAAAAGAGTTCTGGTCATTGCTGAACTGAATTTTAGATCTTCTGACAATAAAATTTTGTCCTCCTTCAGGTAAGGAGGCCTTTCTACATGCTGAGTGGCATGGCCTGGAATTCACCACAGCTGATTGTGTGTCATTAACACTCCCTCTCTTTGTAATGTCAGTTCCTAACTTGAGGCATTCAAAATCTTAAATCCTTTCCTTTACTTTCATACTTTATCTGTGTCTGTCAAAAATAATAGAAGGTGTAACTTAATTTTTTTGTTTGTTTAACCTTCTATGAGGTAGCTGCAGATTTTCTGTAGGACTTATGTGGTTTCAGATATGATTCTAATGATTAGAACACTTAGAAGGAAGTTTCATGAAAACAGGGATAGTCAGCACACTTGAGTTAGCAAAGAGAATGGGCTCAGAGCTTTTATGTATACTGGAGCTCCTTTTGGACAGTAAGACAAGAAAAAATATTACTAAATGTATTTGGTAATCCCTCATGACAGTGTGTCAGGAAAAACCCCACTGCAATCTGCCTATAAGTATGAATTTAGAATGTGAAGACAGTAGCCTACCTCACCAAAAGCTCATTCAGTAAAATTTGCCTATTCACACAGCTGAAACACTGTACAGTCTTAAGCCATTTTACAAATCTGCACCTTAGTATAAATTCTGTCAGGCTAAAAGTACTGGAATGTCTTCATAATAAAATATAATAGGACAAAGCAGCTTGTATACAGGGCCCTTATTTTGCTGTATTTTGGTTGTCATTTTTAAGTTGTGGGAATTTGAAGCAGTAGGTTTGCTTACTATTTAATTGGACATTCCCAAAGTAGAAAATATTAATTCCTTTTGTTTGCGTGGTTAAAGACTCTGCTGAAAATGAGCTTAGCCAGATAAACAGAAGGGGTTTTATTACTAGTAAGAATTAATTTGATAATTTTGTCCACAGCCATAATCTGCTTTTAAAATCATGCATTATATTTTCTGTGGAAGACTAACCAAGATAAATTCCCTATGAGAAAGGCATGTGCAGCTGCACATCTGCTGTGGGAGAAGCTTACTTACTGACAGGTGAATCTGAGTCCATTTTCTGATTATTTCCTAGGTTAAAGTAACAGAGGAAGATTCTTAATCTTAGAGTGTCTCAGAAAATATATTTATGTAGGTGGATTTTGGCTGGTTTTGATTGGAGTAGTGCAGTTATTTCTTAAACAGCAGTGAACTGTCAGTATTTATGTACTCTAATGTTTCTCCCTTTGCCAGGTGAGATTAGCAGGCATTTTCAATTGCACATCTGTGAGAAAGTGCTGAAACCAAAAGTCAACTGTTTATATAAAATAACTCCTACCAGGGCAGAAGATTCATTATATTGATTAATAACAAGGACTGTGCTTGTTTGTATCTGGTTTTAGATTAATAATAATATTTGAAAAAGGTTGAAAATTCATGAGTCTAAGGTACAAACTGAAGTTTGCATTCAATATTTTTCTTTTCTTTTTTTTTTTTTTTTGATATGACATTTGTCCCTTTCTTGAGCTGTGTTTAAATTTCATAAGGTACAGTTTTTATTGTTTTCCCTAAAGAAACTCTGACATATGGCTATCAAGTTAAAGAACTTATGCATTTTAAAAACACATGCATGCAGCAATTTAATTATTCTTTGCTGTATGTAGACACACTCCTGAGGAATTTTGTAACTTTCTCATGAAGAAGCAGGCTTTTTACTTACCGTAAAGTTGAGCATTAAAATGTGAACAGCTTTGTAAGCCATGACTTAAAAGTAATGACAGTAGCAGTAGCAAAAAGAAACCGTTTACAAAGGTTTTAAGCTGCATTTTTAAGCTACTCAGAAATGTAGTTGGGCCCACAAAATGTTAAAGATACACAGGAATAAAATAGCCATACAGGTTTGACATTTAAAAATGGAGATATCTATATTTTTTAAATGGACAGTAAAATATATTATCTTTCAATATACATAATTCAAAGAAATAAACAGGTATCCACTAAGACAATAGAATCATATGAATCAAGCAGGGATTCCAACTTTTGGAAGCCCTCCAAATAATGCCTTCTAATTGTTTGCTCAGCTAAAATTCTTGTTGAATTATTTCCCTTGTTTTCAAAGCACCTGTTGAAAAAGAAATATTTATCCTTCCAATTCCCATTGAATTTTCCTGTTCCAGAGATAGAAACATGCTGTCATGCCTAGCATTGAAAAAAGCTTAAATTATAATAGAGGTATTGTATATATTTTGAAGATCAGCTACTTAGCAGATACTTCATTCACTGCAATCTTTTTTGTAACTCATAAATGCTTTACAATGTAAATTTTTGCAGGAGCCGGTTGCACATCTCCCATGTTAATCTCCAGAAGTTATAATACCTCACACTTTTCATTGGCAGGCAAAAGTAATTATGATAGCAATCAACATAAATAATATAGATTTTCAAATACTTAATTTTGCTGACAGTAGGTGCAGCACAACAATATAGCTAATTTCAGACAAAAATTGGTAGAGGTAATATAAGTGCTGTGATTTGTTGTGATTGCCATTATTTAAAAAAATTATTTCCTCATAATTACTCTAGTGTTTCCTTTTGAGGATTCTCTTTATGTGCTCTTCAGAAAATGATATGGTAAATATTTTGTGTTGAAGTACACATTTCATGGTTTGTTGGGGTATGTGACAGCCTAACAGAAAGGAGAGAAATTATGCCAATTAGTTCTGGAACGCTTATCTAGGATCAGATTGAACTGCTAATGAGTGAGAATAATTAATGAAAATTCTGTGTTTTCATATTGTGAAATATATTTCATGTGTTTTCAATTGTTTCTTAACTTTTTTTTTCTTTCTTAGAATAAACAGGTTTTTCTATGTTTGGCATTTAAAGGGCTTTGTTGTAATAGTTGGATGTGAACTATCAAAAAGAAGTAGGCAGAAAGGTGGAAATGATGAGTCCAATTATCATAGAATGGTTTGAGTTGGAAAGGATCTTAAAGACCATCCAGTTCCAACCCTTCTGCCATGGGCCGGGACACCTTGCACCAGCCCGATTTTTTTCCTATTATCCAATCTCAACCTGCCCTCTGTCAGTTTATAGCCATTACTCCTTGTCCTATCACTACATGCATTTGTCAAAAGTCCCTCTCCAGCTCTTTTGTAGCTCCCTTTAAGTATTGGAAGAGTTCTATAAGGTCTCCCTGGAGCCTTCTCTTCTCCAGGCTGAACAACCCCAACTCTCTCAGCCTGTTTTCATAAGGAGAGCTGTTCCATACCCCTGATCATCTCTGTGCTCCTCCTCTGGGCTCTCTCCAGCAGGTCCATGTCTCTCCTGAGCTGGATGCAGGGTTCCAGGTGGGTCCCAGCAGAGCAGAGGGGCAGAATCCCCTCCCTGGCCCTGCTGCCCACGCTGCTTTGGCTGCAGCCCAGGACAGGTTTGGCTTTCTGGGCAGTGAGGGCACATTTCCAGCTCATGTCCAGCCTCTCACCCAGCAGCACCCCCAAGTCCTTGTCCCCAGGGCTGCTCTCTGTCTGTTCTCTATTCCGCTTGTATTTGTGCCTGGGTTTGCCCTACCCCAGGGGCAGCACCTTACTTTCACCTGGCCTTATTTGCATGGTTATTCCTGTTAGATACTTTTACAAATCAAAACATTTAAGTATAGGTATTTAATTTGTAACTGCAAAGTGTTTTTAATTCTACAATTACAGACATGTGTGCTGCTCAGAAGAGATTAGTCTTATGATTTTTTAATTGATCTAATTGGTATGGACTTCTTAATGTGTATGTATATAACGCTATTACACATAATTTTATATGTTCCTATTATATATATGGAAAAGAAAACCTGTTTTTTTAACAGGGTGTTTTTTGCTAAGATATTGTCAGAGATTTATTTTACCTGACAGTTTACTTTGACCCTGTCTGAAATAGGATCTTATTGGTGACATAATTATTGTAAGATCATGAAAGTAGAACTACAATGTGCCATCTTTCCCCAAATGTTTGAAAGCATTGTCAGCTTTTGAATTACTGTCATATTTTTTCAATTGTTTTTAGTACAAGTCAAATTTGACTTGCCTTAGTAATATAAAGAATTTCATTGTCTTCAGCAAGACTTGTCAAATGAATCAGAAACATTGTCTTCCCTTTAAAATTGATTAAAAAAATCCCCCCAAATTATTTTAATTTGAATGAGGTGAGAATCTAGCAAGTATTGAAATGTTTTCTGTACTGAATAATAAGGAGTGTGATAATTGAAACTTGGCATAGAAATGAGTAGCAAATTTTACTTTTCCTCCTCTTTTTGAATTGGCAATTTGAATGTTGCATAAAGTAGTTACCGAAACACAGTACTTGATATTCCAAATGTACAGTTCAAGAAAATAAAAACTAATACAGTTAAGGTGATATAACTGCTTTAATGTAATATATTTCATATTTTATAGATCCATATTTCATAAGTATATGTGTGTGTGTATATATATTTGTAGACTTTGTAGATTTCATCTGTATATTAAACAGTTTGAAGGATGGTGGCAGGTACTGCCACAGTTGTTTGTCTTTAATATTTTAATTGTTTTTTTTTTTCCTACCAGAAATGTCATAGCTGAGGTATGGGGAAAAGATCCATGCTGCTTTCTGATGCTAAGAGGAGATGATTGCAGGAGGGAGTAGGAATAACACTGAGACTGGTAACAAAGTGTCAGAAGGCAAGGAGAATGTAGATGAGAAAAATGAGTGGAAGAGTAGTGGCTGGGCTGGAAGGGGAATTGGAAATAAAGAAAAATAAATAAAAAATAATTGGAAATATTTGATTAGTTTTCTTCCAAGAGATAAATCAGATTAGGCAGAGAGGAGCCTGTATTAAATCACAATGAATAAGATTAATGTGGGCTCAGACTAGAAGTAAGAGGTGGTAAGGAGGCAATGCAGCTCAGCTTCAAGGGGGCTGGAGAGAAATAATGGGCGCCTCAGGTAATGTTTCCTATAGGGCCAGCAAAAGAACTGTATTTCTAGAGATCTCGCTGATCCCTTCCTGTGCCTGCTCAGGTGAAATATGTATTTCATTCTTTTTAACTGCTGATCTTTGTTTTAATTTACTTAATTTGTGTAATCGTAAAGAAATTTAAGGTAATCTGAAAGTCACAGTCCTGCTATCAACTTGTGGAGGAGCTGATACTCCAGACGATGGGATTTTTGATGTTTAAAAATACTCACAGAAGTATGTTTTAATGCCTTGGCTTTACAAAATGCACCATTTTGCCTGTGCAAATGAAAATATCATAGTTTGTGAGTTTGTGCAGCTGCTTGGAGATCAGATCTCCTCCACCTGCCAGAAGGTTCTCAGTAATGGCTGGCTTGTATGTTATTTATCTCAAAGGTTAAGGTCTGATCTGCTGAAAAAAATCACAGCTGAAATGATGATTGGAACAGCAAAAGCAGAAATGTGAAAAAAAAAAAAAAAGGTTCTAGGTTCTTTAGGCTCTTAAGACTTAGTGGATGTGTTTCCTCTTTCTGTGGTTCAGGGCTTCACCTAAAGAAGGCCTTGTTCTGAATTCTGTCTATTCCCAGTCACCACCACATGTAAGAAACATAGCCAGCAAGGACTGTGAGGTGAAGGAATTGTTCTCTTAGAGGTGAATGCTTGGCTCTTCTTCAAATAAAGATACTGAAAAGCAGACAATTAATAGCCTACATATGGCTTTCTAACTAGAGAAGCCTGCTTTATTAATAGGTAAATTCAGAAAGCAAGAGAAGGATCTGTATTTAATTGAAGTGTGAGTACTGGTTATTTTATCACTAAATGAAGACTTGCCTCTAGTTCTGTGGGCTAGAAGGAAGGGGTGGTCCTCGGTGAAGTACAGTATGTGGGAGTATTTAGTTACATGTTGCTTCCTAAGGCAAACAGGCAACACAGCTATGCTAAGGGTATAGCAGCATTTCCTAACTAATTTTGTAATTTCCAAAATTTGGCAACTCAGTGTTACTTTGAGGGAAATGCATGTTGTAATTCTGTATACAAATTTGTACTATAATCATTTTATGCTTAGGCTTCAGATCACAAACCCAAGAATCCTTCATGTGGAAAATAGTACTTGCTGAGATAACTGGCATGCATAACTTGTACTCAGAAACCATCTTATTTCTGAAATCTGTATTTTCATTTGTATGTCTAACCCTTACAACCTGAATCATCCTATGATTCATAATTCTGTTATGGTTTTATAGATAGTAGTTTGTGGTGATAAAATTGGATGTAATAATCTAGCAGTTGGAGGTAAATTTCAGTAGCCCCGTGTAAGTCCAAAGAGTACGTTAAAATCAAGATTGTGTCATTTGTTGTCAGTTTAAGAAACTTTCAGTTTGTTGTTTTGAATAGTCTTATAGACACTGATCAAACTTAGGCTTTATTGTTGCACAAAGTCTTAATTTAGTAAGCTCCTGACCAAAAAACATTCTTAGTTTGTGGGGAATGCAAAAGCCACACACAAGCAAAGCAAACCAAGGAATTTCTCTACTTCCCATGGGCAGGCAGGTGTTCAGCCATCTCCAGGGCGCCATCACACATAATGGTGAATTGGGCGATCACTTCAAATGTCTCCACTGTTCCTCCTTCGTCCTCCCACTTTATACACTGAGCATGATGTCATGTGGTCTGGACTATCCCCTTGGTCAAATATGGAATATCCCTTTGGTCCCTTTTGACCCAAATATCCTATTTGGTTCGCTTCTCCTGGTTGGGTCTCCTCCCAGCTTCCCATACACCTCCCCAGTCCCCTCACCAGTGTGGCGGTGCAAAAGGCAGAAAAGGCCTTGGCTCTGTGTAACCCCTGCTCACCAATAACAAAAACATCTCTATATTACCAAACCTGTCTTCAGCACAAATCCAAAATATAGCCCTATACCAGCCATGGTGAAGAAACTTAACTCTACCTTAGCCAAAATCAGCACTGTTTGGAATAGGTATGTAGTGAAAACCAGGAACTGATAAACAGTAGCAAAAAAATTTAAACAGGTGTTGAATGAGAACTTTATAAATCCTTTTTATCCTTGTAGCTACTTTTACAGTTAGTCTATTCATTTTTCTGAGACAAAGACATTGACCCCATTGTAAAACTAATTATGAAATTACTGGGTTTTTTCTGTACATTAATTATATATTGAATGTATAATCAATCTCATTATTATATAAACAGATCTTCTACAGCATCAGAGATCATAAACCTTTCTGTATCTCTGTTTGTCTATATGTGAGAGCATAGACAAAATAGACACCAATCTAAAATTTAGCAAATGCAGTTTGAATGACTTTTAGAAAGTACCAGTCTATTTTACAATGTATACACCAGGGTCTTAAACTCACCGCTGGGCCAAGCTAAAAAGGTAATGTCTGATTGTGATATTACTGCAAAACAAATGGTAGCATGCTACTCTGCTTGAAAACATAATGGCTTTATACTATAACCTTTAACCCTGAAATGATGCTTGAGTGGACCTTAACTCCAAAGTGAACATGCCTGAGTAAATAAAACTGTGGTTTCACATAACAGAGAGATACATTTTTTAGATCCTTTGCTGATTATATTGTGTGAAGGTCAATCTTCTGCCCCATTTCTGAAAGTCGGGTCAGAACAGAGATTTTAGGGTCACTTCTTCAAGTATCTAAGCCATTATAATGCACTAATAGGCCCTGATAGCTCATTTTATAAGTTCTTAGCATTAAGCTGGACATTGTTTGGACTCATTTCAAATCCTGCATGTATCCTGCAGGGTTAATTAACATCTTTTTAAACTGATGTTTTTTGGTTATTTTGAATGAAAGTGCTTTGGTTTAATTTGTCACTATTCACTATCTTTTACCATGTGTGAATATATAAAATAATATTCACGTAAGATCTGTATATTGCTTTGAAAGTTAACTGTTTAATTGCTTTTTCCTAATTTAAACATATCAAGAATAGAGTGTCAGACATGCAGTGGGAGACAGTTGAATACCAATACAGAGCAGTTTGGAGCAGAAAATTTTACTCATACACTCCAACTATATTTTGCAGAGTGAAATTTCATGTCATTGTCTCCTGCTTTGTGTAAAATGCCTCTCTGTGTTACTTACGTAAGTGCTATGAATCTGCTTGAAAGAATGCTGAGATTAATTAATGAACAATTTAATTAGAATGATGGAGCAAATATGTAATTAGGAAGCACATTTCAGTTTTCTACTGGGTAAACAGAAGCATATAAAAAAAGAGATAATTAATTCAAATTGAAATAACTGTTTTTTGAGAATAGTTGAGGACAATAGATTTGAAAATAGTATAGAATGGATGAGATTGAGACAGAAAACCCACAAAATATCACTGCAAATGAGAAGCATGTTGACCTCAAAAACACAATTAAAAAGTCCCCCTAGTATTGGATACTTTTGAGAAAAAAAACATTTAAGAAATGAAAGTAAACTAAAACAAGTAGTATATTTTCAAAGAAGAGGAATGTATTAGCATTTGAAATTGTAAAACTATTCTTTCCTTCAAGAAAGTAATGTATTTTAACATGTATATTTTTTACAGGAAATATCTTTCCAAGCAGGTCTTCAAGAGAAGTTAGCAATTTTTTGGAAACAGCCTTGGCATCACCTCTCTCCACTTTCTGTCTGGACTAGTGTAAAACCTTAATTGTGCTGCAAGCAGAAGCTCTCTGGTGTGTAGGGATTTAGGGTGCAGATTGAAGTTGTACTGCTCATCAGCAGGTACATTAATCACTCTGTCCATCTGGAATGTTCTCTCACAGTGTGGTTGCTTTTAGATCTTGTAAGAAAGTCAGTATTTAGAAAGGTGGCTGGTATGTATTTCCTCAGCACTGTAAATTCACAGAGCTACTGCATCATCAGATTGACCTTTGTGAGGACTTGTTGTTTTGTGTTTCATATAGCAGAGAAGTGCTGGAGGTGAATTGTTATGGCAGATGTGCCATAGTTATGATATTTTCTAATTTTTTCACGTAAGCCATATATCACTCTTCCTTAGTTCCACCATTTCTTATGCCTGCAATTACTTGTCAAACTGTTTTTGCTGCACTTCTATTTGCTTTGCTATTCTTCTTTCATTCCTTCAGTCTAAAGGGAATCCTACTTACCTCATGTATAAGAAAGTTTCTTAGCTGAGCAGGAGAGCTGAGCTGTTCAGAAACAGTGCAAAATAGTAATTCAAAAAATATGTGCTTGTTGAATGCATGGAGACTGAGTTCCAGAATAGTGCTTTCTGTGTGTAGGTAAATCCTGAGGTTCAATACTGCAGCAGTGGATGGCTGCAGTAGGCTCGGTGTCAAACTTCTGAATGTACAGAAATAGCTGGTAATTTCACAGGTTCTTGCCATTATCTGGTTTCATTCATAAGTAAAATTGGCATAGAGGATTCTCCAGCAAAGGGTTTTTTTAAAATAAATGTCACACCTCAAACCTAGCTGTATTCATTTTGATTGACATGCTAATCTTTAAAAAACCCTGGCAGAAACACAACTACTTTCATGCACATGCAACATTGTCTTTTTCTTTATAAACACACTGGAAGTAGGATGTAAGATAAAGGATTTTTTTTCAAGAGCTCCTACAACCATTGCCTGGCTGCCTCTACCCTCCTGTGATATTCTTCCTGCTACAATAAATCTTAGTCTTCCTCCCCTTACCCCTCTTTGCAGAGATCAAGCCCAAGAGTTAGGAAGTGTATCAGGTCTGTAGTTATCTAAAGAAGGGAAAAGCAGTGATGTTCAGAGCAGTTTATCCATAAAGTACAAGTACATGTATATAGCAAGAAATCTTGTTGTTTGGGGGTTCTTTATAATTAATGTGGATTAAGGCAGGTGAGGACATGTGAAACTGAAGTCTTTGTCTTGGCATGGTTTTAAAATATTTTAGTTAAGCACATTCTAAAACAAAATGGGAAAGCAATCTCCAGAACATACTAGTGCTTCTCTACACAAATTCAGCTTTGAGGTAATTTTGTCTGATCTCTTGAGAAACATGTCTAAGTGAAGGTGATGGTAAATTGCGAGCTAGTCACTTGTTGGTATTGTACCACTATATGCCGTGCTGATGTGTCAGCTTGTTGCTGCTTAAAGGAGGTAGTGCTGTTCCATCTTTTGTGTTAATCCCAGTACATGATCATCATTGCTCCTTGCTGTTCCTTATTTTGGCTTCTGGTACCAATCTGTCAGTTGGATCAGCTGTTTGATCTAATGGAAAAACTTGCCCACCTTGAGCACAAGTGTTGTGTTTGGTTTGTTTGGGGCTTTTTTCCAGATTAACAAACCTATCTCACACTCCCTGTATCCTCATTATCACAAGAACTGACACAAAGGTCACTGTTTACTGCTAAATTTGGAAGGCTTGAGTAGGTGTAGTCTAGAAGCACATCTTTAACAGAAGTTTACTCCAAAATAGAGTTTTCTCATTTATTTTAAGCTGGATACTACTCCTTTAACAAGATGAAAGTATGAGTCAACTTCTGTCATTAAAGAAAGCTATTAGATCTCCTTTAGCTTTTAGGGTCTAACAGTGTATAAAAGGCCACTAAAACATATTTTATTTGTCATTATGAGAGGAAAATGTAGCTATGAGTAAATACAGGAAGCAAGTTTGTCTGGTAAGAATAAAATTATATTTTTACATGGTCACTTTGCAGAGTAAGGCTGCAATTTCATTTCTTCCAAAGCAAGAAAATGAAGGTTAAGAGGGAAACAGCTTACTTCCTGAAAAGACTGCCATCAGACTATGTAGACCTCTACAAAAGTCATTTGCTGTTTACTGTACTCTTCATCTTTATATTCAAGGAACAAGAGCTAAGAAAATATTATGTACGCATGTTCAGCATTTTTCAAAATGAGAATCTTGGCTATTGCACTTTTAAGGCACAATGACCACTGATTGCCTAAAAAATTATTTTAATAATTCAGCCTTTTAGCTTAGGTTTAGGGCAGTGTTTTGAAGCCATTACATTCCTTTTTATTTGTTGTATAACCTAAAATGGATAAGCTAATTTATGCTTTTGGCAGATGTAGATTAAGGCATACTTTGTGTCTGGGATGAGGTATGGGACAATAAGTTTGAATCTCTAATGACTTGAAATTATTATATTTACAAATCCATGAAAGTATATCTTTAAAATAATGAAAAAAGAATTTTGGTTATTGCTACCCTGCCAAATTCCTCATAGATACCTTCAAAAAAGTCGCCCTCTTTACATGTAAACTCTCTCTTTTTTCACAACTGTGCAACAAACATTCAAAAAAGAGCAGTAGATAATGGATGAAACATTTGTAGTCTTTCTCTCCAGTTTTCCCCTACAGCATCATAGTTAGGAAAACACAGAGTTGGGGACTCCTAAAATTTCTGTATTTAATTACTCTTAATTTCTCTACAGTTTTCATAGTTGTGGTTATAAATTTCAATTTCCTGCTCTTCTCAGACTTCCATGATCTTTCTTTCCAGCCTCTGGACAGTGGAGAGAAAGGCTGAGGTGCATTACAGTGGTAATTACTTTAGTGTTAGAAAGTTTTCTCATTACATGAGAGGCTCAGTGTTTGCATCCATTTCTGAAGTGCTGTAGGTAATTATTATCCTCGGTGTTCCAATTTATAGCATTCATTATGGCCAGATTAATTCTTCCCACTTCTTCTCCCCTCACCCACCCACATAGGTCTCAGAGAGACTCCACTTCCCTTAGGTGTGTGAGCCCTGGCAGAGTTATCTTTGTTGACTCTGGACAAAGGTGTGACAGAATTGCAAACTTGTGAATCATGTGCTGGTGTTTGTTTGCTGGGTTTCAGAAGAAGCTGTTTATTTGAGTAGGCAATTTTCCTGTGTGAGCAGGTGAAATGTTGAGAAGGCAGCCCCTCATCAGTGGACAAACAAATCCTAAGAATTTAGCTAATGGCCCCCCTTCAGTGCGGAGAATAGATGGCAACAATTGTACTTCCAGACTAAACCAAGAACTACTTGTTTGGCTGCTAGGTGTTAATGCAAATTTGTTCTTCAGCTCATTCAACCCTAGGGCTCCCATCCTTTGATTTAATTAAATGTAATTGGTTACATTGCTCCTCCCAGGCCCCTGAGGTGTTTTTGTTTATTGCTCACTCTTCGCAATAATGCTTCAATTCAAGACACAAAATGCTCCATAAATAAGAGCTCTTTAGCCTGTGTTGGATTGCAGGGAGATTATTCCCCTCAAATAGTTTGGTTTTACAGTTAAAAGTGAATGACTAGCGAAATAAACTCATTGGGTGGCAAACCTAGCATATCCAGAAGCAAGGAAATAAGAAGGGTAAATTAGATCAGATTAGAACAAGAAATGAAGCTGTAATGTTAAATTAGTAAAGGATTGCAACCGATGGTGTAAGAGCCATTGACGCTTCTAAATGATGCTTCACTTAATAGGATTGCTATTGGTGCACTAATATCTTTTGAGGGTTACTATTTCAAAGTTTATTATTAAATTGCCTATGTATTTTCATTAATGGAAGATAAGTTTTAAATGGCATGCATGAGGCAACAGAAATTAACCTAAGGAAAATATTTAGCATGTTTTTCTAACTGAAAATAATGTCATATGTGATCTGCATAATTACAGTATTCCATTTTATATTTTTCGGATCCCAATATTTAAAGGCTTTATTTAAAAGGGATGTTTAATTCTGTTTACATTTGGTTATCTGCATACAAGTGGATATGAAATCTATTTCACTGTTTAGAGATGCAAATAATCCTAACAAATTATACTGTGAAAGTCTCCCTGCTACTGTCCTAAAGGTAACTGTGAAAATTTGACATTTAGCTTTACTTTCAGTTGTTAAGCACTCCTGTGTCCAAGTAGTCTTTTTTGCCTTCCCGCAGTGCTCAACGGAAAAGCATCTTGTGTTCCACAGTGCTTCTGTCTTTTTGAGGCTTTGCTTTCTCTCTTGAGAACAGATGTATGGGACATGGCTTACTAGCACACTTGGCTCTGGCATCACTCAGAGGAGCTGATGGAAAGAATAGAACTCTGTAATGGCTTGAGTTTGACCCCATAAGCATTTTAAGTCCACTTAAAGTGTCTCTGCAGCTGAAGACCACCCTTGCTGTCTTTCCCTCCACAGTCATTTTTGTTCTGTCACAGGGCTTGTGCTGTACAAGAGTATGAATAGGAGGCAAAGAGTCAGGACTAAAAGTTACATCAAGGGGTTGGCAGAACTTTGAACACTTTGGTCAGCACTGCTGATGGAGTCTCATGTCTTTCCTTTTCTGGCTGAGTGTTTCATGTTCTCTCTTGTGTCTTGTCCTATGAAGAAGCCCCTCAGGGAGCTCTTTCTGGAGAGCCAATACAAGCTGTGGGGTGAATCTGCCTCCAGAATTCAATTGCTCCTTCTGATGGCACTGGGCATCTCAGGGATATTTGTAAGTAAATGTCCTTTTTAATGTTACTTTAAATTTCCCTTGTGCCAAGTTACTTTGTCCTTGAGTTCAGTATGTGTTGGTATGTCAAAACCATTAGTTGGTGCTTGGAACTTCCATGAAGACCAAATAGAGAACAGATTACTAATAAGATTGTTAATATTAAAAACTAGTTTTTAATAGTTGCTATATAAAAAAAATTCCCCTCAGCATCCTCTCAGGACTAAATTAGATGAGAGTTAGGTGAATTCATGGCAATGTCACTGTGAACAAATGGACCCAGAGATGTGAGCAGATTTGAGGGAGAATTCTGCTACCAAAAGCCTGGGAAAATAAATGCTAAATATTTAGCAAACTAACCGAAGGCTAACTTAAACCATATTCTCAATGATTAGTGTCATAGTCTGATTGTGAAATAATATTTTATTTTGGAAAAGTTGTCCTAAGTCAACAGCTGCTACTCTTACAGAAATTGCAAAGTTGCTACAAATTTAATGGTTTCCTGAAAACACTGGAAAAAGTAGAGGTGCTGAATCACAGAAATATACTAGCTATGGTAAGATGATAACACCTTTCTGACAGAGTATCAGCCCTGGACTTAAATCTAAAAGGATACTAAAAAATATATATAAATTCAGCTCTCAAACACTTACAAAGTCGTGTGAAACAAGATAATCTATTTCACTGTTTTGTTATTCAAGCCTATTTTTTGTGGATATTTTATTTGAATTTGAAAATATTTACATGTGGTTTTTTATTGAAATATCACCTGAAGGTCATTTCAAAAAATGTTACTTCTCATTGTCCACAGAGTTTACATTCACTTAAGTAGAAAAAATAAGTTTCATAGTCAAAAGACTCTATTCAAAGTTATCACAATGTAATAAGATGCCTCTTATATATTATGTAAGACCTGCTTTCACTAGGTGAAGTGTGTTTGTATTAATAAAATAATACAGAAAAAAATCATTTTGTGAATAGAAGGCCCTATTCAGAAAAGGTCTTCAAATTTCTATGTGGGGTCAAAACACTTTCAGAACTATGAAATGGAACATAAGTAATATTCCTATTCTTGAGCTGTTATAGACAGAAATAAAATTCTCAGAAATATAACTGTACTTACAACCCACAGCAAATAATGGCATTCATTCAGCAAAGAAAAAGAATGAATTTCTATTCAAGTCATGGCTAATCTGTACAGCCCCTAGAGCCGGGTACAAGAGCATTGTAAAATGGCATGAACCTACCAAAAAGAAAAATAGATAGTTTCTCCTTAGAATTTCAAGTTAGTATATCTTCACAAAAAACAAAACATTCTTTATTGTTTTATTAAAAATCATAGATTAAATTTCTGCTATTTATTGCTTTGTCAACCCCACATACAAAAGAAATAGAATATGTAGCATGAATTGTTGTAACCATCCAGAGGCGTGGATGTAGATCTTCAGTGAATAGTTGTCGTCAAATTGAAGGTTGTCACCTATCCTCATCAGCTAATGTTTTGTCTTCAGTGCTTTTCACTGCAGTCCATTAATGCATGCAAATAAGTAAACCATGTGAGGACTTCATGAACAAGCCTGCTCACTGCTGCTTTTTAGACTTTGTATGTGTGTTCTTCTCTGATTGCAAGTTAACTTTTATCTGCTGCTGGGGATGTGTACTGACTTCAGCATGGCTTAGCCGCCCGCAATCCTCCTGGGGCTGTACCTCCTCTAACTTAATCCAAGCACTAGTAGTCTCCAACATCATCATCTGCTGTGTGTCCCTTCCATTTCTCCTCCTCCAGTGGCTGTCACTGTTTCTGAGAAGATATCTGAGCAGAAGTGGTGTCCTTTGGTTTAATTTTTTTGAATTGAATGGGGTGCTCCCAGGGGTTTCAGAGGAGGCTCTATCTGCCTGGCACAGGACAGTTCATGGTTTTGTCTCAGTTCTTTCCTAGAGCCTCCTGTTACCAAACCTACCCTTGATGCCTACTCTGCCACTGTTCCTTTACAGTAAGCATAGCAGGTTTCCTAACATTTCCAGGGAAATGGATTCTGGAAGATTTTATTTAGTGAGAGGGGAGGTGAAAACAGAAGTAGTTTTTTGTTGCATCACTGTGTTTTACCTACCTATTTTAGTGGTTGTCGCATCACAGGATTGTATTAGAAAACTGGTACAGTAAAAATAGTTCGAAGAATATCCATTATTGGTACAAGTGCTTGTGTATTTGTTGTATTTTTATTTTTATTTTAATTTATTTGCACATTTTTACAGAACAGCTACATCTATAGTAGACTTGTGTTGATCTCTTGATGTAACCATTATGAGATTGATGTTCAATTTCTGTGTTAGCAAGTTGGATTAATTTTTTGTATCTGAAGAGGAAAATGAAAATCTAAGTAAAAGGGCACGGTACTGTGTCCAAGGCAGTATTGTAGGCAGGATTAAGTTAGAATGTACATACAATATTCTTCCATATTATTGCAAAAAATTTTACTAGTCTGAGAGTGCTGTACAACAAACATATTAAGCCACAAACGCACAAACCATAGAATCAAAAAATGGCTTAGGTTGGAAAGCACCTTAAAGATCATCCATTTCCAATTCCTCCTCCATGGGCAGTGACGCCTTTCACTAGACCGGGTTGCTCAGAGTTACTCTGATGTGTAGAAGCAATGGGGAAGTTTGTGTCCTATTTGTGGTAGGCTGGAGATTTATCAGTCAAAACATATGGATTAATATCACATTGTGGCCTATATCAGAATATAACTAGAATGAACTCACGGTTGAAGAATGGCAGGGGGTGTTGGAACACCATTGAGTCTGTGCTGGAATATTAATTGCAGGTTTCCTGAGTTGCTCACATTTTGCTGTGGGCTTTGTTTTTTCGCTATAACATTGCATTAGTGTGAATTCACATACTGTGGTGATGAGCACAGTATAATATAAGGATTAGATAGGAGCTGAAATAGAGCCAGCTGCTGGGCTCTGTTGATACAAGTCTGCCAGCAATTGCTGTTCCTATCCTACTCAGTTGTAGGCCTGGATTTTCAAAAGAAGTGCCAAACAATTTGAGTTTTGTACATCAGTGGGAAAGCAAGTTTGTTGAACTCTTCATATAAGTCATAGATTTCCCACCCCTACTTTCCTGTCTTCTGGAGAAACTGAGCTCATTTTCTTCTTCTGGGTTTGAAGGTATTGTCTGTCATTGGAAGAACTTTTTTACTACCAGCATGTCTTGTGAGTATTCCCACCATTCCCTCCCAGCAAAGGAAAGAAGGGTTGCTCTATTGTTTTTACTTTCAGAGGCCCTGCTTTTTGGAGGTGTCCTCAGAAACATTCTTATTTTAGTATCTGTAATGAGGCATGCTGAGTTGGAGGGGGAAGATGATGTCTCTAACACTACTAGCAGTGTTTTCTAGAAACTACTGTCTGGTACTTCAGCTTGGGTTGCACTGCCTAGCTACTGTGTCCTCTGCTTGGCCTAGGAACATTTCCAGGAGAGTCCTGGATCATGTGTGTGCTTCTGGACCATCTTGGTTTGTTACAAAGCCAAGTGTAACAAACCAAGATGGTTTGTTGGTTGGTTCCAGGTGAGAGTCTGTTTTATCAAATGAAACTGTTCATCACATGAAGGCAGAGGGAATTTCTCTGAAAGTCTTTGGAATGGGGCATGATACTTGTTGAATTTTTGTGTGCCAGTAGAGCTTAGATTTACTGTGCCAGATGGCAAATGCCAGCCTCATCTTCACTGCACCTTCTACTGCTTATTTTGTTTTTCTCATTGTTTTTTGATGCACAGTTTGACTCATTGAGATTTGGAAATAGACAGGCTCCACCAGTGCACAATTCAATGAGTTAACTTGCTTTTGATGTGGCAAAACAAAAATGCTATATTTGTGCTGATAAATCATATTCTTCAGTATTTTACTTAATGAACTCATTTGCAGACTAATTCATTTTGTGAGAGCTAGTTTTTTATGTCTTGAAAATCTGATTAATAATTGTAATATTTTTATGAAATTATGAAGTTGATGGAGAAACACTAAGTATTTAAAGCATTAAAGAAACCAATGAGGAATATAAGGTAACGTTTTTTTTTCTTCTTAACCCCATAAGGAGATCAGATCAACCCCAGATCAAACCTATAATGTCATTCAGTTTTGTATAATTTAATTCATTTGGTTAGGTCTCTCTGTTACTATAAAACTGTACTTTGACACCTCTCCTCAATGCTCCATTCAGCCTTTTAATTCTGTAGTAAAATTTTTAAAGTATTATATTCCTTAGGTCAGAAGAACTGGAAAGTTCTGCATGTGATATTGGTGTTACTGCCACTGCTATGTTATGAGATCAACATTAGTCTTAATAAATTATTTTTTAAATGTAAACATCATTAAATCTTTTGATCAACTAAACATCAACTAATGAATTTACATAAACACTGCTAATGAACACTTATTTATTATTTTGCATCTCAGCAATTTGGTTACAGATTTTCAAGACAATAGGCAATTTTGTAATCCTAATTTTATAAAACCACTAGTATTTTTTTTCCCTTCAACCATTTAATATGTAAATTAGGTATTCTCAAGCTTAATGTTAGTAATTTTTATAAAACAAATACATCATTAATCTGATTAAGTTCTTGGATGAGAGTGCTGTCCTCAGATCATTGTGGATCATTTATTGTTGGGCATATTTCCAAAAAAATAGATTCAAGCATGGCACTTACAGTCTAGGTTTAGCAGAACTGTTGAAACCCTGAAATGGCATTTTTAGAAGAATGGAAAAGTGGCGCTTACTTGTAACAGCAAGCATTATGCAAAACTTAGCAACACTTCTTATCCTTAACTGCAGCTCACTGATAATAATTCAGAGCTTAGAGATGATGTTCTTCTTTGATGCGTTTTAAGAGCATAATATAATAAAGCGAGCTTAGGGAAATGCTGTCATTATTAAAGTGTGTTGGTCTCCACGAGACGTGTTATGCCAGCAGCACTAGCCATGGTACAGCTGCAGACCCCATTTTTCTGAACCCTGAAGTTGGCTGAGGCTTTTATGTCATCTTGAACACCCACAAGAAACAGTTAAAAAGAACACAAATTTGGTGTGTGCCCTTGTGAAACTGTGGTGGAACAAAACTGACAACTTTTCACCTGTAGTGAATTGATATTTTCTAAGCATTGCTGTTAGAAACTACATTGTTCAATGTCAGATCACATTGTAATGCTCTTTAAAATTTCTAGCTGTTTGGGTTCTTCTGTTTTCCTAATGTGAAGTCTATTAAAAAGGAGCACCACTTATGTGTGCTCTAATAGCTTTGGTAGAGGCATGAAATGTGATTGCATTCAGCAGTAACTGTGCATCTTCATTGTATTCCAAGGGGTGCTTAAGAGGGAATAAATTTAGAAAATAGTAATTGGTGATGTTGTTACACAAAAATAAATACTTTTAAAGTTTTTAGGTGAATTTTTTCACATAATAACAGTGATAATGTCTTTATGAGATGAAAAAGTGCATGCAACTCTGAAAATGGATAAAAACAATTTTTCAGTCACTATTCTGTTTCCACATTGAAAAAAATCTTCCGTGTTCTGCAAAAGATATTTAGCAAAACTAAATTTATGTAGTCTTGAAACAAGATTATTTTAATCATTAAATGATGTTCTACAATTTATATTTTTATGTGAGGGACACAGGAGACTTAAAGCTTCAAGTGGAGATTAAGTTCCATATGTATTTAAAATATTCAGATAATTGCATTAGGAGTACTGAAATAAACAAAAATTGTAATAACCTTACAGGGTACAGGCCTAAGGACCATACACCCATTTTCCAAAATGTGACAACAGTAATTTGTTAATTTTGTGCTTGTGTAAAATTGTAGTCATTGAAAATGCCAACAATATTCACCTGTTTCTGGGAATACATCCTATATATTAGAGATCTTATTGAAAAATAGACAAATTAAATTCTATAATTCTAAGTTCTTTCTATAATGCTTGAACTTGTTTTTAATAATTAAAAATACTAAAATTTCCTTTCTAGTTCTCAGTAATGAAAAGATTGACTAATGAGGCCACTTCCAAATTTTATAGCAAAAATATCATCCAAATGGTTAATCTTCTAAGAGTGGGTTCAGGGATATTTAATACTCTAATTTGCTCGTTTTGTCTTTGAGACTATTTTAAAACTAGGGCTAGAGCTTATAATATTTTAAGCACGATTATGATATTAAATATTTCTCACTGATGTAGGTGCAGTACTGCACATAAATCAATGTCACAATGTCACTGTAGATTAAAAGGATGTTTTTGCCCAGGCTGAGTGCTTTATAAAATTGTCTTCTTAGAATAAAATATGTATTATTTTAGGCATATAAAATACATTTTTCCCATTGTCATCTTGGAGACAATGCCATTTTAACATAGACAAATAAACATATACTGGATTTCAAGACAGAAACTGACGTCTTTTAGATGGATGGATCAAAAAGATATGATTGGAAGGAATATGAAGGAATAAAATTGCTAATTAATAGCTTAGGTAGTTCTTAGATCTCTGGTAAAGCCTATGAATTTTTGCCTGCAGATCTCAGTTATGTGACTGACAGATTTTTTTTTTATTGTCTACAAAAATGAAGAATGGAAGCTTTTAGTTTCTGGTGCATTCACATCCCCAGTTTGGTGTAGTACCCTGTCCTCTTCTGAATGACCCATGCTCCGCCTGAGCAGTGAGCGGTTGAAGCAGGTTTCTTGTGCTCCCACACAGTCAAAGGAAGCTCAAGGTTTGCCCCACTGGTACCCACTGAATCAGCAGCAAATGAAGTTCCTTTTCCCCTGACAGAAAGGGTGACAGCAGCGAGGGGACATCTGCTCCAAATGCTCTTCTTGGGTTGTTGTGGAGAATCCATACCTCTGCTGAGGAAGGTCTTCTGTGAGCTGTGAGCCAGTTGAGTCTCTTTTGATGTTCCATTTCAGACCTGTTTATTTTTAGTCAGCTATCACTTACTGATTATGCTCATAGCATCGCTTCAAAATGCCTGCACTGTGATTTGGGAATGGTTGGGTACCACCAAAAGGTTTGAGCCCACTGCCTACCTTTTGTCATTTCTGATGGGGGGGTTTTGCCCCCTAATTAGCAAGTTTAGAGCTTATTTATTTGAATACGTTACTGAAGATTTTATCTCTAAGTTTTGCTTCAGTTATGAAAATTAATGTATAGGACCAAGATTAAGAGTGTGAATTTCTACAAGGGATCTTGTCAAATAAAACAGATGTTTCTTTTTTGTATGGGAGAGGATTGCCTGCTGTAACTTGAACTGTCTCTTGAAGACCTGTTGAGCAGCTCATGGCTTAATACCACTTGTTTCTGCTGGTTAATGACTTGCAAGGTGAGATTTTTTTACAGGCTGTGTTGTTATCTTGCCTATT
Source organism: Melospiza georgiana (assembly GCF_028018845.1). Lineage (NCBI taxonomy): Eukaryota > Metazoa > Chordata > Aves > Passeriformes > Passerellidae > Melospiza > Melospiza georgiana. The sequence continues at coordinate 39,258,640 of NC_080432.1, forward strand.
TTTCCCCTCCTCCTGCTCACAATATTCAGGATTATGTGAAAGTCTCTGTTAGCAAAGAAAAGAGGAAATTTTTCCCAAAACATCTGATGAAAGTAAGCCTTTTGACATTCATTAGTGCTCCAAATGTTTCCCTAAACTGTTGTATCTTTTGGACTCTGGAAGATTGGTTGAGTTTGTACTTATATATGAATGAATTTGCATTTATATAAAATTGGTACAACATTCATCATTAAAACCTAAGGGACAGCTTAATTTTTATGTTTGATATTACAATATATTGGATTTCAATAATTTCTTATAAACTGAAAAGTTTATTAGAATATAATATATATATATATTGCAATATATATATTAAATATTTATATTTTCTAATATACTATTAGAATAATAGTAAATTTGTAAGCATGTTGGTGTGGCCTCTTTCTTAGTGTCATTCCGCACTTGTTGAAGAAGAGCAATTTAACATTTTCCTAAAGGCAGATCGTTAGTTTGTTAATTTAGTTGTAGGTTTTGCATATAACTGTTCTTTACTTCTGTAAGAATTCTGTACATCTCCTGGTTTATAGTTTAACAGGTTTAGTCACCACACTTGAAAGGCATTGTCTTTGCACTGAGGCCAGTTCAGAAGAAAAGGCTGCTCATGCAGATCAGGCTGCTTTGACAGTGAGCAGTGAAACTTACTCACTTGCTGTTCAGTTTAGTTCCTAGAGCCTATATTTGCTTTCCAGTTATATTTTCTTAGATGCATAAAGTTTTGGCATAAAATAATTTTATGATGCACAGCCTCCCAAATTATGCAGATGGCAGTAAAATTATTACTTTGTGACTTTTGTATCCACAGTAAAATTACAGACACATTTTCATCTTTTAAAGAAGAAAACAATGTTTAAACCAACATAAGGCATACAGTATGGACTGCAGAATGATACTCAGTTATTTCTTGTGGGTCAGAAGGAGTTTTGTGCTGAAAAGCTATGTCTGTTTCAGTATAATTCTGTAAAATTATAAAGGAAATGCATGTTTGATTTTGGTATTATAATTCTATGATAACTGTCTTATCAGTGTTAGGTGCTGTGGCCTCCTTTGAACTTCTTATAATTCTGTGCAGCTGTATGTTAGAAATCTAATTAAAGAAGGCAGGTTTTAGGGCATATCTTGTCGAATAACTAACTTTTACAGACAGAATGTTCTCATTCAGAACTTCCATTGCATTTCAGAACTGAACCTAGCAGTAGCTACTACTTGGAAAATTTATATTTGTAATTTATTTTTGCTACATCTCAACACCCCCCTCCTTTTTTTTTTTTTTTTTCCTTTATCATAGCAGTGACTTCCTGCCCAGTACTAAATAAAAGCCTGTTGTAATCCTGGCCTGTGAATAGCTTGAGGTTCAGCATTCTTTCCTCTTCTGTGTCAGGTTCTCTGTCCCCACCACTGTAGAGCATTCTGTTTTATAGGGGGTAATGAATGGTGAATTGTTGATCTTCTGAAATGCCCCATTGGATCTTTGTGTTAAGAGCTCTGCCTTGCTAGGACTGAAGTCCAATGCTCAGCATTTTGTTAAATTAAAGGACTGTATTTGTGTAAGGCTAGACAATATCTGCTGCACTTAATGGTGAATTTTGCATGAAGAGTGTTTTGATGGAGATAAAAAAAAATCTTGCCTTTTGTTCTGTATATATCCTACATAGATTTTTTTTTATGTCTCACGTATATATTTATATATATATGTACACTTTGTGAATTGAACATCACATCTGCTAAAAATAGATTATTTCAGTCCTTTCCTCAAGATTTTCAGTTATTACTGAGAGAGCTGTGATTTAAGTATTTCAAAACATAGTTTGTTTCTATATTGCTTTACTAGAACGATTTCACAAAATTTAATTTTAATATGAAAAAAATTATTGCATTTGGAAGAATTTTAACTGGTTTTCAGTGGGAAAATCTAGTTGAATACTTAAAATCATTTTAAATTGCTCAGAACTTCAAACCTGCTGGAGCAGATGCAGTTTGGACATTTATTTTCACAACTTGTTTTCCCATTTCTCAACCTGTTACACTGCAAGAACTTACTGGGTCAAGTGTCAGTGCTTCTGAGCCTGCCCTTGTTCATAACAACTGAAGACAGCTCTATTTCTTTGGGACAATGAAGCACATAGTTTTCAGGATAAAACTTGCACAAGCTTGAAATGAAGCATTTGTGCTGCATGCTTCTTTAACAATGGAAGAAGCTAATTTTAAGAGAAATGATTGTTCAATGTATACCAGCATCAGCTTTTGCAATCACCTATCAACAGTGACTAAGGGCAAGAAATCACATGCCCATGAAAGACACAAGAAGACAAAAGTCCCCCAAAACCCAAAGTAAGAAAATAGCAATATGGTGTAAACTAGAAAATGGAAATAAAGACTAGATTTAAGTTCTACAGCATGAATGTAGGAAGAGAAATAGACTACATTGTATGCTAAACCTCCTGTAAGTCCAGAGTGCATCTGATTCAGGTGGTCCATTATCCAACTTCATCTGTTTTATGGCTTTATCCTAATCTTGATGTCATATACAGTCACTACAAGGCTGCACATTTAGTGCCAGATGATCTTCTAATCTGATTTTTGTTTTGGTAGAGTTGGTTTTCAGCTGGATCAGCTCCCTAATCCAACTTGCTGAGCAGTTGCATGGGAAATGTTGAAGTTTGCCAGGAGGGGAAAAGAACAGGACTGACATGTTTTAAGAGCAGGCCATGCTTAGCTCAAATTATGTACAAATAAAAATTTGCATCTCCATCCTAAATTGTGAAAAATTCAGTAGATAACAATTAATTTGAACCTGAAAATTTTGAGTGGGATGCAGTTTGTGTTATTACTTGTTCTTGAGATGTGCATTTGCAGCTTTAAATTATAAATCTATAAAAGTTTTGCTGCTTTTTTAATTAAAAAAAACCAGATGAACTGAAGCTCAGTATTCAGGTTTTTCATTTACTTCATCTATGCACAAAATTTTATGTCATTTATATATCAAATATAAACTATTTGATTGCAGCGGTATACTTCATGCTTATGTAACTTACTTGTTTGTAGTATTTTGGCTGCTCTTTCATTGTGGATCAACAGTTTTCTTCCTCTCTGAATGTTCTTGAATCCATAATCTGTTAGTGGCTCTCATTATGAAGCCTTTTCTTTCTGAAAGAAAGAAATAAGCTCGGCCACATTTTCAGGCTTATACATTTATGGACAACCAAATATTTGATAAGTTGTTGCAGAAGGCTTTTGTGGTGCTTGTCTTTTCTTCTGAGCACCTTCCTCCTCAGTCCTTTTTGTATTTTCAGCTACACAGCAACTCATGTGCTGGAAGATGTTCTTTAATAAGTTGATGCAACTTACTTATGCAGTAGAAAATATTGCAGTTTTCTGCAAATTCAGTAAATGAACTAAAGGAGATGTCTAGCAAGTACCAGCTTGTACGAGCAGAGTGAGTGTCTTACAGGACCCTGTCGCCAGGGGGAGGGTAGAGGGCAAAGGGAAGCAAGGACCTTCTGTCTTTGAGAGTGGTGTGTTATTATATCAGCCCATTTTTTCAGACCACTGTGATTACTGTCAGTTCACAACACGTAATTTGTGGTATATTGCAGTATTCTGGGTGTTACTTGTACTGTCTTCTCCTAAAGATCAGTTCTTACCCTTCCTAGATATTGTGGTCAAGTGGCACAAAACCTATTTCATGAATAAATATGAAATCTTTTGCAGTTACTTTGATGTAATTAATAGTCCTAATTTATAGTTAGAAAACTGCTTGAGAGGATTCCAACCACTCCCTTTTATGTGCAAACATAGGAGAAGTTTTGTATTGAAAAAGATACAATTATAACAAATTGTATTTTAAAATCTGATTTTGCTTCTTAAAAATATATTACTGTTTATTATTGGAAGTGTGTAGAAGAGATGCAAGACAAAGCAAACATTCTTTACCTCCAAGTATAGGAATGGACTGTAAAAGGTTCATAAAGCTTTACTTCGTGTTACCTTGGTAGCAAGTGAAGGACTAAGTTTTCAGTTGTACAATATCTCATACAGTCACAGCAGCCTTTCTTTTGCCTGCATAGAATCATAATTTCACCCAAAATATTGAAGACCATCGTGATTAGCTGTTCTTGTGTTACAAGTCAGAGAATGTGACTGAAGTTTCAAACCTAGGATAACCCATGATATATTGTCAGAGAAATTTTGCTTTGTCAGAGGCTAAGTTAACTAACGTGACTCAGGTGATGACAGGTAGCTGGCGGTGATGCAGGAATTTGATTGAGAGTTTGAGCCCTTAATAATATCTTTATGAATTACATAACTTCTTGATGAAATGGCATATGGCTTTCAGAAAGATGCATTATTTTTATTTGAAGACTCAAAGAGATGGATAATGAACTTCCTTGTCATACAAATCTTTCAGTTATCCAATTAAACCAAGCATCTTATTTCTAATCTGAAGTTTTCTAGTTCTGCATTTTCCCTGTGGATTTTTTATTACTTTGTTTCTAGTTTACAGACTGTTTTACCTTTTTGCATTTTCATAGGCCCACTTTAACTGTTAATAATTTTATATTTTTATCAGGTATTTAAATACGAATTAGATCACAAAGTTTTTCTATCATAGCTGTTTCTGTTTACACTTAGCGTTTGAAATGTAGCTTAACATTCCACTATACTATATATATGTATAAAATTAGTATTTTTATTATTATTCATATAGTTTTAAAGCTGAGGTAGAATTTTTACTAAGGATCACATTACTTTGCATTACAACACCAGAGGTTCCTCTTGTGGCTGAACTTACACTCTAATTAAGAAGAGTGAGAAAAATTATGTTCAGGTTGTTTAACAAGTCTTGCTGCTAATTGTTTTCATTTTCCAGAAAACAAGTTAGCTAACAGCTTTGTGTTTTTTTGTTTGTTTGTTTTGGATTTTTTTAAAACATTTGTAAATTCAGAATTTGGTTTGCAGTTTCCATTTTCTCACTAAAAGAAGTAGGGGAATGTGGAAAAGGAAAGAAAAGAAATCCTTACCTCCACCCACTAAACCCCTATTCTCACAGAAAAGGAGAAGGCAGAATAATCTCAGAATTTCATCAAAATCGGAAAAATGTTACTTTTTAATCCTATATAAATCAGTACAGTAATTTTTTTGACAAAATACAGTCGTAGTATTTTTTTCCTTGACTGAAGAACATCCAAAAGAGCCACAGTGAGTAACACAGTAGATTTGTTTTTTACCGTGTTCTTTTAGGTGAGGTGTTATTCTTACTAACAATAAACACTGATAGTACCTGATAGGAAAATTAATCCCAGGATGCAGAATAAGCCTAGTAGGGAAATTTAATTTTATTTGCTTATCTTTTGCAATTTTTTGGGTTAATTTTTAGTCTGAAATTTGGTGACAATGAGGCCATAATACACTTGGAGACCTAGGGTCAGGTAAGAATATGGTGTAGAGAGAAACATACAATAAATGCTGTGCTTTTAATGATCTAATATTTAAATAGCCTAATATTTAAATGCCTAAGAGAAAACTATCTCTTACCATGTTTTGATGATAATTATAACCCTGCTGTGTATGTGTGGTTTTTTCTTGTTTGTTTAGGTTTGGGGGTTTTATGTGGTTGATTGTTTTTTTTCTTATTTTCATGGCATTCATAGCAAGACATTTGCTGAAGTAAATTAATATTTGGGCTTAAAAGCTGTTCCCTGAGTGGAACAATACTTGCAATTTTCATACCAGTTTTAGTGGAAATCAGGTTTTATGTAACCTAATTTCCCTTTAGAGATGTATTTCAGCATACTGTGTACTAAATTTCTTACCCCTAAAATGTTCTGTGTTTTATTGGTTGTAAAAGATTTTAAACTAAGAGGAAAAAAATGTGAGTAATGGTGTTTTTAAAGAAAATATCAGACTCTGTGGTAACCAAGGATGTGCTCAAGTGGCATGAATACTTCAGTTCCAGATGGGTCAGCTTTAGGGGTCAAGTTGTGAAGAGAAAGCCATCACACACACTTCATCAACACTGTGGAATGAGAGACCAGTGCATTTACTGAGCAATGGATTTCCAGTGAGCGTATAAACTAATTGGTGGATGAACATGCCCCAGGAGCAATGATTTTAAGGTCATAGCAGGCTCAGTGAATTGTGCTGACTTACACTGTGTCTCAGTGATAGCTGATCTTACCAATGAGCAGTTTAGAGGCATTCAAGCCTGAACTCTTTTCCATGTGCCTTGAATGGCATGTCAGCGGTCACTGTTTCTGACATCCTTTATATTTGTCCAGTCAGCTCTAAATCTTTAGGTTGGGCTTCAGCGTACTCAGGAAAGAAAGGAGAGAAGTGATTATTTTCAGTCATTGAGTTCTGAAGATCTTAGTGTTAATTATGCCAAACACGGTTCCTTCATCAACAAACTAGAAATGGTAAAGAGAGGCGAGAGAGGGAACTGATATTTTTGGGGATCAAAAGTATCCAAATTATAACTTTCTATTGCTTGGCTTCTATTTATTTTTCTATCAATAACTGTATTCCCTTTTAAAATATTAATTAGTAAATACTGATTTGTATTTGACATGTAAAAATTCACAAGCTGAACAATTGCTGTAACATTATTTAAGAAACTAAATAGTTGACATGTCAGTCATATATTCCCTTCCCTGCTAGTGGTGCATTGCTTCTCATGTGCAACATTTTCTTTTGTTTTGGATAAATGTTTATTCATTCTTTGTCTACTATGAGTGCAAAGCAGAACCATGCAGAGGTCTTTTAAAATTTGCAATCAATTAAGAAATGCTACAGTAGCTCTAATTCCCTTCTTTTGGAGGGGAGAGGAAAACCTATTTTGTTTTATGATTGTTAAGGCTTTGCTGAGAGCGTTTTCTTTAATAATAATAGTAATTGAGTAGTTTAAACCCAACTCAGTTAATTTTTAGATAAAATTCAGCAGAGAATCTATTCAGCTTTGTTGTGAGCATGGACGTGTTCAGTGATCCTTATGAAGTAACAAAAAAAAAAAAAGAGTTAACATGCTTTTGGCCTTAGCACTTAAAGTCTAATAATGATGATGCTCGTCTAAAATTATTTTTAATGTAATCTTTTAGGAGAGTTTAAGTACAATGATTTAATTCTAAGTAATGGTGTATATATTTATACATCCATGTGTGCCTGTGGATTGGGTGGTATGTACGAATATGTGACTGAAAGTAACACAATGCTATTATTTTTTGAAACACTTTATCTTCTGTACTGTGTAAATATATGGCAATTTTATCTAGCAAGCAAGTGGCAGTTGTGTATTCATCATAATTATTTCTAAGACAGAAAAAAACCCTTGTTTCCATAATTGGATGTCAATAGTGTGATTTAGTATGATTTGAGTAAAGGAAATGGCTTGCTATGACCTTCCCACAAAACCTCTGTTTTCCTCAAAGCCCTCCCTTTATTCAGAAAGGAAGCGACCACAGACATTCCTACCAGGATGAATTAGAACAGCAGTAGGACTGCTTGGTAGTCAGGTACACGTGATTAAAACTTTAGAAAACTGATGTGCTTTTACTGATGGCATTTACTGAAATATCTGTACGCAAATGTATTCCCACTTCTATGCAGCTGTATATAACTCTATGCTATTAAATGGAACCCCAGATTTACAGGATTCAGGTTTAGTTCAACAAGTCACAGAATCTTTTAAGTAGATTATATTTAGTTAACATAGACCTTGAACATTCTTGACAGTTCTCCTTCTTGGATTAACAGAAAACAATCAGAGTTAGGATCAAATATGGAATTAATTTATAACCTTGCTATGTGTATTAAAGGAAGCAATATTGTAATTGAAATGCAGATAAACATTGTGGAAATCTCACATAACTGTAATAGGATGTCCTCATCATATGACTTTGCTTCATTATACTCTATTATTTTATCCTATTGCTGTGCTTCTGCAGCTGATTTGTTGGGGGATATCAATATTCAATTACAAAAATTAAATAATAAAATCAAATTTGGTTTATATTTTTTATAATGACATTTGAAATAAATACTGTTTCTGAGCAGAATCAGAGCACAGCTGCTTCAATAACTCAAAAGACAAATTGCAGATTTTGGCTATTATGATAGCTCTCTGGTGTTTTTGAAAACTTGTTAAAATATTGATGATTATACATCAGTCTCACTATTTTAAGAATGTTTTAATGTAATGCTAGTGGGAAAACAAGGAGAATTATGGTAACAGTCTCTGCCTTAATTTTTCAACTAAGTAAAATGAGAGTGTTTTTCTTTATGTAGTTGTATATTACATGCCATTTTAACTTTTGGTTTTGTAGTACTGCCATATCTTGTTGTGAAACAAAACCAATATCTGTGTAGGTATGACTTTTGTGTGTGAAGCAATGATGACAAAACTAGACCAGGTTGCTCAAAGCCCCATCCAGCCTCACCTGGAACACTTTCAGGGATGGGGGATCCACAGCTTCCCTGGGCAACCTGTTCCATTCCCTGACCACCCTCAGAGTAAGGAATTTTTTCCCAATATCTTATCCAAACTGGCTCTTCTTCAGCTGAATCCATTCACCCTTGTCCTGTCACTAAGTGCTCTTGTGAATAGACTTGCTCCATCTTTCCTGGAAGTTCCTGGAAGGCCACAATTAGGTCACCCCGAAGCCTTCTCCTCTCCAGGCTGCAAAATCTTCATAGGTGCTCCATCCCTCTAATCATCTTAGTGTCCTCCTCTGGGCTCACTCCAAGAGGAGTGATGTCCTTCCTATTTGGGGACCCCAGAGCTGGATGCAGCAGCAGGAGTCTCACCAGAGCAGAGCAGAGCAGAGGGACAGAACCCCCTTGCTTGAGCTACTGGCCATACTGTTTTTGAAGGATTCTGTGTAAATCTCTAAAAAAGAACCTGCTAGTGTCATGAGAAATGAACAATACTTCACTTGGGGGTAGAGCATTTTTTGAGGAGGTTATGAACCAAGAAGAGAGAAGCATGACCTATAGTATAAAAGTCTATAGAGAGAATGAAGGGTGAGAGTAAAGAAAAAACTCCTTTCATTGTAAGCAAATGACAGGTATTGGTGTGATGGTAAATGCTCTTCCTGTAGTAAGGAAAATATTGGAAAGGAGTAATTTATAAAGAAACAAAGGAATTTTAATAGATTAAACAAAGTGACTTGAGCCAAAAAAAGATGGATGGAGTTGTAGCCAGAAATGGAGCAAGCAGAGTGGTGTGGTAGGACACAGCATGGATAGTAATTGTTCTTATATTGACTGTATTTGAGAAACTCAAATCTTACATTACAATATGTCCCTTACCTTGACCATTCCCTCCTCTTTTCTACTCTTTCCATTTATGTATGTTTTTCTATTTCTTTTCTCAGTTGCCAATACTTAGAACAGTTTCTAACTTTTGTGTGCATTTTAAAGATGGCTCTTTTTTCTCACTTGTGCTTTTTTCATTCCAAATTTGATGTCTGTTTATTTTTACTGATTGTCATTTGAAATATCTTAATGTCAGTTTCCAAAGCTTCTCTGTTATCTCACTGACTGCACTGTGGGAACAGATGTGTTCACAGTGTTCTCAGTGGTGAACAGAATTCCCCTTTGAACATGTGCTGCCATTTTGGAAGGGGTTACATGCCGTCACAGAAAATATTACAGCAAGTAAATGGATAAGATCTCAGAGCCTGAGAGCTATCTGTCTCCAGAGTATATTGGAAAATAGGAGGAGGTATTAAAATTTTTTGTCTTAATGAACTGGTAATATTGGAATTTAGATAACTCTTTAATTTTTATTGTATTACACTCTTCTCTGAAAAAATGTTAATGTAATTTAAAGACAGTATTTGCTAAAAGACAAAGACCAACTTAAGATAGAATCATCAAAAGAGTTCTTTTAAATGCCTAAGGCAGAACTGGAAATAATTTATAAACAATTTTATTCTGTGCTCTAAAATCTAAGTGTTTTTCTGCGTTACATTGTTCTTAGTAAATCTTGACACCCAGTGCTATGTCCCACATTATATAATCTTTCATTTTATCTTTTCATTCTATCAAGGCACAGCATACCTAGCTAATCCATCAGAAATCCTTTTCCTTATCAGTCACTCAAGAATGGTTATACTGTACAGTGTGACAGCATTAGACATCACTTACCTTCCTAAACTACAGATTACTTAGGAGAAAAGTAGGTTTTTTGTGTTTGAGGATGCCTTGACTACATGTCGACTTCATTGTTTGTTTTCCTGTGTACTGCTTTTTCCAAAATGTATCTATTTTTTTTTTAATTGTCATACCTTTCTCTACTATTTTCTCAAAACTTTTGGATATTGCGATCTTTCTTTATTGCTTCTTCAGTGTAGTGATTTAGCAATGTAGTCTACATTTCCTGTTGCTTAAGATAATTTCCATCTTCATAGATGAGGAGCTTTGATAATACATTCAGATGTATCAAAGATCAGAGGCCTTGTACACCTTGACAGCCTACTGGAATGGAGTTTTTGACACAGTAGATCACAGCTGCCTCTTTGGAGGTGTTGAAATATATCGTGTCATGTTTTACTGTGAAGCTGTTAATGCATGTTTAGCACTAGATACTCCAGGATTCTCACAAAATGATATGCCACACAATACAGAAATATTTGCCCTCATTCGATCCTTATTCTAAGTCAGGTGAGAGTTGTAGTTTTATACCTTCAATATCATGGTGGATTCCAGACTGATTATAAAGCATATTTAATGGAATTTGCATAATTTTGTCAAAAAAACTTAGTGCTATCTGCCATGCTCATTAGTTCTTTTTACCAAGAACAATGCAAGCAGTTTTACAGATATATAATAAATCCTATGTATATTTTAGATAGCCCTGTTATCGTATGATAGTTATCAAGTAAGCCGGGATGAATAATGATGTCCCCTTCAATTGTTAGAAATTTGCTTTTCCAGAAGAAATATTTGACAAACGTTGTACAACTATCAGACAGCACATACTTGACTGGTGGGAAATAGCTGGCTTCAGTTTTGGCTTTATTTAGAGGTCTGGCCCCAAAAAGCATAGCCAAAGACAGTGCAGAAACTAATAAACCATCATATTTAAAAGACCTATACAAATAACATTTTTATCTGTTATAAATTTATGTTAATTTAATTTAAAGGGAAAAATAATGTGGAAATTAGGAATTAATGCTATCCAAAGTCAATTTATCACATTTAGTGTTGCAAATATTCTTTGCTGATATTGGCACAATGTAAAGGATTGTGGATGTACTAGTGTTGGTACCCGTGAAACTCACTGCAGCTGAATTCTGTTACTAGTTTTATTCAAAGGGTTATATTGTTTTTGCATATGCTTTTTCTGTGAACACTTAAGTACATCTACATGGCTTTTGCATGCTTTTGATTGTCTTAGTGCTGAATATCTCCAAAGTCTTTTATTAGCAGATTATTTATATAGAAACATAGAATAATTTTGGTGAGATGCCATCAAGTCCAAACCCCCTGCGTTAAGCAGGGGGGTCTTCAGCAAGATCAGGTTGGTCAGAACCCCATCCAACTTGATGCTGAATGTTTCCAGGGACTGGGCATCTCCCACCTGTCTGAGCAACCTGTATTGAAAGGCTGCAAAAGGACTTCCCAGAGCCTTCTCATTTCCAGGGTGAACAACCACAGGAAAGGCTCTCAGCCTTTCCTCATAGGAGAGGTGCTCCATCCCTCTGATGATTTTTGTGGTCCTACTCTGGACTCACTCCTTGTCCGTATTTTGCTGGGCCCCCAGAGCTGGATGCAGATCTCACCAGAGCAGAGCAGAGGGGCAGAATCCCCTCCCTGGCCCTGCTGGCCATGCTGCTTTGGATGCAGCCCGGGACATGTTTGGCTTTCTGGGCAGTGAGGGCACATGGCTGGGTCTTGTCCAGCCTCTCACCCAGCAGCACCCCCAAGTCCTTCTTGGCAGGGCTCTGAATCCCTCCATCCCCCAGCCTGTGTTGATACCATGGTTTCCCTGACCCAGATACAGCACCTTACCCTTGGTTTTGTTAAATCTCACAAGATTCCCACAGCTACTCCCTGAGCTTGTCCAGGTCCCTTTGGATGGCATCCTGTTCTTCAGGTGCGTCAACTGCACCACTCAGCTTGGTGTCATCTGCAAATTTTCTGGGGGTGCACTGAATCCCACTATGTAATAGATGAGATACTAAATATGGTCACAATTAAGATTAATAAATTATATTTTTTTCCTTTGATGCTGAAACCCAGTCTGATAAACTTCTTAACATGACAAATGTTTTGCAGCTGAACCAAAAACTTGGGAAAATATTTTACTGGAAACTGAGGAGCCATATAGCCCAGTGTTGCTGCATAACCGCTGAGCTGCCTCAGTGGAGTTCTTGTCTTCTTAATGTAGAAAGATAATTTGTTTTCCAACAAAACAAGGAAGGTATAGAGCTTTAAACACAGTGTGTGATTTTGTTTTGTTTGTCTGTTTTTCCTTTATTCTGCTGGGTTTTTTAATGAAGATAAAGAAGTCTATAATCTGGTCCTAGAATTCATTATTTATATTAGCAAGTCATCAGATCTTGTTTTAGTCTCTTTTTTTTTTCATAGCTGTGAGCCATTCTGGCATGCCTTTATGTTTATGACATCCTGCTGTGTAAGGATGTTTCAACTGTGCTTTCTGGATACCTTTTTATAGTTTTGTTTTTGTTATGATATGCTAAATTAGATCATGAGCTATTAAGACAGGTTATGCATTTGTTAGTTTAAAAGCATCTCTAATTATTTCATCCTGCTAAAATATTACTGCATATATGCTTTAGGCATGATTTCTTTGCTAACTACCTATTATGTATTCATAGGAGCAACAATACCAATTCATACCATTGGGAATGTTATTTAATTTGGCAAATAGAGTATTTTTATTATTTCTGTGTTGTTTAGAGTACATATAGCCTTTAAAGCAAACAAAAGGATGAATATACTGTATGGTCACATTCAGTAAATCTTTTGGTTTACTTTTATTAAGGCCTGATTTAGTCAGGTACAAATGAAAACTCGGTAGTAGCTTTAAAGTAAAATAAAATTGGTTTTGATTCAGTTCATGTCAACCATCTCATTTAAAATTAGCCCAGAGGTCTTGTAAAAATGCTAGTAATCTAAACATAATAATGCACATTGCCCAATTGCTACTGTATATGATATAGGTTCAGTGCTGTAATGCTTTGACAGCCCATTACTGAATGTAATGAACAGCTATTTTTAAACAGAAGAAATTCAAGTTGACAGCTTGGCAATGAAATTCAGCTAGTGGCATAATTTTTGTCATCTTCTGTATAGAGAGTGGATTTCAGTTTTGTTTAAAGAAATTTGTATCATGGACTTAATTGGAGCAAGCATTTTTTTTTTGTTTCAGTTTACTAAATACTTTTTAAACAGCTTGAACTAAAGCTGCATTTTGTCAAATCCTGAAACCTGCATTCCTGTCAGAGCAGAAGCAGCTCTGTGAGAAGTCAGTGATTAATAAAAATAGGTTGAAGTCTTAAGGAAGAGAATGTACTAGAATTGAATTTATAATCACAAACTCACATTTTTAATAGATGAAAACTGTAGCTCTATAAGCCTTCAAGAGGGATTTAAGTATGAGTCGATATGAAACTAAGAGAAGGGGCAGAGAAAGTAGCTGCACAATTGCACGTATTTTGGAGTAGAAATCTATAAATTCAGGCCAGGCTCCCATCTATCATTTTCCTTATCTCTGTTTGCTGCTGCATTGGGAAGTGAATAAGATTCTGGTTGCTTTCTGTATGTACAAAGTGTTGTTTGCTCAGGGCTTTTTTGAACAGCCTGTGTTAACAGCATGTATTGGGGCGTTTTGGCAGGGTTTTAGTGGTGAGGGTGCTACAAGGGCAGCTTCTGTGAGGAGCTGCTGGAAGCTTCCCTTGTGTCCGATAGAGCCACCGCCAGTCGGCTCCAAGACGGACGCACTGTTAGCCAAGGCCAGCCTCTCAGCAAGTGACGGCACCTCTGTGGTAAGGAGGAGGATACTGCCTTTGCAGGGACTAGCTCTTGTGCTCCTGATGGTCCTTCTTGCTGGATCCAGCAGTGCTGTGCTCTGATTCTCAGCCATTCCTCCTTTCCTGGTGGGTTAACTCAAGCCCTGATCCACTTAATGCCATGCCACCCTTTTGGTTAGTTCTGTGTTGTCATTCACTCTTTTCTTCCAGCTTCTTTCTGTACCGGGTCATTAACCATCTTTCCAGAGTACTTTTAGAAGCTGTATTTCCTTCCATGCTCTGTAAGTACACTGAATTAAAGAACAATTGTCTTCACTGCAGGATTTTTTGAAAAAGATATGATCCCAGATTCAGTGGTTTTAATCATAGCTGTGGGATATATATAACTCTAGTTCTAACCAGTTCTAAAAATCATTCCATATCTTGTTTCCTTTCCTAAATTATTACATTAAACAAATCTTCTCTGCTACCTCAAGAGTCTTCTAAATGACTTCTTATTTCTGCTGACTTAATCTCACTTTCAGCTGTTAAATGCACTTCCCTGTTCTCAGTAATCTCTGGTCCCACTTCTTATGCTTTATTAACCCTTTCTTTCTGCATACCACAATACATCCAATCCCTCCAAAATAATCCCATTTTTACATCTGTCCATCCTTACCCTGAAACAATATTTACTACTTATTTTCTATCTTCCTGTATTCTGTCCAGGGTCTGCCTCTGTATCCCAGACTACACACAATAAACGCATTTTCGTGACATTTTGTTTCAAAAGACTTGTTTATAGACATGGTGTAACAGTATCTTGTTAGGATGACATCTGTATCTATCTTGCATGCCTGATTGCTCTGTGTAGAGGCAAGTATTCTGCAAGTGGATAGCGTGGATGACTGCCAAATACTCTTGACCATACATACTAATGTATGGATTATTATCCTTACTCACTTGTTTTTATGAATTAACATTCCAAATGTGCACCTTCCTTTCAGAAAAAGTGGGATATGTCTGGTATTTTCTTATTTTGAAGTGTTTGGATCAAGGCAGTAATATCAAGATACAGAATTCCCAATGATTTTCCAAGGTAATGTGCTAGTCCTTCATTTAAGTTATTTTTGAGAGAAGCTGGTATGTTTTTTTCAATTGTGATCTCGCCTGCTGATCACATAGGGCTTTCCCTCTGCTGTGACAACATGCAGAAATGTTCATTTATCCAACACTGTTTTCCAAGAGAAACCCCCACATGGTTTGTTGGAAGAGAGTGTTGGGGAATGCTTGGTGAGAAAGGGCCTGAGAAACAGCCAGAAAGCTCATTTCTGTAGAGCTAGTTTATCAGTTCCCACAGGGTTTGAGAAGAAAGGGCAGCCTGTTCCAGAGGTATATAATAATTAGGGTGGCATGTGGAGATGATTTAATAGGATTGTCATTAAAATTATCCTTCTGTGAAATACCCAATAAATTCCAACTAGTTTATATTGCTTTTTTTAATATAAATTTGGTGTGAAATATTTGAGTCTTCTGAAATTCATGGAAGGCTAGATTTAATTAGCCATTTATTTGTGCATGCAGGTTATCTGACCCAAGAGAATTACTATGTAGTAATGATGACAAAACAAAACAAACTTGATAGGTTTTCTTCCTTGATGCTGTTTTAAGCACTAGAGCTCATACTAATTTTCCTTTTAAATGTTTGGAGATCTCTCTGACTCCATAATATAATGAAATCACCTTTTCAACCAGTGGTTGAAAAAAAGTGAAAGGTTTATTTTGCAGTGCATCTTCCTATGGTTCTCTGTGATTTAGGTTTCCATATGATGTGGAGTACTACAGTGTGTAATAATTGGCACCTTTATTGATAACCTCAACTGAAAGAGCAAGGATTAGGAATCAATTTGCAACCTCCTTGAAAAAAAAAATCTTAAAAAGGAACAAATAACTGGAAGGCTTTTTTGACTTCCTGAATTTGTCCTAGGTTCTCAAGGTAGCAAAACATATATTCCTCCTTTTTTACATTCAAAGATGTGAATATACAGTGGTTAGTCAGAAATGTATAGAACAGGCTGCTTGGGAATGGAACTACTTTGTCTCTGAGAGATTAGTTTTTCAATATGAGTGACATATTTTCAATATATGGCTGCGTAGGTGGTTCACTGGAACTACTTCTTGATTTCACCAGAGATTAAATGACAGTGGTGGGGAGATGGTTCTACGTACCTGTTCATACTGCTGAACCCTTTTCACTTGAAAAATACAGAGGTTTTGGTCTTGAGCTTAGGTAGGGTTTAGAAGTAATCATCTAGTAATACCTCACATGCTGTAGCTCCTAGTGTAGAAGAATTTTTAAGTATGTCCTTAAATTGAACTACATAAACAACTCCTTGAGGTTTTGTTAGTGTGACATAAACAAGAATGCCTTTTTTTTTCAAAGTCAGGAAAGATTGGCCAAGATTGAGAAATGGATGATGTGGTCAACAAGGCAACAGGGTGTTTTCACACCCCTGAAAATGATCAGTGCCTCGTGACCAATGACTGGAAGTATTCTGACCACACTTTAGTTCTGCCATTTCGTCTGAGCCAAGGCACGGTAATTCCACGTGCCTGTTAGAGCCTGTCCTTAGAGGAACTTAGCCAATGAATTCTCTACTTCTTAATAGGTACCACCTTGTCTGAGTGGCCTAGCTTTTCCCATCCTCCTTGCCGTGCAAAGCACAACAGATTCATTGTGTCCATCTCAGGGTGTGGATGGCCTGAGTAGCAATTTGCCTTGAGGTGTTGGTATGTGAAGAGAAGAATCTAAAGCAAAGAACAAATGAATGAAGGATGAGAAACTAAGGCTCCTAAATTAATTACATTAGTGGTATAATACCTTTTAAGCTATTAAGTGTGCAAAAGCCTTCTTGGAATTTAGTTCCTTTTTCATTTGAGCTCTGCCTTTCTAAGTACAGTCTGTGCTTTTACTCTTCAAAACGTAATATTCAGGTTATGTCTACTCTTGTGCAACAGCTTCTCAGTGGTTTTTTTCAGCATCCACTGTAACCACAGTACAAGTCCCTGGTATCATGGGCACATAAGTCACTCTCTTTCTTTCTACAAATACCAACATTGCTTGATAGCTCAACAAACAGTTGTGCTGGAAGACTGCCTAATGCTGTACTTCTACTAATCTATCCCAAAGTAATGTTACTGCTTCACTTGACTCTTCTGTAGACTAAGTATTGTTGTTAAACAAAAGTGCTTTATGTTGAAAAAGATGATAAAAACACCTGTGGCTGTTTGTAGTTATTCAGAACAGATTATGCCAGATTATGAATGAAATATTTTTATTACAGGGAGATTCTTATTCCCACAATATTTTGTATGTATAGCTATAATGGAGTTTTACCCCAGAGAGCATTTACATTGGAGTTTTACCCCAGAGACGTACATTTGGCCAGGTGTTGTTCAGTTATTTTGTGCTCTTCATTTTGTTATTACTTCCCCTTCATTTTTGATTCATGAAACTCTTTTGAAAACAGTTTCTATGACTTGAAGGACTTTGGATTTCTGAGGAATAGTTATTTTAACTACCTGGACTACATATGTGTATTTTAATTTGACCCAGAGGAGTGGGGTAACCCTTATAAAAGCATTTGAACTAACTAGCACTTTTGGTTTTCTTCACACTTTCATCTCTTAAATGTCCTTAGACTCAGAAAGATGCTACTGCTCATAACACATGCAGTTTCGTACTCAAAGGATAAAATGTAATTCTCATATTCTTATTCTGACTGCCCAGGAGTACTAACAATCCTCCTGCTTACATTCATGTCCTGGAGTCTCCCTGGAGTATAAAGAGAATTGCCCTATTGGATTGGAGACCAGCCAGTTTCAGGGAATTCCTTGTGCTACAGGAGCACTGCAAAAAGGAAGGTGATGTCCTCTCCTCAACACACACATCCTCTTAATGTACTTAAATTTTTCAAGCTTACTGCTGTTTCCTCACATTAAATTTTTCTTTCTTGACACAGACTGAGTTACGAGTACATCAACACTCTTTCTTTTTATTAAGAAATTTAGATTTCAGTCAGTCTTTTGGATAACCATTTCGTCATTTGTTAATAGTGGATGGGAGGGTAGAAAGGCGGAGTCATTGTTCTGAGGATTGTTCTTGCATAGTTTTTGGTGACATAGCTTTTTTTTTTTTTGGCAGATCCTTTTTAAAACTATAGAACTATGTATGTATTTAGATGCATATTGCAAGTAGGGATGTTGGTGCTTTTTATCGTGGAAATAAAAATATGTCAGACTCCTTGGGCAGTCTAACTAACTGACCATATGTTGTTGATGTAACTGTTGCTTGACCAACATTTTTTTCTTGAATCCCTATGCTTTCCTGTCCATGCATTGATTAATGCCTGTTTAAACCCAAGCTCAGAAGAGCACTGTGTTTATCTTAACATCTGCAATGGCTCTTTTTGCTTTGTAATGCTCAATTATAGTTTTCTTGAAAAATGCAAAAATTGCAGCAATTTTTAATTTACATTTTGTGAAATGATGGGGAAACTTTAGAATCTGTTCTGTAGTTTTCTTTATACAGTTTTGGGACTGTTGAATATTTGTGGCTTTTAGTTGCAGTGAATATGTTTTGTCGCCACATAATTTGGCATGCTTGTGATAGCTTGCTTTGTTTTCAAAGATTTTTTATTAAGATGATTATACCATGTGTGCCTTTAAGTTTCAGTGGTTGTTTTTTTTTTTTTTTTGTTACAGTATGGGGATGTCACAGTATTTTTAATCTTAATGAGCAGTATTCAGTTAAAGCCAGAGACTCAAAACAGGATATTTTGAATGTTGTGGTGCTGAAGTTTCCTGGTTTATGAGCAGAATCAAAATAGCATTTTAAAAACATCACACTGAAAAAAGAACACCCCAAACAGTCACAGCCTACACTCCACCACCCCCAGCGTTTAATCAGCAGTCCTTTTAGCTGATAGAGTCCTAAGTGATTTTTCTTGCCTACTTAAGGCCATTCTAGATATGCTCACTAAGTGGACCTAACAGTACCAGTGTATTTTATGTTAGCAAGTCATGATAGAAAAGTGCTTGAAGTTCAGGGGGCATTTATCTCCTTTCTCACAAATTCATTTAAGTACCAGTCTTGCCATAGCTTTAACTGGGGCAGACAACCATACAAATGACTTGAGATAAAATGAAAATAATGGACTGAGCTAGGTGCCGGGGGTGGTAGTTACACTGCATGCACATCAATAAGCATTGAGTGTTATTCTATGCTAATGTAAGCCTGATGGATCAGCTTTCGCTTTTAGCCTGGAGGACCATTAAGCACTAGAAGCTGGGTCAAACTGATACAGTGAGGCAGACGCACCCTAACAGTTGGCAACAGTAGTTAACAAGCAGTAATTTGCTATGTGTGAGACTAATGTTGTTTAAAATCTTCATGATCAGAACAAAGATCAGAGAGAGGATAATGCTTCTTTGTTCAATATTCTTTTGTAAACTTGATTCATTTTGGATAAAAAAACCCCACTAAGATGCAAACATGAATAAAGCATTTAGCAGTACCGTTGGAAACAGTTAATGTATTAGTTTATGTTACAGAACATTAAAGCATTGCATATGATTTTCAAAAAATATAAGCAAACTCTCATAGGATAATCCTGCATAACTGAAATATATGATAAATAATTTTATTTCAAACTAAGTACAATTAATTGCTCCTAGATTGTGTAGCCCTGAAAGTATAAGAATAAAAGCAAAATTACTGAGTTACAGAATTATTCTGAAGGTAAATAAAAAACCCCCACTAATTATGTAGATCTGAATCTGAAGATAATTTTGTGCTTGACATCACAAGAAGATTATAATAAAGCATTATCTTTAGTCTGTTTTGCTTATACACTGTTGCCTCAGATACAGATATTGTCTAAGTAGGTGGCCCAATATAGCTGAACATATATCTAAATTTAGAAGTAGTTTTCCATCTGTTCTTTTAAATATTTTTATTCACAATTTCAGATATAATTGCAAGTGCGGAACTGCTGTGTGTAAAGATTTGATAACCAAAATCATATTGGCAATGCTGACGAATATTAGCAAAAAATCAATATAATGTGTTAAATAAGGTATATCACTGTTACATTTCAAAGGCATACTGTGAAACCAGCTGTAATTGGTTTAGGCTTTGATCTTTTTGCTTCAGCAGTGTGGCCTTATGCACCCTCAAGCTTAGTTTTGTTGAGGAATATTCACAATTTATGCTGTCAGGGCCACGGTTTGTGGTGCATATTGCATTTAGTCCATCTTCTGTTGGGAAGGTTTTTTTCCCTCCTTGCTGGTACAGCATGGCTTGGTGGGGGAGGATGAAGTGGTCATTATAGTAACAACCTCTGTAGATTTAGGAGACTCCTTTTCTTGTCAGGAGCTGTGGAGCCCCACAGGCACAGCAGATACTCTGTAATATTGCCTAGTTCACTGGGTAGCTCAAATGATGTCCAAAGAAGTATGTGGGGGTTTAATGTATGAAGTAAAGATTTCAGATTATCTGACCTTCAAATCGCCCTCATATTATTTATGTAATACAAAAATAATTGCTGTTTCCTGTCTCAGATCTAAAAATAAATTTTTTCTATTTAAGTCATCAATTATCATATTCCCAAAACCTGTTACAGGGGATTTAAGGTTTAGAGACATAAACAATGTGCAAATAAGGCTGATTTGTTTTCCTTTCCATTTATGTAAAAACTACTTCTGCTGGGGTTTTTTGAAGCTTATAAAGGAAAGAACTTAGTTGTGTGTCTTGTTTAAAATGTGCTTTGAACTCTTAGCCTTTGCTCTAGCTATTATTTTTTCTAGTTTTTATGTATTACAATTAAGAGCTTTTTTTCTTCATGATGCTCTTGTGTGTGTGAAGAATATTATTTTTGGTTGTGTCATAAACTTGTTTGAAAATCAGTACATATTAAAAAGATAAAGCTAAACCAGCAATATTTCTTTTACTCCAGGCAAAATTTGTGTTTGGAGGTTTTTACTTCAGTGTCTGGCTAGCCTTGATGTTTTATGTACAGGCATTGTGTGAAGTTGGTTTGCTGTAGCACAACCTTATTGATTGAAATGTATTTACTTTCCTTACAATGAAAATAGGAATTTATCATTTAGCTTCCACTTAATTAGAAGAATACTTGTAACAAATAAGAGTTATAAAACACACCTCAATTCATAGAGAACCTTAAAGGGTAGTTAGTTTTTTCTGTCTTGGAGAATTGAAGGAAAAAAATTTATACTGGGATAAATACCTATTAATCCCTGATGTCTTCTTGTAGCAAGATTAGTACCCTTATACTGTCTAAGGTGAGAGTAACTCATTACAGCTTGGGAGTAATAAGTTCAGAAATGCAGTATTTTGAAAAAAAATTAAGGAAAAAGCCTCAACAAACAAGCAACCCTCAAAGCTCATATTTCCTATTGTTTCTAGGATGCTAGGAAAGGAGAAATAATAACAGAAGAATTGGACTATCTGTCTGTGATATTGCACAGGACTATCAGGACATATTGATAGTTTTATTGGAGGATCTAATATATTGTCAATGGCAAAATTTCAGAAAGTTTTTGCTAAAGGATGAAAAAAAAGGAATTTGCATAAGAGATTGGTCCGTATCACAACTATAGGCATTTTTGCATTTTCTGAAGCACAACAGTAGCAAGCAACAGTTTCAGCAAACCATTTAGCTGAAGACAAGATCAGACCACAGTATTTCCTGTCCAGATTAGCATCAGAAGAGAGCACTGAGCTTAAGTAGATTTCCGGGGGAATCTAGTGAAAGAAGAAAATGTGGATTATTGGCTTTGTCCCTTGCTAACTGAAGCAGCTTGGCAAACATTGTGTTAATCTTTGAAGAAGCCTTTGGCAAAAAGGAGGAAGACCAATTTGGACTGTTTAATATCTCAGGAGAATTGCTGGCAGAAAGTTCAAATGATCCTTTATCCACTCAGGCTGGGCTTGCACCACTTCGCTTGGCCCCTGATGGGTTGACTTTTCAGCTTTTCTCAGGTACCCTGACAGTAGTTGGGAAAGCAGCACACTAAGGACAGGGCCACTCCTCAGGACAGCACAAATTTAGAAGAACCTGAACTTACTGTCCACAATGCCAGAACAGTTTGGAGAATTATGGTACAAGGTCTGGTGTCTTAAGGGGCCACGACTGCAGCCACACTGCAGAACTGAGAGAACTTTAAGGCTGAGAACTGCCACAAGAGAGACTGGAATCCGCATTTGCTTAGGTCCCAAACATTTACTGGAAAAACTAAGAAAAAAATTGCTCCGATCAAATATACCGAGTCATATTCACATTTTATTCCTGAGTGAGGGATCAACTAAAAAAAGAATTTAAATCAGACCCTTTGTGGAATAGGACTACAAAACATGGGCTGTGAAGAGAGAGTCAGTCTTACCAAGGAGGAGATGGAACCAGGTGAGCTAAACCCGCTGATGATATCAGCTCTCTAAACTTGAGCAAGTGGCAATCTGCCTAGGAAAAGGGCTGAGATACTACAGGTGACAAAGCTTATTAAGATTATACGTACTGATGGGGAATTCCAGGCATATACCTAACTTGTCATTCCAATATAAATTGGTGACTGAGTGAATTGACTCTGGGTCAGATCTCTCATTCATTATCATGACCTGTTGTCTTGGTGATTGGCTGGGAACAGACTCGAAGGCGACTAAGACTCTTAAGACTGACATAGAACTTTGGAAATTGCATCCTGAATTACCCACAGAAAGGAAAAGAAAGTGAAAATGCTTTGGATATTGCTGTGGAAAAAAAAAAAAGTTAGAGAATAGGAAGAGCTTTTATGTTGACCTGCAGTATTAACAGATTTTGAAATGGTACAAGGAAATGCAGAGTAACTCCCATCATTTTACTGTGATGTCAGTAACTTCCTAATAATTTGGTTTCCATAAAAATGAGAGCGGTTCTAGAAGGGGTGAAAGTTTTTTTCTGGGACATGCATATAGTTACAGGAAAACCAGGTTAGAAGACAGGTTTTTGCACTTTTAGTTAATGAAGAACTACAAGTTGTAATAGGGTACCAAATATTTATTGAAACCTAGGAATTGTTACATTGAAATGCTACATCATAAATTCAGAACTTTTTAATTTAACAAAAATTTGGAATATTGTGGTAAAAGTTGTGGAAATCATTCACTATTTCTATTTAGGAGAGGGCATTTCTGAAGAGGGGAATATATGTTAAAAATGATGGCATGGGCTTGATGTTTAAAACAGGATGTTAAAATAATGCAAATTTACAATTAATTATCAAAACTGTATTCAGAAGACATTTAAAATATTGTTTCTTTTTAAAATAGTACAGTAGATTTTGCAGTGTCTGGCTTGATATTGTCATGTAATTCTCTATCTTCAAGTAAAAATTCAGATCAAAACTGTTTATATCAAGTACTTTTAAAATTATGACACTACAAGATTCTAGAATTATGTTGCCATGAAGTGGAAGTACAGGCTTTTAATAATTCTCTGAAGGTCAAGAATTAAAGAAATTGAAATGATATACATCATGGCCAATGTGGTTCTCATTCAACTATTCATATTGTATAGTCAGTTAAGGGACCTGCATGTGAGAGTAATGTTAACAATGTGCATTTTCAATCCATTTAGTCTTTTAATAATTTTGTGTGGTATGTTAATAGATGTGGTTTACTTTTAATGTGCTATGTGTAATGTCCTTAAGTAAATGGAGAGATTATAGGAGATAATTGACTTTGTGTATTGTATTTTTTTTATTGTTTTGTCCCTTTGAAGATACGGGGCTTCATAATCACATCAAACTATTAGTAATGACCTGTTCTTGTAAAGTAAGTCAAGTAATCATATTCACATTATTTAATTACATTATTTCAATAGGAAAATAAGAGACTACAATGGCTACAGGAGATGTATAACAGGAAGGGAAATACAATAACTTGTGGTTTCTTGAAGACTGTATTCATATTAGATTCAATCAGAAAAAAAAGAAGGATTTTTTTTTAATGTGTCAAGATGGCAGGATTTTAGGACATATCCAGGACTGGTGCATAATTTTGCAGAATTGTTAGGTTTGATTTGGAGTGCTCCAGGTTTGGGCTGCTTGGACTATAAAAGTGAGACAGGAAAGATATTGAGAGTGAGATAGGTTATTCAGACAATGCTGAAGATAATTAATAGTTCATAACTATGAACTAGGATAATTTACTTAAGGACATAGATATCATATTATAGGTTATAATGTTCATGACAGATCGTGTTACTGAATGCTCAAGTGCCGGGTTCCCCATGTTTTGAGCTATGTGTGATTAGTGATATGCAAGCTACGTAAAGCAGAGAGCATTATCTGAAGTAAAACTCTTTTCCTGGTCATGATTCGACTAGAATGGAGCAGAAAGCTGCTGCTTTTGCAGCTTCCCCACCTTTATTGATTAGGTGCTAAAGCTAATCAAGTTTAGGGTCCTAGTAGTAATCTCTTTAGGGTGTGCTTTATCTCTCTTTTTCTTTTCTTGCTCCTACAGCAGTAATGGGTACAGTAACACAATTAGTTCCCTTCTTCCTTTACTAGCAGCAGTTGCAGGCAGACAGAGAACAGCCGAGCTGGAGATGATTATATGGTAAACCACTGATCTCTATAAGAAATGTCCCATAGGACAGGGCAGGTATGACAAGGATTTAGATGATCAAAACAACTATGGGATGAAAACTGGCTACATGTGATTGGGCGACTTAATACAGGGTTATCAGAGATAGGAACACTTCCACTACAGTTAAGTATAACCATCTGTTTTTAAAAGGAAAGAAATTTCCTAGTCCACATATGATTCTGAAAAGGTGTTTCAAATCAGTAGGAATACCTGGTTTTAAGGCTTGTGAGATTGTTCTTACAAAACACTTGGTTTGGATTGGGTAATATCTGGAATGAGTTTTTGGACTCCCAAATTAGAGAGACATCAAGATGACAGGTCCAAACCATGAGTTACTACAGTAATGTAATATTTTAAAGCAATCTCTGTTCCTGAAACACAGGTGAATAGGAGCTTCTGTAAAATTATGAGTATTACTCGCAGAATAGCCTTGATTTATTTGCTAGATTTCTCTGCTCTGCCTAAATAGACAGCAGGTTTGGAAAACAGATTTTCTTTGCTTTGAAAATTAAATTTAAAACCAGTTTCCAGATTGTTTCTTTTCCAGCCTGGAAGAGAATTAATAGAATAATGATAATTAAAACAAAACACCTGTGGGAGAGAGGAGAGAACATCAGCCTGCAGTGTCCCAGCTTTTCTGTTTTGTTTTAAAAATATGGGTGTATTTGCCCAAGTGAGTTGCTTATTTTGTTGTTTTATGTGTGTGTGTGTGTGTGTTTTAATGCATGCTGAAGAGGCAAGGCTGTGGTTCCACGATGTTATCCTAGAGGAGGAGAGGGGAGTATGCCCCCTTGAAGTGCTATCATTTGTATCAGCTTCATGCAGTGCTTGGTGTAACTGCCTGCTGCTCTCCTGCCCTCTCTGCTGGCCTGGTGCTGCTGTCCTCTGTCTCTTCTGGGGCGAAACACTTGTGTGTCTGTGGAGTTGGTCAGTATTTTAATACAAAGGAAAAACAGGACTGGGGAGTTTTTTTGGGGAGGGGGGAAGGAGAGGGGGATGTAAATTGAGGGGGATTTTCTTGGGATTTTGTGGATTAGCTTATAACCCAGAATCACCAAATCTAGTGCAGGAGGTGGAATGTATTGTTTGGACAGAAATGAGGAGGGAAGAAAGAGAAGAAAGACTTGTTCTTTGGGTAGTGAACCACATTAGATTGTGGTACCCTACATCTCAGAGTAGTTTATGCCCCTGCAAGGAGAAGGCCTGCTTACATCAGCAGACCCAGGTTCCCTTTTGCTCTGATGCAGGTAGAGAAAAGCCTCAAAGCCCATGAGATTTAACAGGACAGATAAGCAGATCTAATGTCTAACTGAGCCCTAAGGGAGCTCCTACACTCAATTCTACAAGCACCCAACTTGGCTGCATTTCTACCACTTCTCTTGGCACCAGCAAGTCACTGTTCTGACTCTACATCAGGCAATATTTGGGCTGAAGGCAGAGGGCTGTTAATTATAAATTTTTTTGTTGACCTGGTGTTCTAAATTAGTCAGGAGAGAGTCAGTCATGGCATGACTTTGTTTTCTTACAAAAAGGTGGAAAACAGTGTTAGCATAGAAAATGAATTGATTGTTCTTTATTGTGGCAATAAAGTAATTTTCCTATTAATTAAAAAAAACAAATTGGAAAGAGAGACGGAAAGATAGCTTTTTCCCAGCACCAAAAGAAAGGCTGGGTATTTATAGTACTCACTGTTGAATGGCCAAGTATATGCTCATGTCTGTCTTTATACAATATTTCAGTTTCCTTGTTGCTCTATCGTCATTAAGCCCTGGAGGGGATATGTAGAGAACAAATTGTGCTATTGTTTGTGCCCAGTCAAAGAGATAGTGATGCCTTAGGAATGTCTCTCAGGTAGTTTCTCATGTTTCTTTCCTGCTTTTGTAGTTTCTTTTGAGTAATGAGTCTTTTGAATAATAATTACTTCTATATCAAACCTCAGTAAATACATCTCTGCTTTGCAGAACTCTGACTTTAATAATGTCCCTGTTTTAAGACCTTGCTCTTAAATAATGTTCTTTTTAATTTGCTCTAATCAAACTGATAGCAGGGTGGTATGTGCTATTCAATGTCTGCTTAGCTTTAATCTCCCCATTAATGCTATTTCTTTTGGAGAACTGTGCCGTATTTTATTTATTTTGATAATGTGTTCTACTTGACAGAGTGAATTTGTGTTGTAACAGTCTCTTTGCTGTAATGTTACCTCGCCTAGGCTTCTAACTGCATTACATCCAGTTTAAATTTACCCTTTTGCTATGCCATCGTTTTTTATCCATGCCCATCTCTTGGATTTTGAAGAACAATGCCTTGATGTATTCAAATAGAATTATGTTCCCCAAGATTAAGTATAGAGGGGGTAGAGACTGAAGAGAAAAAGGTGACATATTTGTAAAATTAGATGTTTCTAGCTTTTGTACCTAAAAGGTAGGAAAACTTGATTAGTAAACAAAACTACACTGTCTTTCTGCACAACTGTTTGCTTTTTAAGTAAGTCAGATATATTGATTTGAAAAAGCTGAACATCAAATGTTAATGCTTTTCCAGGGGCATTTCTGTAGGTTTGTGCATATATTACTGTCTGATATTATGTGGGACTTTTAAATTGAATGCATTTTAATGTTTTTCATTTGTCACCTTCTTTGTAAGGTTATTCTGATGCAGCATCAGTGTCTTTGATGAAACTGTTGCCTAAACAAAGCCGATCTTATCCTACTTAAAAGTTTCTTGGGTTTATTTCAACTTATGCTTTAGAGGGAAACTTGTTTGGCTCTGGGCCCGCTGATACATCACAGCAGATAACATTGTGCTAACAACAAGGGAATTTTTGTTTTTCTGCAAAATTGCATTTATTGAACTGAATTAAGAGTTCAAGGGCTGCAATTTCCTATCTCAAATCACCTTGCTACTACTTAGACTCCAGGCAGAAGTTGGAGTTTATTTTAGGAAACATGAAAATGCTTTTAAAGGGATGACTTAGAGGTAAAACATCAGCAAAAGTGGGGACACCTGCTGTTAACAAAAGTGCCTGCACATTTGTCAGACCTACATCCCCGGCAGAGGGAACCGCCGAGTGAAATCCGGACCGCTCCTGGGGAGATCCCATAGGTGGCAGCAGTCGCTGCAGTTTAGGAGGTTAACAATGGAATGATTTATAGGTAGGTACATGAATAAAGATGTCATAGCTCAGCTAATGGCATCGTCCTACGAAAAAGTGCTGCTCTTTGAAATATGATAAGTAATAGGAATGCCTCTTACTTTTTCAGTTGGGTCTTAAGGTTTGACTAGTTCTTTGTCTGTAACTTACGTTTTTAATATTGTTCCTAGACAGAGTTTAAGGGAGCCAGATTTTTATAGTGCCATGCTATGAAATGCAGTTGAACAGCCAGAGGGAAAGACCTGATGGGAATGACTTAAAGAAAAAACAGTCTTATTAATTTCAGTGCTGAAATTGCAAATTCTATGTTTCTGTGTAAGCTTTGTCTAATACTCAGAAAAATGAATGGTGCAAAGTAAGAATGTTGCTTTGCTTTTGAGAAGCCTGGCTGAAACCAGGTTGTTTTTCTAAACTAAATGTATATTTGGTGCAATATTTATTAACATAATTGCTATACTTCAAATTCTCTGCATGAAGATGCCTCAGAACTGAGGTAGCATATTCATCGAATCATTTTTGCTCTCTAGAGTGAAGGAGAGAAGCTTGCCATTTGAACTTTATAAACAGAATAACTTAGTTAAATTACCCCAGCTGAATTAATATTTGCTGCTTGTAAATAAGTTTTCTTTTATATGCCATTGGGCAAGTAGCTATGCTATTTTCATTTTTAACTTATTCCCCCCGCCCCCCACCTTTTTATAAGTGACAGGTGAATTGAATTTCATCTTTTCTCTCCAGAAGTACCACAGCACAAGAAATATCATGCCGTGCTGCTGAGAAACTAGGGGTTTTTCCTTTATGTTTTTGTCACGGTAGATATTTTACCCAGTAAAGTGTTCAAATTGTTTTGAAAAATCATTGAAGCTCATATCTTACTTATTTTAAGAAGAAAAGAATAGAATCACCGCACTCATTGTGTCATTTCAAATAAAATAGTTAGAGGTGGACTTTCTACTGTGACAATGAAACAATAAATAAAAACTGTTTACTCCTGTATCAGTATGGATCCCTTTTTTCTGGGTGCACACATTATTGTACCCTCCTACATATATAAATGCATTCTTCCTAGATGGAACATTTGTCTAGCTAGTGTTTTGCACTGATAAAACCTTCACCTGTTCTCTAGGACATGCTTTCATGTAGGGGCTTTCATGTTGGAAACTTCTCTGTTTGAGTAGTTTGTAACAATATTACTGGAAGATAAAATTTCATAGATACCATTAAATCCCTCTTACAGGTAAGCAAGTATGAATAAATATCTTTTGTTCTATGTTTAATAGTCTTACCGTGTTTAAAAAGTAATAAAATTAACAGTATAAAATGTAACTACAGGTTTTGGGATTTGTTATAATTTTTGATAGTCCTATGGGAAGTCTATGGAAAGGAAAAATTTTTTTTTGTCCTTAGAAGAAAGTAGGGTTCTTTAGAGTGAAGTACTGCTTATTACCATATGCACTGAGAATTTCAGCTGGTGTGTTTCTAAATCATAAATGAGATAATAAATTATTTTATATGGCCTTTGAAGTTCAATTGTTTTCAGTGAACTGTCTAAATAGAATCATTCATCAGTCAGGGCAGAATTAAAATGTAGCTTTGAAATAGGCCCTAAAACCTCTGAAAAGTGTTGTACAGAATGAGACATCACTGAAGCAATTTATTAGTCAAATCTCGTGTGACATATTTGTGGCAATAGCTTTGTTTGGCAGACTGTGGGCCTGCTGCATGAATCAGGTGTGCAGGATCAGGACCTCTCCATGGTTTTTGTATTCTTACAAACCGGAGCTGTGCACACGTGGCATTCCTCTCTTACTGAGACACAAAGGAAAAGTACAATTTTAAATGTATGAAATGATGAATAAAAATCTCCAAATACTCAAAACATAAATTAATTGCTGCATAGCTTTTTTCCCATGTTGTCAATGACTATAACTGGCTGTATTTTAGGGATATTTACTTAATTTTCATTGATTATTTTCTTAATTATTCTTCTTCATGTTGTAAATTGTTCTTTGCTAAACATTATCCAATAATTACCCACATAAGCAATGTCATGTTAATAACAAATTGATTCCGAATTTCCCACAAAAATTGGATTTATTTTTCTTTTAATTCTTTAGTGTAAGCAGTGACAGGAAACAAAACAGTTGTTGCTGTGTGCTTTGTTCTTTGTGTGAATGTCAATCATTCACTTTTCTGCACCTAGGAAGGTTTTAGTTTAGAGAACTACAGCACATGACTTGAAATCTGTAGAGCATTTCAGAGTGTTATGAGCACTCAGCTTATGTCAGTGGAAGCAAGCAGTTAAGAGATCATTAGATCAAGGCAGTTGGTGCTGAGGCTTACATGCTTGCAGTGTAGCAGTCTAGATTAGGGGCTCTGCCTCAAATTTGTTTTAGTTTGGACAGTTGGATGAAATGCCCTCGCCAGAGGCGTGATTTGAGGTTGTTCAAGGAACCAGTTACTGGTTTGGAACCCTGTGTCCCTATTACAGTACATTTGGTGCACATCCAAAGTGGAGCTTCTGACTGAGTCTTCTCTGGAAAGAATCCAAGTCAACACACCAAAACTCTGCAAAGGTGGCACCAATGTGCTGAGTGAGGACAGCTGGCATGTTCAGATCACTTAAACCAGTGTGAGTATGCAAGCGCAGCCTCAGAATTCCCAACACCTTCAGAGTGTTCCTCAGGACTCAAAGCTTGGTCCTTTGGAAAGTGGTAGAAGCAAAGAAAAGAGCTGTTACCTCTGCAAAGTGACAAAGAAAATGAAGATACAGTTTGGGGAAGAAGCCCAAGATGTTAGCACAATTTTTAAATTTAACTGGTGAATTTCTGAAAATTTGTACTGAATGCTATTGCAGGAATGTTACATAATTAGATCCAAGCATTTTGATTTTATTTGGTGTACTGTTAATTTATAAATCCAGGGAAGACTTCAAGCACTTTGCAATAATGTATGAAATACTATCTGGACTATCACTGTAAATTAATTTAGCAACTTTTCCCTGCTTTTGTTATGTTTTGTTTTCATAATGTCCCTTCTTCTCTGCCTTTTCACTGTCAACACTTCTCATGGATTTCAGGCATCCCTCATTGCTGTCACTGACTCTGTGTGCCAATGGTGGTTTTATTGCAAGAGAACTGATATGAATTATTAGCTTGCATAGAGCGCTGGTGGAACCAAAAGAGTGGACCAGGTCATCAGTGAAGGAGTGTGAGTACAGTTACTCTGAACTGTTCTCCAGTACCTGTATCTTGTTTCCAATAGTAACACAGTTCTCTAGTGCTAGTGCTTTCATTGTGAGAAAGTAAATTCTCCTTTGTGTCCTTGTACAGGTTCTTCTACGTTGTCGCCCAGAGGGAATGTCTCTTGAATGATCTTTTTTTCAGTTCTTCTTATGAAAAATTAGTTTAATGAGATGAGAAACATCCCAAAAGATTGGGATGTTTCTTCATTTGGAAGAATTTATGTTCACTATAAAATTTATGAATTTCTTCCTCAGTCTTTATATTTAATGCTATATACCTGCTACTACCTGTAATGCAGACCCTGTGTCTTCTTGGGGTTTGGACAGTGGCCAGTAGAAGAGCATAAGAACTCCTGGGCCATATCAGATCAAAGGGTCTCCTTATCTAGAGTGATTATTGGTGATTCTCCAAGAAGGTGGAAAGATAAAGAGTTCTGTGTCTCTGAGGCATTCCCCTGGTTTCTATGAATCTGTGGTTTAGGAGCTTCTTCACTTTAAGACAGTGCTTGTGTTATCGTTTTAATGGTTTTACTGATGTATCATCCTTAAATTATTTAAATACTTGCTGGACTTATTTGTACATCCAGTGGCAGGACATTGCTCATTTACTCATTTAACCATGGATTATGCTATGGAGTAGTTTTACTTTTTTTTTTTTTTTTTACATGGCTTCTAATTAAATATGCTCCTGAAGTGCAGATTGATAAGATAGTGTCAAAGTGAAATCCCAGCAAAGAAATATCCCACTTGTGCATACCTCACTCAGGTGATAAATTCTTACAATTACTAGTGCCTATTTCTCACAGTGCTGAGACAATGTCTATGGCCACGGAAAGAAACAATAATTTTCCCAGGAGTCTTGTGTTTCTCCAGTCCTGTAAATTGCAATTACTGGGACATGGCAGCAGCACCCCCAGTGCTGTGTACCACGGACAGATCCTGGGGATCCTGGGGATCTGCCTTGCAGAATTCCAGTCAGTGCTGCTCAGCTGCACTCTTTGCTGCTTTCTCTTACAGCACAGCAGGTTCTGAAAGGAATGTTTTGTAGCATTCATCCCAAACTGACGTTGGTTAAGGTAGTGACTGATAATTTGGGAATGTCCAAAATGAAATATAAGTGTGTTTATGCTGCTTTATGTTTTTATTCAGTATGGGACATATTGAATACATATGATGTGGATATATTTATTATTTTGTAATAAATACTCTATTTTGCATCCTAATAATACATTTGTAACTTATTTCAAAATATTTTCCCTTTTATTTAATTTTAAGACATTTCTATTATTTTTTTTTTCATATTTTTTCAAATACAAGTTGCCCAAGCAAACCTGTGTATTATTGGTTGCTTTATATACAGTTTTGTAGTTACTTTCCTTCTCAGACAGAGAGAAAATGTTTTAAACAGCTCTGTTTCAGATCCCACTCCTTTTCTCTTAAAATTAGCATTGTCCTTGTAGACTTTTCCTATTAGTAGTGTGAGATGGGTTCAAGTAGAGAAGTTATTTGAAAATCTACTATGTCATAGATTGCTTTTGACCTCTGTTTTGTGTTAAATAAGTAATTTAACATTTTACTTTTTTTTTTTTTTTTTACATTTTACATTTAAAATTTTACTTTTTTTTTCCTGGGGAATGTTAATGTAATTACTGTGTATATCTCAACACAAATTCTTTTAACAGGGATAATGTTGAATACGTCTAAATTAGTATGTGCCAACATGAGTTTTTTAATTGTTTGAGTCTTTTGGAATTTTTCGAAGTTTTCCTTAGCTCAGTCTGATCTGAACCAATCTGCTCCTTGTAAATATGTGATGTTTCTTCTGTCTTCCATAGAATGAATGCATCTATGACAATCATAATTGAGAAAGTGGCTGCATTTTATCTCACACATTATAAAACAGATGATTTGTTATAATTCTGTTTCCTATATTGTGTTCTTGGAATGGCTCTGTATAGCTTGAAATCGCAAGTTCTTATGTGAAATTTGTCTATTATACTCTTCCTAGTAATTTTCTTCATTACTTGCTGTGATTTAATCTTTGTAATTTAATCTTTGAATATACTTTTTAAAGTTTATTTATGTGGCATTAAAAGCCTAGATAGGTCTATTATTTTTTTATGTTCTTGCTAAACTACCTAATGAGCTCTAGTAAACTGAGATGTGCTTTTCCCTTAAAATCTGCCATGATACCACTTTATCATGTTGTTCATGGATTTTTTCTATATGAATATATATTCATGTCGTGATTTTCTTTGCTACCTTCTAATTTTCCTGAACAAAATTTGGTTTAGCAATGGACACAGACACCAGGTATGTTTTCTTTAGGAGGATGGCCATGAGAGGGCTGTGACTGTATCACAGGAAGTACAAGCACATGCTATGATAACTAGTATTCAGAGAAACATAAGGTTCAGTTCCTGTTCTGTTCCCAGGGAATTGTATTTCTTTTTTTTTTCATGATTAAGTTCATAATAAGTCACTTGAAAGACTAGGAGTACACAAATTAATGTAGAACCTGCTCATTGATGCTGACAATTATTGCCTTAAAATTATTGCTGAAAATTATTGCCTTAACCTTAGTAAAGCTTTGAGCAGCTAAATATTGCACAGCATATTTGTTTATTATTTTTTTGTATTTTAATGCTGTAGCAAGCTTTGTTTTCCATATACATCTTTTCCTTTTTGTTTCCATACTAGATATTGGAAAATTTCTGACAGATGAAGGGTGTTGAGCAGTAAATTAAGGTTAAATATACTCCCTTCTCTTTCAGGTGGTGGTTCCTTGATGACTATACAAATCCAACTGCTTTGATGAGTCCTCTTATGAATCTGATTTCCACTAAATATTCCTCCTTTTTTTTTTATTATAGCACAGCAATAATTTTCTTGTTTAGAAACCTGTAAGTAGAGAGCATCTTATAAGAACTGGAAAAGCCAGTAATTCCGTTTTGTCATTGAAAGCAGAAGGATCAGTTTTAAACATTTAGATTTGAACAGTGTTATCTGAGAGATGTGGCAATATCCATGTTAAAATATTAAAACTATTGATTTGAGCTGACATTGATAAGTTGTTGCCCTGAAGTAGGTACTGTTTTTAAAATTAATGAAGTCTTTCTAATGAAACATCAGAAATGTGTAAGTAAGTGTAAAATTCTACAATATGGCACGGGAAATCAAGTGGCTCCAGTGCTGGTAGTTTTATATAAAGTAGACATAAATAAACTTGTGAAAAAAAACTGCTGTGTGACTTGACAGAAGTAAAACTACTGTTTGTAAAATTGAGAATATTCACTGCTTTGTCTCATGTATTTGTCTCCTGAGGAAGTGCTCTAAGTCTGAAGTAGCTCCAAGTAATTGATTTGTCTCATGATGCACAAACCTAAAAGGGATACTTTACCAGTAGTTGCTCTCCTTTAAGGTAGGGTCTTTGGGTCTGACAGTAACTAAATTCTATGGGTTGCTTTCCCCTGACTCCAAAGATTTTCCAGGAAGGAAGTTGACTGGGATAGTTGGTCTTATAAGTGAAGCGGCTTGCAACTCTGAAGACTGGACTGTATTTCTTGGGTCTGCTGTTGCATGCTTTTGTGACTTTAAGTCACTTGGAGGCAGATCCAGAAGCCAGTGAGGTTGGATGTATGACTTCTGTTTGTGGTAGATGGTCTTATATGGATTCTTGGGCTTGTTGTTGTGCTCCATTTTCTAATCTCTTTGACATTAAAGTTGTATTCCTTTATCTTTTGCCTCTCATTTTGAATGTTGAACCCTAAACTCTCTTGTAGGGACTGGCCTTTGCTAAATGGTTTTATAATTTAATGTTGATAACTGCAATTAAACATGGTACTCTAGCTTGAGATATTACATAAAATTACGAAAAACTGGAAGATAAGCACTTTAACATTTTAGTTTGTATTAAATCTCTGAGTGCCAGCAGAACTGTTCTATTGCCCATTTTAGGATGTAAATTGGTTTGGAAAAGTGACTGTCTACTTTCCATTCCTCCAGCCCGAGGTGAAGTGGCTTATCCACTCTTATCCCTCAAAAGCCATGAGTGTACTTGTGATGTCTGCCTGAACTGGAATAGTGATCTACATACTGTTTAAGGGTATTTAGTAAATTCTCTTTGGGGTTAATAACCCTTCAACTATTCACTCTGTAGTCTAATCTTTTTCAGAATTGCCTTGTAAAAAATGCAGAACCAAAATAGCTTGTTAAACTAATACTCCAAGGAAATGATTGTGTTTTATATTTGAGGATCAAGTATGATATTTGTAGTTTTTTCATCTTTAATTTTCTATCCTCCATAAAATTTTTTAAAGTATAGTGGTAGCTTACTTTTGCACTTCAGGCAAGAAGGAACTGCTCAGAGTTTTTTTTGCTTTGTCTGTACCAAATGGAATACGGTGCTGTGAATATTTTTTGCAGCTTGGAATGTTGTATATGTATATGCTGTGAATATGTCTTGCAGCTTGTGTTGATTTCATTTTATGGTATTCACTTTTTAGCTTTTCTTGAATCATGAAGCATTATTGTTGCTTTGTTTTCTTTGTTTTGACATGTTTTGCTTATGAAACAAAACACTTGATAAAATACTAATTTCTGGAGCACAGACTCATGCTTTGTTTATTGATAGTTATTCAGACTCTCCTCTGTACATAGAATTGTTAATTTCAAACGGGCTTTTTACAGACAATTAGTCTCCTGAGTACTTTCTAAAATTACATTCATTTATTTCACAGTATTTTTGTTGACAAAGTGATGTTGTTCTTTCTTTTAAAGCTTTGAAACTTAGGCAGAGAGAGATTGAAATCCAAAGTAACCTTGTAATATCTGCTGTCCTATTTGTAACACATTTTCTCTGGTCATCCACCACTCTGTGCTCTCTTTAACACCAGTTTATGCTCAGTTGTGTTCCACTGGGTTTCTGCAAATCTAGAAATCAGGGGCTTTCAAGCTACATACCAAATAGTCAAGAAACAATGAGTAACTGTTTTATATACGTATATTTTATCTTGCAGGAACGTATGGGAGATAAAAGTAGCATAATCACTTTTTCAAAGTAAGGTCTTGTTGTGTAGACCAGACCAGGTTACTCTTGGCTTTATCCTGAAACCTTTGAGGATAAAGACTACACAGCTTCTCAGGGCAACTTGGGTCATGCTTGGCTGTCCTTACAATGAGCCAAGCTTTTTCTTCCCTTCCATTTGAAGCAGTTCCAGTTTCAATTTATGTCAATTGCCTCTTGTCTTCCTGCCATGCACTGCTGTAAAGAACCTGGCTCTAACTTCTTGCTAATAACCTTGTAGGTACTGGATGACCTCTTGCCCTTGTCTTCTCCAGCCTGAACAATCCCCCTTCCATCAGCATCCTCTCCTCACAGGGTTTATGCCTCAGCTGCCTGACCAGCTTTGTGACCTCCCACTGAATTTGCTCCAGCTACTCTGTCTGTCTTTCTGTCACTGCCCAACACTGGACAACCCTTCCCTCATTCCACTGGGTGTGTTTGTGGTCATAGAGGCCAAGATGCAGCTGGCCTCCTCTGCTGTAGGGCACACTGCTGGCTCCCTATGACCCTCCTAATGTGCCTGCCAAAATGTTTGTTGTATAAATTAATAAACTTCATTAGGCCGAGCGATGCATTTGGAAGAAAGGAACAAACTGTTAGGAGCACATGCTGTCTCCTGGAAAAGAAGCAGCAGTAAAATTCAAACAGATACAAATTAGAATAAATGGTTACTCTGAAGTGAATGTAATTATGTAAATCAGTGATGTAATCTGAATGGAAGAAGTGAAAATGGGAGGTGGAACCTAACAAGGTGATCAGGTCATTAGAGCTTTGGGATACAGAGATAGACTGGTAATTATGCCTCTGACATGCTGAGGGAGTGGAAGGAAGTCAGACATAAGGAGATACTGCAAAATCAACATCTTTACAAAGTTTGTTGTCATTATCCAGGAAAGTTATGAATTTTAGCTCTTAGTCTCTTCTTCCAAAGTAATGTACATTAATTTCGCAATAATCAAGATTGAGAGGAGAGAGGTGGTTTTTTTCTTGGTGAAAAATGTTTTCCTGTTGGTAAATGGGTTTTATCAGTTGTCAGTGTGAATTTATTCTGATATGCTGTAATTTCTTTGACATATTTTACATGTTTCAATCAGTTGTTATTGAAATTTGGGACATTGCAAGAAGTATAGTGAAAAATCTGTGATTTTGATGATGCTGAGAAAATTTCTCTTACTGTGTCAAGTCTTGCAGTTTAGTACTGAGAAAATTTGAAAGACATCATCTACCTTCAGTTTAAAGTTTTTATTTTTAAAATATTTTCTGAGTAGTTTTCAACAGGTATTACACGTAGCAGGGAAGAGTGTGAGTTCACTGAGACTTTCTTTTTGTGGTTAGAAAGGAGGTGACACTTGATAGCCTGATCAAAGAAGTGATTTGTTCTCAAAGAAGCATCCCCTTTGGGTGTAAATTCTCTTTAGCTGGATTCAATAATCTGAACAGATTTAGTGATGTCTTGTGGCTAGACTTTTTGCTTTATTTTGAATAATTTATTTTGAAGAATGCCAAGTTTTGAAGAGGTACATGTGTACATGTTGCTGATTATAAGTAGATCATAGGGTCTGTAAAGTTTAAATTGGTGTAGAAATTTTCTGGAAGTTGTGGGTTTACTTAGGCTGCAGAGGAGTTAATTCCTTTTTTGTTAAACATGCAACAAATTGTCTGGCTCTGAAGAAAAGGATATTTTCTCCCTTCTATGTCTTCTCTTTCATTTCCAGGTGAAATCTGATCATCTTTTCTCTGTTTTTCACCTTTTTGCTACTGACCAGTTTGTGCATGTACAATACTATTCTGACAGACCTTCTCATTGCCTTTCTCATTAATTTTTCATTCCATTTTGCGTACTGTAGTTCACAGGATACAAATTTCCCTAATCCCAGATTATTTTATTTGTAGTTTCACCAATCTGTGAAAAATAAATGTCATGTTTACATTTACATTATTCACTATACATCTTGAGTTCTGCTTAGCTGCTCAAAGGTATAATGCACTGCAGCATTTAAGATGTCATTTCTGTAATGACCCTGCAAAACAGGTTCTGGTTCTAGGCTTTCAAACGAGCTGCGTGTGTTTTGTGGTGCAAATATAGATGGTGAAAAGCCATGTACATAAAATACAGTAGGAGTACCTATGCTCTTAACAATTATCAAGAATCTCTTCCTTAGGATGATGGTCCAGCAAAGTTCCAGTGGATGCAGTTGTATTGCTGGTGATTCAGTAAATGGTCCTTTTGTTTCTGAGTGCAGTAACTGTGAGTGATTTCATAACTGTGAATGTGTGTTTCCAGAGCCTATATGGCATTATTTTCCTGACTGTTGGGCAAATATGAGATGCAAAGCAGTGATGATTGGTTGAAAATTTAGTTACGGCTGAAGATGTCTGCCTGTAAAAGTCCTGTTATTCCACTGATTCACTGAAGTGAATTTCACTGTGACAGTGAATCCTCCGGGGTTAAATTTGGGAGGGAATTAAATTATGTAATTGGAGGAGGCAGAAGTTCTATTGACAGGACTGGTCACAAGCCTGGAATCAAATGAAATACTCACTCCCCTCAGGCAAAAACCATGCACTCACTGCTGGAAGATCATGTCTCTTGATGCTACTCTTACAAAATAAATGTTATTTACACTGGGTAAACCTCAGCTGCTTCCTGCCTTGTGCTTAGAGTCTTTCCTTTATTCTAGAAGATGGTTATCTTTCTCTGGCTCTGCTTCCACTTTCTCTGAAGCAGTTGCACCCCACAAGTGAGTTGGAAGTGTTTTTAGAAACTCAGTGGGCTAACATGAAGAAATTGATTTAAACAGACTCAGTGAGCCTCTAATATGAAGCAGTAAGTTCTGTTTGGGAAAACCCAAAAGAAAGAATTAATTAGATTTCATTCCCGTGTCATCATTCATTGATATTCCTGATGATGTGCATGATTTCCTGTTACATACTTCAAAGACCATTGCTACATCAAAACCTTTTGGTCATTGGAAGCATTAGTCTATTGCCTGCAGCTGAGGTGTGTACTTGCCTAGTCTCAGGTAGTTGTCCTGTTTGCAGTCCTGTGTTAGCCCTGTATGCTCTCCCCTCACAGCACTTTGGAGTGTCTGCTCTCCAGCCATGTGGGTGCTGTCTGTGCTTGGCTGGGCAGGGAAAATCAGTTTATATTTACACTCAGGTTGTACTTGGTTTTTTTTTTGGTTTTTTTTTTAAGGATAAATAT
This sequence comes from Melospiza georgiana, assembly GCF_028018845.1. Taxonomy (NCBI): domain Eukaryota; kingdom Metazoa; phylum Chordata; class Aves; order Passeriformes; family Passerellidae; genus Melospiza; species Melospiza georgiana. The sequence goes on from NC_080432.1 coordinate 39,298,019, forward strand.
CAGTAATTTTTGTAACACCTAAAAGAAGGGTGGAACTCTTGAAACAGAAGGTGAATCTTGCTAATTTTCCAAAGATCATCCACAGCTGATGGCAGAGTTTCCTGGAGATGGACAGTTCTACTCTTCCACCGCTCCCATGCACTGGAGAGCAGAGCTTTTCTGTGCTTTGGAGCTGTGCAGTGTGTTCACCTGGCAAAGAATGTGTAGCTACTGGTGGAGCCATGAGGTGGATGGGCTCTGGCTCGTGCTCTTTGTGTAGCAGCTGCCTCATAAAAAATCGCATTCCACATCAAGGATTATGTGGAGTAGATAAATCCCATTGTGACAGCTTTCCAGTGCAATTCTGTGCCAAGAAGACACAAGTTCTATACAAAGAATTTGATTATTTTCATCCATTACTTCAATAAAAAGCCTAAGTTATTTCAATATTTTTAATAAGCCAGGTGATGTGGTTTAGAATTAGCAGCATTCTAATAATAAATAATAATAAAATGAAGAATTTAAAACCTTTTTTATTAATTTCCTTTTTAAAACAATTTGTATTTTTTCATATCTTTTATGCGCAAAATATAAGTATGTTTTAGCTTACTACAAAATGAGAAGCATTGGGAGGTACCTGTTATTTTGGAGCAATTTTGAGTTATTTTTCTGTCAGTTTGTATTCCTTTTAAACGCAACATACAGAAACCCTTACTTAGAGCAACTCCCTTGGGGCTCACTCCTGGATGTCAGTAGTGTGAGCAAGAGGTGCTGTGCAAAACAAGAATAGGTCATAAAAATGTAAACTCTCCATAACTTACATGGGTGGTTCTCTAGTTCTTTGAAATCCTGGATGTGAAATTAGGTGAGAATTTTCGGTATTAGTATTAGAACACAGGTATGGACAAACTTGTCTTCTTACTTGTAGATTTTGGAATTTTTGGTTTTATCTTGTAATTTTTTTTCATGTATCCCAGTCCACCAGAAACTATGCTACCTGGCTTTTACCAGAAATTTACTGGGCAAACACATGTTTCTTTGCACTGCATATTATCAAAAAAATAGGGATTGCAGGTAGATATATATAGCTAAAAATGGAATAGTAGTATTTTGTTACTGCTGATGTATTAACATAATTGCTTGGGCGAGGAAAGTGCAAATTAATTTTCCAGGAAATATTTTGTGGGTATCCTTTTGGTCTTGGCCACACTGCAATGTAAAAGCTGTTCAGATATATAATTTAGCTTTGTTTTATCCTTATGTCTACTGTACCACAAATACAATCCTTGCAGACTATCACTGCCACTGGCATTCCTGCTCTTGGGTCTCTGTTAAAAAAGTTTAGAGGTGGTAAATTAGGTAGAATACTATATCCATTTAAAAGGATGTGACCTGAGACTTCCATTTTTGGCTGTTATTCTTCATTCTAGAGTATTTTAAATTATCAATCTGCATTACAGGCTGAGTAACTCAAAGCCAGTTGCTGAGCTTATTTAAGAGGGAATTAAAAAAAAAAAAAAAAACACAATAAAGAGAAGTTGAAGAGACCAAATTGGTAAAAGATACTAAATCTGTAAGTCTTTTTATCCAGAAGTAGGTGTTCATATTTTATATTAATAACTTCAAAGTCTGTAATGGAGCTATTGATATAGGTTAGCTCTTTGGGCTTCTTTAGTAGTAGCACACTGTGAATTTAGCTCCTTGGGTGTCACCTGTCTCTTTGTCCTGTGTATGTAAAACACCTGGTGTAGGCACTGGTTAATTTTTGAAAGGCCTTGGTGGCATTTCAAGGATAAATTAAAAAATCTTTTGTAACAGTCATATTTTGGTAATGGGTAAGATATCTACCATCCACATCAGAAATATTTCTATTTTTTAAAGGAAAAATATTTAAGTACTAGGACTCAGTTAAGTTTTCTTATTTAAGATATAAAATAATTGTATATTTTTCATTAGTTTCTCATTTCTTTCTCATTTCCATATCTAACAGAGCATGATATTTTCACACTCTCCTGACTGAGAGTGTATTTACAGCAAAATACAGTTATGCTAAGTTGGTTGTGGCAACACTACTTAATACCCCAGAATATGGCTGTGTGGTCTTCATAATAACTGTGTTAGTCTACTTGTTTCTCATATCAAGACCTTTGTCATTCTTGTTAGCCTTGTATGTTTTTCTGATTCTGCTATATGCTTGTTTGAAAGGCTTGCTCAGAACTGTGTGTAGCTGTCAAGATGTGAGCTCTTTGCAGGTTTATACAGTGACAGAAAGATACTCCTAATAATTCTTTCTTTTCTGTGTTTTTTGTTTGTTTGTTCGTTTTTTGTTTGTTTGTTTGGTTTGGTTTTTTTTTTTTTTTGTCTGCTATTCAGTGTTCTATCAAGTATTTCAGAGAACTAGCTATTTTAACCTCCTGATCATGCAATGGCCAGTTCTGGGCCAATTGCTTTGTGAATTTAAGACTGTCCTTGCTTTGTGGGTTGTTTTTGCCTGCATTGTATTTTTGGCTTTCATTTTTGTGCCCCATTAATATTTCAGTTCACCAGTCCCCTCTAGTTTTTCAACTATTTTTCACTTGAGTGCACTTGAGTGTTGTGTTTTATTACCATGTGTAACCTGTGTATTACCATTTTACCATGTAAAATGTTGGTTACACCTGCCTTTTCAACATATTTTACAATGTCCTAGGACAGACTCTTGAAGTAATATGTTCTCATCCCATCACTCTGCAAACTTATATTTCATTTTATATTTTGTCTTGTATCTTATTAACACTTTTTGTCTTTTAATCCACATGAGAACTGCAGTTTTTAATTCAGAGGTATCATTTGGAAACACAGCTGGACTACATCAACAGAAATTCTTCTATTTCCAGGCTTCTTGTCTCCAACAGAGGTTTGTGAAGCAGGACTTTCTTTGCAGGAGAGTGCTGGTTCTTTCCTAATATCCTTGTTAGGCACTTGTAAAGACAATATATAAAGACACCTATAAAGACAATTGAATTGAAAGGTTACACACCTCAGTTCCACTGTTTGGTTCTTGAATTCCTTTAGCACACCTGAGTGGATACCATTTGATTCTTGGGACTTGTTACTCTTGGTATGCCCATGTATTCTGCAGCTGCTTCAGAGAGATTTTCTATATATTCTTGTTTGTCTTTACTAATGGCTTTCTGTACTGTTTGTCTGCTGCTGGTGCAATCTCTTGGCAAATGCCTGGTACGTTGTTTTCCTTTTACAATTTGTCCACTTACTTTATTACTTCATTATTCCTGTGTGGCTTGTACTCTGGTGTTAGTGTGACCAATTGTCTTGTCTCTTTACCATCATATGGTTTCCAATATGCCTTTCATATCAGTTTTAGAAGCCATATTTTGCCAATGTTTTGTAAACCTCTTAGAACCTCTTTTCTGCTCAAAAAGAGAGTGCAGTTTCCCTTTTGTGGAAGAGTAATTCAGTTGCCTAAATGGACTGCTCCTCCTATGTTCTACTGCAGTGCAGAACATTCTTTCTGCTTGTTTTGTTCAAGGCACCACAGCACAGCTGATTTTTAAACCAAAATTTTTCTAACATACCCAGTTACTGAGGAGCAGGTATACCTTTTATTACAAAGTAATCAGTGATTTAAGAGAGATCCATTAACTCAAGGAAATATGACTGGATGTTATCTACTTTATCTACAATGCTATTATCTTACTATGAAAATTTTTCGGGGATCCTGATACTTTAAGAGTGAAGTATTATAGCTGTAGTATTCTAAACCAGCTGGAGCAATAAAGCATTATGGAAATGTTAATCCATTAATTTTCATACGTTGTGGGAATTTAAGGAGATCATGCTTTGGAATTTTTGCTGTTGTGGAGATGTAGATAAGAGTTACATTCAAATTAAATTCTGCACTTTTGTTCGCTACATCTAGAGCTAGAGTTTCACCTCTATCTCTGTGTCAATGCAAATGTTTGTGCAAGAAAGTAAAGACACATCCTGTGTTGTTTCCAGGTGAGAGGTTCCTGCTTTTCTAGCAAGGTAATAAAAATAAACACAGTTTAAGATTCCATTATGAGAAGAATATTATCTTCTTTTCTCTTTATTTTCTGTGGTTTTTTTTCATAGTTTGTCTTCCCTCTCCCCCCTTAATTATGGCCAACGATAAGGAAAAAGCATTTCTCTGTGGTTTTGTGTAGTCACATTGTGATTCTTTGTAATAGATGGAAATGAAAAAGGAATTGAGTGTGTTATTACAAAAGAAAGAGTTCCTGTGTAGGCTTTTATGTAATTTATACTATTTTTGTTCCATAAAATTTCCAATATAGTAAATTTTGACTAAGTAGAAAATGTATGAGGTTTGCCTAATTGTAGAAAAGGTTCAGAGATCCTGCAATATTGAGGCATGTTGTAAGGAGGGCATTTATGTTTGTGTTATGTTCAATGACCATCCACAGCAGTTAAATATGGTCTTTGCACACCTGTGCTAGAGTGGGGAGCTCAGCTCTGGGCTGAATTTATTCAGTCTGCCCTTCAGAATCATGTGAATGACCCACTGTGAGTTGCCAGATCATCCTGGAAAGTCACTATTGATCCTCAGTTTTGAGAAGGGAAGTGCACAGGGAAAGGGGAGACTCAGGTGAGCTAACAGTGGGCTAAGCATGTGGTGTACAGGTGGGCAGGTACTTACAACAGATTTTGCTGTTTGTAAAAAACTCTGGTCATGCTTGGCAAAATAAACTATCAAAAATAGTTACCTGAAATAATTAGTTTTGTTACATGTCTGTATGATGACTACAAGGCATAGCAGCAAAGGCAAGTCAAGAAACTGACCATCCCAGACATAAGTTTGATATCCTGTGATGGACAATCCTGAAGTCTTTCCAGTTGGCAGGAGTTCAATATGCAATTCACATTGCTAGACAGAATTGGCTTGGCTTAAATAAATAGCAAGGAGAACACTTGAGTTAGGTGGAATGCGTTAGTCTGACTAAGCAGAGATCTTGTTCAATACTAGAGAGGTATCTGAGAGCTGTGAGCATTCTTACTTTCACCAGCTATGATGCATGTGAGGGCATTTCCTTTTCCCTGTAGGTAAGTTAGTTGGTTTGATGAAAGCCTTTTGACTGTGCTCTGTCACTTAAGAGAAGGGAGCTTCCAAAGAAAATGGGGATAGAGCATCATTAGAAGTATAAACAGGCACCACTCACTCCGGTCTTAGCTGTGTGAGAAAGGGCTGAAATCAGTTTTGAGTTGGCATTTCTGGCTTGTGTGACAGACAGGTGAAAGCTCATGAGAAAAGTGAGGTGGTTACTCAGTCCACCATTGGATGATTTCTGGGTAAGGCAATGGTGTTGCTTTGTTATCTCTTGTCTGAAGACCAGGATTCTGCTTCTTGCTGAATCAGTGGGAAAAGCAGAACAGACGTCTTCATTTCAGCACTTTTCTGAAGAACAGTGTTCTGTTATAATACCTTAATCAAATAAAAAAGAAAGGTGTATCTCATGGCTTGCCTAGGAGTTAATAGAATTAATAAGATTAATTTGATAGTGAAAAGATGATGTTTGTGTTAAAACATGAACATACAGTTATGCTAAGTTGGTTTTAATTGAAGTGATTTTTATTGTAATAATCATCTACATGCTGCCAGTTGATTTTAATTTTTTGTTTCTCTTTTTTTTTGGTGGGGTGTTTTTCTCTCAAACTTGGTCAGGGCATGGATTTATTTGTATTGCTCTTTTAAAATTTATTGTATGTAAGTCTTATGTATTTTCAAGGAATGATCCTGCTATTTTCAGAAATTCTTGATAAACACATTATAGTTAATAAATGTTATTTCTTGAAAAGCATATTATTGTTATTAAAGGCTATTTCCAGAATGAGTTTTCTAATATCAAGAATCTGATTCTCCACAAGTGCTTTAATTATAAACATTACTAACATCGATGATCTGGTGTTTGACACCACCATAAAAAATACAATGAGGTCCCTTTTCATAACCTGAAAGACCTCAGAAGAATGGGGATTTGTTTGAAATGTTTTTTTTTTTAACAATATCATAATATAACTGAATGTAAAGACATGTATCCTCTTGTTACATTGTTTAATTTCTGATGTACACCCCTTAGCTACCTCCAGTATGCTCAGATGAAATGTCCCCAGTTTTTCCAGAGACCTTGCAAGTGGGAGTGCAGTGTTGCAATACTTGGTAGCTCAGAAAGCAAATGGATAGGTTTTGCTGTGTAGAACGCTGAACAGGAATGTAAGGAGTGATGGAGGATACTTGGGGAAATGCACTGTCACTGGAATTTTTGGTTTGAATATTTCAGTTTGGTTTTTTTTCCATATAACTATGATTTTTTTTCCTATGTGTCATAATTTTATTGACAGTATAACGTAAAGGAGTATGAAAAACTTATAAAGGTATTAAATAGTTAGGATAATTAAGTTGTCTATGGTTTAAATCAACTGGCTGAAAGCTTGTTAGTGTTATTATCTGAATCAGAGAAGCCAGTGGATATAATTGTTAGGCAGTTAAATATTTATCCTTCTGCAGGCTTAGTGAGTTGAATGGGGTTATTGGCCAACAGCACTAGTTGAGTTAAAATGTTTAAATGCAGAAAAAAATATAAAAAGCTGACAGAAAAAAAATTCTCAAAAGGCAGCTTTTCCATTTTTTGTGATCATTTGTACAGTTCCATTAACTGTCCTACAGAGGAGATCTGTTAATGCTCACCTGTCTTGATGACAGTTGTGCAGTTCTTTGGTAATTTTCTCCTTCGAAAGTAATTAATAAAATTTTTGAATACTTACACAACCAATACAAAATCATACAATAAAAATAGTTCCCTGTATTATTTATGTGATTGTGAATATTTATTCCCATGCTGAAGATGAACTTTCCTTAGTGAAAATCAGAAATGTGTGTGCCAGTTTGGCTCCTGGCCCACACTCTTACACTGTGCTCAAGTGAAGAAGATTGTATTTTTTTCACTGTTTTCCTGCAGTAACCAGTAGGGACTATTAGAGTTTACCACAGGTATACATATTCACGCAAAATTATTCTAAATACTTGAATATTTAGAATATTTAACATTATTAGAAATATTTAAATATTTAGAGTTTAAATTTTGGGGGTTTTGTATTTTTGCAGCGAAGCAGAGAAAAACTTGTTATTAAAAATGTGTGTACTTAGTTTAAGTAATTTAAAAGTTATATGAAATGTGTTACAGAATAGCATTTTGTTTTGTGCTATTAAAGCATGCTCTGTGTGACACAGACTTATTAAGCCACTTAAAACTTTATTATCACCAGAAACTGAACTGTCTTTAGACTGTCTTTGACTGACAACCAATTGCAAGTATCACAAAGCTGGTGAGTAGAGAGCAAAACATTATTTTATCTCTCACTGAAAACATGGCTATAAATTGCACTGAAGGGAAGCTGTGTTCATTTTCTCCAAAAACTCATGGTTTGAAATTGTTACTTCAGTTACTTCAGTTGTACTCATAAATGTACATTGGTTTACAGGTGTAATTTTCATTTGATCTGAGTTAGGAAAGCAGATTTCTCATCTCCAGAGGTATTTATTCCACTAGATAGAGCACTTGAGAAATAATCCAGAATTTTCTTCAAATCCTGAAGTAATTTATAATATTCCTCACTGAAGTTTTTATAGGTTCCCTGTAAAAGAATAGTGTTCACAATACTAATGTGATGAAAAATTAAGTCTTGTATTCTTGTTATACTTTATTATTGTCAGATTACTAGGCTATAGTCTGTTAAAACAGACTACTAAAGTAGATTTTAAAAGTGATATTATATTGAGAATTTTTTCTGTTAAGTAATATTTGATCTTACTTATAGGACTTTTCTTTCTGATCAATCAAAATAAGTTTTTTTAAAATCTATGTATTCTTATCTTCTAATTTATCTTTAGTTGTACCACTGTGTCTTGTTCCAGGGTTTGAGTTATATCCAGCAATTAGTCAGAGCTTAGGTGATAAACAGAAATAGGGTGAAATTTTTTAACACAGTATATATGGAGTCTTCAATTAAAATCAGGATCACATTAGATTGCTACATCTTAAATTGCAACTAAAATTTAATTAAATTATTAAATTTATGATTAATGATAGTCATAAATTCTGTTTGTTGCTATGATGAATAGAATAGAAAAGAATAATTTTTCATTTCTGTCTGATGGTAATTTGTTGGTCATGGTAGTCTATCAATTTGTTTAATGAGAAAATATTCTTGGTCATGATGGTTGGTAATGGAATTCCCTCTGATCACATATGCCTAAGCAACTAATTTCTTGTTAATTCATCAGGAAGGGTGCAGTACATATTTCTCTGAGTTATTTCTGTCAAACAGATTGTTCTAAATGTAACTGGGTTTAGCAACTGAAAGGCTTCATAGAGCCCTCTGTTGTTATCTATATGTATATGGAGAAAGTTACAATATGGAGGTAATTTGGGAAATTTCAACAGTTTCAGCAGTCGTAATCTAGAAATTGAACGGGTTGTGGAAATACAATATTCCAGTGCACTGCTGCATATATAATGTATGTGCAGCATATGCTGAGGTCTTTTTCAAAACATTTACATTAAACCTGTCAGGTATTTATGAATAGCAAAAATTAATTTCCTCCAGTTCTGTCATCAGTTAGAAAAATGGATTTCAGCACAGAAGACTGTCAGTGTTTCCTGCATACCAGAACAGCTCCCTTCAATGTCACAGAATTACACCAGGTGGCCTGCTAAGAGTCAGCTTAATGTGATTCCAAATGATAGGGTAGAGAATGTGAGGGAAATTAAAATAGTATCATACTTATGATTTAAAAGGAAGTTAATTACAAGGGCTTGTTAATAAACAAAGAAAAATTCAGAATGTATTATCTGTTGCAGAGCATATCAGTGGTGAATGTGATACCATAAAAAATAAAATCTAACACTGCATAACTTTACATTGGCTATGAAATATTTAATTAATATGTTGACATGTTTTGCTTATTAATGGATTTTTGTCTTTGGAAGGAATTATTAAAATGGTAGGTTTAGACTTTGTTTTTGAATGCTGTCTGACAATGCAAATGTAGTTGTAGCCTCTTTATTTCTTGTTTGCTTCTTTTATGCTAATACGAAACCAACTGAATGTGGCCTGTGTTTTGCAATTAAAAGACTTATTCAGTTGGTATAAAGTAGTTGGACACCAGTAGATATGACATTTTATTAATTATTGCCTAGTTTTCCATTATCTGAAAATTGATTATGTAAAATTGCCATGGTAAATGTTACTTAACAAGTTAAACCTGAATGATTTGTTACTGTCTTACTTGTTACATAATTTTCCCAGTGTACTTGCATATGCTGCTCCATGGCTGCTGGAGATCAGAATTCAGAGAATATTAAAGTTGGTTGGGTTTTTATTTTCTTGAAAGGTAGTTCCTGTAACTGGGAAAATATATGGTGTACTTTGCCTTTATAGACTATAGAGTGAGTAAATATATGTGACCTTGTTTTTCAGTTTCCAAATGAAAAAAAACCCAAAACCAAACAAACAACCAAAACAAAAGTGTAGGCAAGCTTATTCCTATTTTCATGTATCCTGTCTATATACAATGAAAGAAAGACCCATCTGAGTGGATATAGCAGTTAAAGGACCTTCAATGTATTACAGAATTTCTTACTTATTTTACAAATAGTCAATTGAAGAAAATGGCTTTTTTTTGAACATGAATCATAATTCTTTCTTAAAAATGTTAATATGTATGTTTTGTACAAATTAAACTTGGCAGCTATTGCTTCATGTTAAAATTTAACCTTTGTGCTCTAACTTAAGAGGGTTATTTGCCACTTAGAGGGAAAAAATGGTTTGGAAATTCTTTCTATCTTCAATACTTCATGCAGCTTAAAAATGTCCAAGAAACTGGAAAAGAGCCTGAACAAGTGTCAAAGAATATGCCAGAGCAAAATGTATGTCTTCCCTTATATTCACCAAATATAAAAATGAGCTCCCAAAAACTTTATGCAGAAAATAGGAAGTGTGGAAGTCTTTAATGGCTATGAGTAATTTAAAAAATCTGGTTGGAAAATAAAAAAATAAAAAGCATTTTGGATAATTTATTTCAGGAGAAACACCCATTTGAATTAATATTGCAAATATAAATAAGTGTAAAGCTGTGTTTTAGTAGACACCCATTTTTGCAAACCTTTGAAGTTAAATGTATGTTACCAGTTACATGTTTTAGTAGACATGCCTACTTTATTAAGCCTATTGACTCTTCATTGGCTGCAATCTATTTACAGTTTTATACCTTTCAAATGATAAAGTCTTCAAGGTAGTGCTTGCCAAAATTTTGCTTATTCAGCTGAAGACAACTGAGGTTGCCTGGAAGCAACTTGGAAATTTACTTTTAGCTAGGACTGCTAAGCTTGAAGAGGGAGCATAAATATTGCTATGGAGTTAAGTGGTTAATGTGGTGAAATACAGACCGGGGACTTTTGCCTCAGTTATATTTATGGTTGGTCTGCTTTGGTGCAGAGCAGAGGCAGGTTCTTTGCCCCTCCGAGCTGCTTGTGCTTACTTGGTGTCAGTAGAGGTCTGACTGGGAAACGAGAGCCTTACAGCCATAAAGAGCTGCTTGCTAAACCATCCCCCAAATATCTCCAGGTCTTCATTAGGTTTTCTGTCCTATCCTGCATATCTAATACTGTAATAATCTGAGACCGTGGTTCCTTGGGACTGATCTGATCACAGGTTTGCCACTCTCTGGATTTCCAAATCCTGCATCTCACTAATAGTCCATCTCTTTGCCATCTCTGTGCCATCTCTGTGCTGGCTGGATCTTGCTATGAGACTAATAATTTAAATGACAGAGAAATTATTTGCTTGTGTTGTTTGGTTGTTATATTTTGGTATGGATTTGCTCTTTGTTAATGAATTGAGTTGGCTTACAGTGGGATGAACACGATGAGCTTCAGAGGATACAGTCAGCAGGAAGCAGGAAAGGAGAAAAGCTGAAGGATGGGTTGGGAGGGGGAAGGATCTCCCTTAGTAAGTAGCAGTGATCTACCACTACTGCTCACTCACAGTGCTCAACCCAGAAAGAGCTATTTCGCATTACAATTAAACTGCTCTGTGAGTTTCTCCTAGAACGTCGTTATTCCTGCTCCTCATACTATCAACATGTGACCTCTCTCCCTTCATCCCTACCTGATGTAAACCCAAAGAGAGTAAGTTCTGGGAACTTGATGTGCAAAAGCATTAATTGTCCAAACATCACCACAAAAAAGCAAGCTTTTGGCTTGCTCTATCTTAGTATGTATCTGTGTGGGCAGAAATGTCTATTGGGAAGGAGAGAGAACCAGCACTGCTCTTTGTGTGGGGATACCACCTTAGATTAGTTGAAGCCGGTGATGAGATAAAACTGGATATTTTCCATGGTAGTGATAGTCACCAGACCAAGTAATTAAGATGAATTCCTCAAGAGCATTCTTGATGGGAGTGTATTCACTAAGGGAGAATATTTAATCTAGAGTCTTCTTCTGAAAATATTTAAATAATTTTCCTGTCAGAAATCTATTCTAGGTGTTTCCTATTTTTTTTTCTTGCTACAGTAGTCACAATTGCAGGACAGAGAAGGTAAAATCCTGGCTCTGTTAGCATCAAAATGGCCATATGTGTCATAGAAGCTACCGCTGTGTTCAACAGTTTATGGTTAACTTATTTAAGATTTGTTTCTGACTTTAAATTTTATGTATTTAGTGAAGTAATTAATTTTAAAATGAATTGACATTGGCAACCTATTTAGATTTTAAGTAATTCCAAATACAATATATTGTTTGTGTATTTTGGTGCCTTCTTTTGAAATTATTTATCCATGAATAACTGTATCTTAGGTTCTCAAGCAGTTTCTTTATAATTTTAAATCATCACTTATCTTTTTTTTAAAAATTGTGGTTTCTTGAAACCATTAATTTTCAAGTCTATTATTTGTAATTACCATCCTTTATTGAGTTCCTGTGTCCTATATAAACATCAAATGGTATATTTAGATTTGTGATTTGATTGCTGATTTTCTGAAAGAGAATACACAATACAGGGAATACAGTATACAGGGATATTATCTAGGAACACTTTTCTCTTTACAGACATCCTAATTACTGTTCAGATATCCAAAGCAAACGTTAAATGGAGGTTCTTCTTTATAGACATTCTCTTAATAATGTCCTGGATTTTGAAAAATTGCCTATTTTAACTTCACAATAATAAAAATTGTAACATGTTTGAAAAAATCATGTATTGCTGAGTTGAAGTGGATTCAGATTATTGAAAATGCATTTGAGTATTTATTTGTTAATTTAAAAGCACTCCTTTTGGCCAAGGTGGTCAAATCAACATTAAGAAAAGCTAATATTAGTTGATGAGAACTTGGTATAGTTTAGAATATGGAATAGTTTTTGTACATTATAATATAGAATTATACTATATTTGGTATGGTATAGTATAGACTTTAGTATAATTTCCTCCATCCAAATGTTGAATTTTAGAGTGGACTTTAATGTTTTGAATATGATATAGAATCATAGAATGGTTTTGATTAGATTGGAAGTGACCTCAAGGATCATCTGACTTCAACCCTCTGCCATGAACAGCAGGGCCATTCAGTGTCTGGGATTCCCTGGGTAAAACTGTTTCCTTAGTAAGATTTCTGTCTGTGTGGAATATATATATGTTTGTTTGTTCTTTTACTTAGATTTTCTGTTACAAGTAAATCTATCATATTGTAAACTGATCTAATAATTACTAGTGTTTCACTTTAGAGAAAGTGATGGGAAAGGATAAAAAGGGAAGAAATGGCTTTTCTGTCCTCAACCCACATGTAATATTCCTCTGTCACTTTCCATGACTTGATGCTAGATTTTTTCGTAGCTGGGGAAAAATTATAAAATGTCAGCCTGTATGAACTCACAGTCTTATGAAGTCCTAAAATACATTTTCATTAAATAAAATGCTGCTGGTGATGGCAAAGTATGAAATAATAGAATTTAAAGAATTTGAGTGTTATTTGGAATTCAGGATGTGTTTCTAACAATCATAGACACAGAAAGTTACCTTGTCTTATTCAGATCATCTGAATTGTCATAGACCTCTTCGTTTTATTGGGTTTTGTCTGTTGCTTGTAGTATACATTAGCTTGATCAGCACCAATATTTATTTAAACAGATTCTTAAGACCAACAGTATGGTGTTTGAGCAAGCTAGATATATGGCTTTGGTCAAGTGCATGCTCAAAGTCTGACTTTTAGCACTGAAAAGGTCTTTAGTGGGCCTGCACATTCTGTTGTCCTTGTCATGCTCATCCCAACCTTTAAAATTTATTTTCAATGGTGAACTTTTTTTGTGTGATGCTTCTGAGATACACATTGTGCTAGGCTCAGCCTCATTCTGCCATGACCGTTTCCATCATCCCAAGTACTTGATCTGTTTCACGTTTTATGGGATCGATAAATCTCATCCCTAAAGAGTCCAGCAGCCCTTTGATTCCTGACCTGACATTTGCTAATGCTATTCCTGATGACCTGCCAGTACGGATCTTCAGAACTGCAGTCTGTGTTTGACAACACTCATAATATGAATCAATATTTAGCATTCAGTAAGTGAGCTGGGGAGTCATTTTATTGCTGCAAAAGTCTACATTGCCCCTGGGCAGCTGTCAGAAATGGGTAGTTATTAATAGCCCTCTGTTTTCGCTTAGCATAGTCAGTAGGGGTCAGCCATGAAATGATTTAATCAGTTTATGATATCTGTGACAAAGAGCACTTAAAATGTAATCACAAAATTTAAGTAGAAGTGTCCCTGGGCTGTTGGAATGTTTTCCTCACTTAATTTTCTCGGAAGTTAATGTAGTACACCAGAAGACTGAACAAGTAAAAGAGGCTGTGTTCAAAGTTCTTTTAGCTCTTCTGTCTTACTCCCCATGTGTCTGAGTGCAGTGTTTTTATGGGAGGTGAGCGGGGTAATGTTAAAGAAGAAAATGGTTTTCCAAAAGTTCATTGCCTCAAAACCCTTTCCACTTGATCATGGTGACTGTATTGGTATGAAAACTTTGTGTAGGGATGAGGTATTTCCACATCTAAAAAGGAGGAGGAAGAGTCCTTGACTTTCTCTTCAGATCTTTTAGAAACATTGAAATACTCATGGGATAGATGTAGCAAGTTTTTGAGCAATTTAGTTTTCTGTGACTGCATTTGCCACACGTCTTGCTGAGCTTGGCAGCATCGTAAAACTTGTGTTTCCATGTTTGTTGGTCATCTGGTTTGGAAGACAGTTGTCAATGTGTCAAGTACAAACAAGCTTGTTTCACTATGGATTCTCCCTTTTTTCTTTCACTTTAATGTGCAAGTGTTGTGAATTGGTTGACAATTTCACTGTGTTTATCTCTGAGTTTCCTCCTGTTCATCTTGCAATATCCTGAGGCACAGTTTAAGGTTTTGCATCACCATTCAGTCCTTTTCTAAAGGCTTCTCCAGTAGTACTTCCCAGTCAACCTTTGCAGTGCTTTAAGGAGCAAAGCTAATATTTTTCTTTCTTCTATAGTAGTTGTTTCCTTACATGTAACATGGAGGCTGAGTCCTTGACTTTCAGAATGGTTGCGTAAAGTTCATTTGTAATACAGCTGCAATATGTGCACTGATTCTGCCGGTAACTTAAGATAAAGAAAGCGGTTTTATGAGCAGCTCTTTCCTGGAACATGTTAAAGCACATTTACAAGCCTCTCTTACATATTCAGATAGATTTTCTGCATTTTTCTTGTAGAGAATATCTGCTTCTCTATGGTAGAATATTGTTTGTGCCCTGTATGTTTCCAAGTTTTATGTACAGCATTGAATGTAGATTTTCTGCTGGCAGTAATAATCATCAGGATCAGGGTGCTGGGGGAGGGATAGGAGATTGCAGTGTAGTTTGAAAAGTTTCAGAATCAATACATTTCAGGAAAATTTGAGTGTGAATGACTCTTACCAGCTATCTGGCCAAAGCATCTTATGGTGGAGAAAAGTCTTTTTAGGAACAGTCTTTCACACGCTAGTCATTGTGGCATTAATAATGATAAAGAATTTTGTCCATTTTAAATAATGTCCATCATTGTGAAGTTGCTTCTCTTAATATTTTGGAGCTAGCAGTAGTAATTTTTTCTTTATTTTCTCTTGTTGAGTAAAGTATTCTCTGCCTGTTACCCTTGCAAGAGCTGATCACTGGAAATAACCCCTCTCAGATGACTACACTACATTTACCAGAGTGTTTTTTACAGAATACTGTAAATTTGCTTAATGTTATTTACAGGGTAATTCTGCTGCCAGTTTCTATTACACATCACCCTCCTGTCTCATCTCCTAGAGATGCAAATGCTGTAGTTGCTGCACAAAGGTATCTCTCCTAAGCTCAAAATGTTGCAGCTCAGACTTTTAATTGTGGAGTTACCTTTAAGGAACAGAAAAGCTACAGGCATCAGAAAAGCTACATCCTTTATATCAAGTGCTAAGATGTTCCGTATTCAGACAACTCTTTAAATTTAATAATTAATATTTGCTCATTTCATAGGAGCAAAACCTGTGTGGATATTCTCTTTTGTAAATTAGGGGCAAATTTCAGCAGATATGGTGCGTGTTCATAAACCGTAAAATACAAACTAAATTTTAGTAGTCATTCTTAGGTAATGTATAAACTGTTCTAATGGGTTTTGAAGTCAGTAGGAGTCTCCATTTTAGTTAACTTTGTAATGCTATGATTGAGAGTACTAATACATGACAGATATTTTTAAATACAAATGCCTGATCGAGATGAAGGTTAGTGACGCTTTAAAAATTTTATGAAGTTTACTTTTGCTGCTCTGGGCAAAATGTCTGATTTTT
Organism: Melospiza georgiana; assembly: GCF_028018845.1. Classification (NCBI taxonomy): domain Eukaryota; kingdom Metazoa; phylum Chordata; class Aves; order Passeriformes; family Passerellidae; genus Melospiza; species Melospiza georgiana. The sequence goes on from NC_080432.1 coordinate 39,313,899, forward strand.
GAGCATGTGAATTAGTTTGCCTTCTTCAATTTAGAGTGCCATGCCTTTTTGGTCTATTACACTTTTTTTGGTTATTTTTTTTGTCTATTACGCTTTTTCTCTTTTAGCTTTGCATTCTGTTGCTTATAGATGGGTTTAAGAAGTACACTTCTACACATGCCCTTGTCACATATGTGGTGTCTATTTGATTCTATTTTGAATTTTCTTGTTAGTCACGCAAACCCCAATGATTTACTGCTAATTCTATTTCACAGGAAACCTTTTAATATTATAAAAATAATATTAGTATCTGGAGCATGTAATTTATTTTTTAGCTTGTCGTAGTTTTTTTTGTTAAACATTTTCTGCTAAAAGTAGGAGTTCAGTAGCCCATAAATTCACACTATGGATTTGCTTATCTCCGGGATATTTCTAGTAGTCATTAGGTGATCAAGCATCTTGAGCAAAAACATTTTCTTCCCATGCTGCACCGATGTGAGTGCAACATCCCTCACAGATATGTTCTAGTGTCTTGCTAGCATTGTGGTATGCTCCGTGTGCATCCTCTTGCAAAGAGAGACAGAAATCCTGCACTGTGTTTAAAAAATATCAAAATAAAAAATTACTTCCTGTTTTCAGTAAGAGCTCTTAGTAATGCCACCCAATATTCCCTCTTTCTGTTTTTTCCTTTTGTTTCCTTTTTAAATTTTTTCTCCTTTTTCTTTTATTGTTTTTTTTACTGCATCATACCAAAGAAAAATGTTTGTTGTTATAAAATTTGCTATCACAGAGAAACATCAGGGCATGATTTCATGAGATATTATAAGTTTAGCATCATACAGCCATAGAATTCTGACCAGCAAATATTGCAAGGGTTTCATGGTAAAATAATGAGCCCAAAAAGTTGCCCTCTGATTTCAAGCCTTTCAATGATATATCACATTATTTTTCAATTATAATATAATTTGTTACTCTCTTTTAAAACAAGATAGTGCCAATTTCTTAAAAGTACATTTTTAGTAGTAGGATTTTACTTGTCTGGTTAATAGCAAAACCAGCAAGTTTTTCCCTTGAGTGTCATTAGTAATTATCACAGTGTTGTCATAGATATTTTTTAGTTCCAAGTTTATTTTGAGCAGATGGGAGGAAGATATCATGTCAAACCCCAAATATTTATGTATTTTTTTAAAACTAGTTATGCTTGAGAATGAGTTATACTAGAATGAGGGTGAGCAGACTTGCAAGCAAAGTTATTGAGCATGGACAATTCATCTAGCATTTATGATAATATTTTCCCGTTGATTTCAGAGGATTCTAATGGAATAAGACCCAAGTGAAAACTAAGTAATAAATTCTAAAATGGCATGGTAATATCCAGTGTTTTTAGTTGGCAACTGTTTAAGGATTTTAATCTTTTATATTTTCCCTCACTCTTTGTGAGGTGATACCTTCATAGACGTTACTCTGGCATTCTGATTGGTTCATTCTTCACAAAAATTTTACAGTTTTTAAACTCCTGTTGTGCTATGAGCTTATTCTGTAGTTTCACCTTATTTTCATATGTACACACAATTTCAGTAAGAAGGCAAGTTTTGAAGACAATATAAAAAAATCAGTCATATGAAATTCATATGGAGGATATATTGAAATTGCAATTGTCTTTGTGAACCTTTCCCACCATTATGAATGTAATAGTAGAGGAGCAATGTGCACTATGCGTTTCTTGTGTTTTGGCCTAATTATTAATTTGAACTTTTTCACTGCCAAAGTAATAAAAGTATGCTATGACTCTGTGTTAATTTAGGGTAATGCAGCTTTTCTACTCATGCAGCTAAACAAAAAATGAAGCCTAACAAGAAATATTGGCAGGACATGTCTTTTTCATGGCAGTTTTCATGGAAGGAGAATGTTGTCAAACATTATACTGCATGAAAGAAATTCAGAATGTATTTGGTAGAAAAAGCTCACATGTAAAAGAAGTTTTGAAGTCTTAATCTGTATGAGTGGGTAATGCTTGATCCTGAGAATTCTGGGAAGTTAAAACAAAGATGATATTCTGTTAATAACAGTGAGAGATCAGGAGAATGCCGGTGTTGTCTATCCTGGCTGGAAAAGGAAGATTGGTTTGGATTGGAGAGGAAGACTCAGGTCTTTGTCTATGTTTTATGTGATTGCAACTACAGCAAGATACTGAAATATCTGGCAGGAGCTTGTTCTATCTGTAAACAACAACTCAAGAAAGAGAAATCCAGAAATCTACTTGAAAAAAAAAGGCAAATAGACCAATAACTGTGTGGTATAGCTGCATAAGGATGATTACTGAGTTTGTGTCAGTGAACATTGTGGTCCATGTTCTAAGCATAGAGGAGTAAAATGAGGGAGTGAGATGGACACCCATTAAATTCCTCCAAAAGTCAGGAGGACACTGAGGAGGGTGTTGTAACAATAGAAGAGTAGTGAGCATGATAAGAAAAGGAGTGGTTAGAAAAGCTAACTCACAAACACTAACAGGGAAAAAGATTCTTAATGGATTGTGGTGTTGATTGTGACTGGCAAGTTAAAATGGTTGAGGAGAGAGTGTTGGGTCTAAGATTTGGCAGGAAGGTTGGTGGAAATTAGTGTGAATCACTTCAGTGTGGTCAGTATGTAAGACTGTGGTTTGGAAAGTGCCGGAGGAAATTCTAGGCAATAATTTTGCCTAAGTTGTTCACTGATCCTAGATATGAAATAGAGAGGTGAGATGGAGCAGTTCTGGGAAAGGGAAGTAGTGGGGTCAAGTGTTAAAATTCTCTAACACAAAGAAGGAGGTGAAAATTAAAAATGTTAAAAAATTTTCAACAATGAACTTGTCCTCCTTCATCCTTACTTCATCCCTAAGGATTTTACAATTTCATCTCATTCCTCTTTGAAGCACCTTCGTTCAAAACATAATCAAAGTATTATTTTCTTATTACTTAAGCATAATGCAACATCTACTCCCAGGGCAACTAAACCCCATGTGCCATTTAAGAAATCATTGTAAAGAAAGGGTGTCTTTGTGTGTGATAATTTTCATGGAAAGAAAACATTAGATATATGCTGAAATTGTGAACTTTGTGACATCCTGAGGTCTCTGAGAATTCTGACATCTTCAGCAAGTGGCAGACACGATATTCAAGTGCCTGTAATTGACCAATGCAGCACTTGACACCTGACACAGAGTTGACTGCATGACCTGCAAGGTTACATGGGTAGGTAGTACATGAAATCCTTATTTAAAGCTTTCTCTAGTAACTGGAATGACTGTGACATGAGGCTAAATCACAGATAACTGACTTCTTTAAAAATACATCCAGAAATCTAACCCTCTAGAAAGGTCTGTATTGTGTACAGCATTACCCATTAACTTCAAGACGTGCCTTGCTTTTGTTCAGAGTATTGTGTGATTAGATTTTCTTTTAAGTTACAAATACATGATTGGAATTGTATTTCACAACTACATCTTGCTGCATGGATGAATGACAAGATGGGTTGAACCTTAGTCTTTTTTTTTCCCCTCCATTTTTCCTTCTGGATTGAGATGATGCATTGCTATACAGAATGCCTCCCTGAATGCCGCTCTGCAGTTATAACATGAAATAGAACTGCTAACAGAAGTATGAGAAATTAAAGGTAGAAAAAATATATTACTTCATCATCTCCTTGCACCTGACAGTACATCAGGGTCCTAAATTGTTCAGGAAGAAAGTTATTCTGAAAGGATTAGATATAATGTAATGAATTACATAAAAATGAGTGATCGCAGCTTTTATAGTTTGAAATTGTAGAAAGCCTGCATCTAATTTTAATACAGACACAGGAAAAAATAGCTTGGATCAGCTTTATGAATAACCGTGGTATTTCATTAGCATGTTCACCCATAGTTCTTGTACACAGTATATTGACAATACTTGAATTTCTGAGAAGTCTAACATTACTAAATATTATTAATTTCTTCCCTTTTTACTAGGAAATATTTCTAGGCTGGCATTCAGGCCACTGACTGTAAACTTTCAGAATTATACCAAGTATACCAAAACCTTAAATAACTTCAAATACTTTAATCCTCTGGAAGTTTATACTTCAACCAATAATTTTGCTTAAGATTTGCTGCTTTGAAGCTGTGTCTTCTTGCAGTCATTAAAGAATGAATTTGTGAAGACTACTTAAAATTATTTTCTCCAGGCCTATAAATTCACCATGGTAGAGCTGATATCTATCTTCATAAACTGTAACTGTTCCCTGTATTTTATGCTTCAGATTTTATTCTAGTCCACACAGGTCAACAGCATCTGAATAGGGATCTCTTGAAGGTGTGACAAATTAAAGTTGGTTCATTTCACTTGATTTCCTTAACTTGCTGAAATGTCATTATCATTCTGGGAGTCAGTACTAATCTACATTTCTTTTGATCTTGCTTTTAATTTACAGTAGAATTGAAATCAGAATAGGACTAATTTTAATACTTACTTTTTAAGAGAAAGCGAGCAGAAAGACTTTACAGCTCTAGCTACTTTAATTTTCTTTTTCTGATGTTTTTCAGTTAGTTAAGTTCAAGCTTCATTTTCATGTAAATCCAAACCTCCAAATTTCATTATCATTATTAAAGGCTGTTTATTCAGGTTCTGGAAAAAAACTGTCTCATTGCTGTCACCATAATATGAATGATCAAAGAAGAGTAATTGTAGCATTTCTTTTAGGAATCCTGCCCTCAGTAAGCCCATAGGATTTGTTTACCCTCTCTTACCAACCAACATTTGTACCCATATGTTGAGATGGCAGCATGCCTCCCTCATGATGTACTATGCCAGTTTCAATGGGATATAGATGCCAAACAATATTTAAATAAGGAACTAGCATAATGCTGAAAATACCATCTGTTCTGTAAAATTTTTCTTACTCTGTGACAGGATCACCGTACTGAACTCCCATGTGTTAATCACATTTCTGATACACAATAATGAAATTTGAATACCTGAACAGCTGAAATGTCTGAGCATCCATGATACCTACAGTTTTCTCAGGGATTGTGGAAGCTTTACACTGTATGTTTGGAAGCCATTTTTAAAAACATGGGACATAGAGATGCACTGGTGAATATAGTGCATCCATGGAGCAACTCATGCATGATAGTAGCTGTGTCATGCATAAATCAGCCTTCAAAGATAAGTATTTACTACTATCATGCCCCTTCTCATGGGCATATCTACAGAGACCAGTATATGGAAGACTTCTATAATGATGCTTTCAGTGAGTTCAGATGTGTCAGCTCGAGGAGCAAGGTCTGTTCTCTCTGAATTCCTGACTTATGGATTGCATTAATCTTAAATTTGTCAGGTGGCTAAGGTTCAATTCCAGTGCAAGCTACTGATTAGAAATCTTCCTAATCAATCTGCCGATTGATTTGAAGTCTCCATTTCTCACTCTTGTGTTAAAGTATCCAACCATTTCTGTTTATTTGGCTGTCTTAATGAACAAATTATTTTTTTACTGTGTTATAATTCCATTTGATGATATCTGAAAAATTACAGGTTTCCTAACAAACAAATATGGTTGTGTGTGTATGTATAAAGATGAACATGAATACAGCAATATGGCATTTTCTAGAAAATACTGACTTCTGTCAATGGTGATAGCTGTCTGTATTAAAACAGGTTGTATGTGATTGATCTCAAACTGAAAATAGCTGCTCTGAAAAATGCACATTTCTTCTAAAGAGCATTGTGTCAAAGGACAATTCTTCTAACTTTTTTGGGTGTGAGAGACATAGATCATCTTTGTTTCAGAAAGGGCAGAGAGGTACTTGGTCCAACATAGTTTTGCATGAAGTTCAGTGATTTTTTATTGTAACTATGAATCCCATTGAAAAAGTTGATTTCTGGGGGGCATTGTATTATTCTTTCTGAGTTCAATGAATGGTATTATTAAATATACCCTTCTCTGAATTGTTTTTGAAAATATTGAAGTATTATATATAATACTGCTAGAAGTAATTAGTTTTAGTAAGTATATTATGTAATATGAGAAAAAAATATAAAATCAGATTAAATTTTAATTGAGCATATTTTAGTACATCTTTTTTCTGTTCCACTCAAATGAATTCTATGATCTCTGTTTTCAGTATGAAAAAGTAACATTTGATTTTTTTCCCTGCTTCCTTCTTTTTGCTAAATTCTATTACTAGATCTTTATCCAAGAAAAGAGGTTTGCATTTGCATTCACATGACATTTTCAAATATCCAGAGTCTGGAATACTTCTTGCTCTACAGAGGTGCATTAGGAAATTATTTTTATTTTTGTTGGGGGTTTCATTTTGTTTGATTTTCACTGAGGCCTGGACAGTAAAACAAATGAAGGGGAAAGGTCTCTTGAGACATTATAGATATCACTAAAAACATTTTGGTGTTCCACTCTTTCAAATTTTTGCCTCCAATATCTTCCTGCTTTCTTCATTCTCTCATTATAGCCAGACTTTAAATGTTCTACTCCTGGAACTGAGCTTTTCCAAGGACCAGCACAGATAAAATAATCTCTTTTCTGCTGAGCTTGATAGTGGAGTTGGTAACTTTACCCTGTTTCTGTAAATAACATGTGGTGTTTGTAATTAGCTGTAGTTGTCTGTATCCAACAGAAAGGTGTATGAAGGCAATAATGTTGGACAGGATAACACTCTCACCACTCTCACTCTATCCTGCTTCTCTGTGTGTCTGAAAAGCACTCAATGAGTTTCTCATTTCATCATTTTCCATGAAACCATGAGTTTTTCTATGTTGAGTGCTGTGTATATGTTTTTAATATGAATTGACATATGTATATTAAAAACATTTAAAAATGAAAGGAAATGTGACTCTTACATACAAAGCAGGATTATCTGCTTGTAATAATTTTTGTGTGGGAAAAGATATGGTCCTTCTTGAGTGGAAGTAAATATGTGAGATCAGTTAAAATATTCCCTTTGTTACATTATTGCTTACTCAAGATTCCCAGCTCTCTAGTCTACAGATCTCTCTGTAAGACCTCTCTACTCTCAAAGGACTCCACAGCTTTTCCAAATTGAGTATTGTTGGCAAAGTTAATTAAGGTACATTTGGTTCCTGTGTCCAGTTAATTTATAAAATCATTAAGGAGCACTGGGCCTGAAATTTGGCCTGGGGATCCCCACTGGTACTAACTGCCAGCCTGATGCAACCCCATTTATTCTCACTCTTTGAGCCAGACCTCTCAGACAGTCATTCACTAGATCTGGGTGACCTAGAACCAGTTGCCAAAGGACCACGACCAGATGGCTTTTGTAATGCCCAAGGATGAAGACTCCACAGCCTTACTGTGATTTTTTTCTATTGCTTGGTCTCTCTCACAGTTAAAAAGTGTTCCCTGATGTTCAGTTTGTACACACTGCCTCTTGTTCTGTTACTGGACACCACTGAAAAGAACCTGGTTCCATCTGCTTTGCTCCCTCCTTCCAGATGTTTGTAAAGATTGATGAGATTCCACCACTTCATGCCTTTTTTCTCCAAGCTAAACATTTCCTTCCACCTCTCTACTTTTCCTCATAGGAGAAATGTTCAGTCCCTTTATGGTCTTAGTGGCCTTTTGCTGGGCTTTCTCCAGTATGGCCTTCTCTTTCTCATACTGGGAGTCCGGAACAGTATTCCAGAACAGCCATAAAAGGTCTTGAAAACCTGCCTAGTTGACTTGAGTGTTTGTTAGCATAAATCTGAAATTTAGAATTAGCACAATTGGGTTTTTTCCCATAATTTCTGTTAGAATTTTGTCTGTTCTGTTTTCATGTGCCACTATAAAAGTAACAGGGACTGGTACAGTTGTCTATGCAGTATGCAAATACCAGTCAGCTTTCATTCTGAAAACTCACATACAGTGCTAGCAGGGAATTACTATTTAAAGAAAGAAAGCAAAAGAAGTTTAAAAACCAGCTAAATTTAAATAAAAAGATAAATTAACAAAATATCGTAGTTTATAGCAATACCAGGCTACAACGTAAGTGATAATTTTTGTCTTTGCGCACTGAGTTTCTCTGTGTAATGAAAAATTGTTTTATTATAGGTCACTGTTTATCTGGGGATTTTACTTTGTTCAGGATTAATCCTTTATAAAGTATTAATTCTGATGGACTTTGCTGTAAAATCAAGACCAGGGAGATGCTTCATGGTTATTTTTTTAACGGGATTACTCCCATATCAAGTATTTGGTATTTGTATTTAGAAGCAAGTATCAGCCTTATAAGAAATATTTGCTTCCCCAGCATAATGAAGCCCACTTAAATAAATACCTGATATGAAAATAATCCTGTTAAAACTGAACAAATGAACTCTACACCAGTCTCTCAGAGTTCTAGAAGACCCTGACTGGTAAATACTTGATTAATGAATAATCCTTTTAAATGAATAAAATTTGTGTGCCAAATAGGGAAGTAAATTACAATCATGCTAAGACTTGTTATAGGAAAGTTACAGATGAATAAATCTGGGCTGATAATTTATGAGAAAGCATGATGACATTCTCTTTTCTTTGATAACAATAAGCCTTTTATAAGTATAGTTTCAATTACTTTTTTTCAAAAATATATTAAAAGGATTTATATCCATGTCAGGTAATATGGGAAATATTCATGAGAAAAAAGTGGACATAGATAGTAAAGCACTAATATGTTAAAATGGAATGTTTTCTTATTTACATTTCATTGCATCTGACTTTGAAAAAATTTGATACCTTTTTTGTTTTGTCATCCTAAAACAAATATCTTAGCAGTTAACATTTTACCCAATATAGGTCACACAAAGTTAGATCATTTAGACTGTAATTCTTTAGAGAGACATAGGTGTTTTAATAAAAATTAGAAATCTTGTTTGCTTGTTCAAGGATATATAGTGTTTTCTATAGTTTTGGAATTTAGTCTGGGAGGTTTTCCTATCAAAAGCAAAAGCAGAATATATATATATATATTTTTTTAATCTATTTCATATATATGAATGAGTCCATGAAAAAGCTAATGAATCGTTCATTAGTTGTGAAAGCTCATTAAAACAGATCAAATCAAAATAAACTAATAAACAAAGAGCCTGTGCCAGTAAGAACATATGACTGTAAATAGCTTTTGCCTCAATACTCCTACTGGTGTCTGGATGACAGCATTCCTCGCAGTTGTTCACAGAAAGTAATCAAATGAATCCAGCCAAAATGAATAAAACATAATGCTGTGGTTAGGTTGTGTTTGGTAAGGGAAGTGAGAAGGGATGAGAAGGTTTTGCATGCCTTCAGACTATCTGTGAGTTCCTTTATTCGGGAAGCAATTAGACTATCACCCTCTGGAACTCTAGAGCTGGCAAGGGTCCATCTGATTTAAGAACAGAAAAAAAGGTTAAAGCTTTAGTTGCATCTTCCTTTTGTTTCTTGGCTGCATTGGAATGACCATATTGTCCTTTCCTGAAGACCAGTTTTAAGATTTAAAATCATTAGTGTCTTTTACATATGTAAGGGTCTTAAGAGATAATATCTGAATGAGCAGAGAGGTGGATTTGCATAATGATGTAAAACTGCCACTTGATTTACTTTTAAAGGTGTCTCCATTAACAAGGCTTTTGAAAGTCTAAGCAAGTGCAAAGAAATGTGGTTTTATCTGCAAGGAAGTGATCAAAATATGTCCCGTGTTCAGACAGAAATGCTTATTGTTAGGCTTATTAAAATCATAGTTTTAACACAGAATTCAGTTTTCTTCTCCTGTAGAGATTTTCCTTTCTTTTATTTTTTGAAAATTGTTTCTACTTTACTCTTTTATTTTTTTCTAAACAAACAAAAAATTTCTAGCCGGATACATAGAGCATAATTTCAGCCCTATCTTCATGAGTTTGTTAATACAAAAACTCATAAGACTTTGAGAGTAAGGTGCCTCCAAGGTAAGTTAGGGTTGAAGAGTGATTTAATTTTTGTAAACAAAGTAGTATAGATTTGAAGTCTGAAGGTCATCATAACTAAAGGGAAATTGTGCAAAAGGCATAATTTCTGCCATCTGAATGGGAGTGGGAAAGGACATTTCTGCAACTCTGGCTAAAAATAGCTGTCTCATTGGCTGGAGGAAATTTGCTACTGGTTGATAGATGGACAATTCCCCTGGTTCTTATGGTTTTCACTTCAACTTTTCTTCTCTTTGGACTATTTGATGTCATCCAATTCATGCATGACAGTAAACCAGGATGGTTTGGTTTATTATATATGTCTTATGCTATTTTTTGTGTGAAAGGAGAAAACACAAGCTAGGAAATTAATTTTGATTGAGCCTAAGAATAATGGAAGGATTATTTTCCTATTAATTTCCACTTCATTTCTGGAACTATTTCGACAATTTGTGATTGTCACCAATTTTCTACTGTCCATTTTGATACTTGCTGTTTGAACCTGATACCAGATCGGTATAGTATTCCAGGTATTTTTTAAATTGTTATTATTTACAGGAATGAATTTACAAGCCTAGTAGCTAGAACTGGATTTTTTTAGAGAGCTTGAAGAAGTGTGATATTTATGACCTTGAGCTGCTTCTGAAAATCTTGTCATCAGTTATTTAATTTAGTAATCTTCAATAATCTTGTTGAAATTGTTTTTTTCATTCACTACTGACAAAGGAAAGTTTGGAAGGTAGTATTAATTTACCTGGTTAATGGAGGGTGGCATTGTCAAAAGCTTGCCCCATCAGGTATTAACTGTTACAACAGTTAGGAAGTTCATTTGAAAGTGTTCTAGTTCTCATACTCATTTGGCAAGAAATCCAGCGGCTATTAATACATTAGCTAGGCCAGCTGAAACTATTTTATTTTAATCTTTACATGCATAACTGTTTTTGAGTTTGTCTACTGATTCATTTTATACAGTCATTAAGACTACTGTCTTTTTGCTTTCTGAGTTTATTCTGTATGTCTGTATTGTTTGTTTTAGCAGTGGAGAATTTTACTGACTTTGTTCACATTGTGAGTGCTAACCAAAAAATCAGAGATCATAGAAAACGATGCTGAAAGGGATCTGAGGACATCTTGTTAAGATGAACTAAGGGAGATTTAAATCTGTGCAAACAATTCCTTCCAGGAGTAGTATTCTGAAAGTTCTGTATTGATGGAGATTCTCCAGCTGACATATTCCATTACTATTCCAGTCCTTCCCCATCTTCATCACTAGAAATGCTTCCTGATTTTTTCCCTTGTACTCTTTAAGATCACTTGGTGTCTTGTTCTTAGTAAGTGTGTGCAGATCTATTTGACTTTGCTATGATTTTTAATGTATTTTTATATCATAATCTACACCTTGACCTGACTTTTGTGGAAAAGGCATTACCAAATCAGTCAGTCATTCCCCACAGACCATGAGAAAGCCTCAGCCCTTGGAAATCTAGGTCAGCATTTAGGAGGAAACATCCATGGCTGATAACTCACTTTGGCTGTTTCATAGGTTCTTGAGCTGTCTGAAAGAATTCCCTTTGGTTCATTTCTGGTGGTCTAACCAACCAGCTGATATTTAAACATTTCCTACAGAAATGAGACTTCTGACTAGGGATCATCTAGTAGAGTTTCAAGAATTTGTGTGCTGAAAGTCAGAGTGACCTCTAAATGGGATTGCATTGCAACCATGTAAATGATACAATTGCATTTGCTGCAAGGATTAAGCACTCCTCCCTTGCTGCTTCCTTTGTTTTCTGCTGCTATATCCTAGGTCACCAGTCAGTCTATGTAAATTATGGTTTTTGAAATCAAGTTTTAAAATTAACTAGTTTTGAAACAGCATGGTTGGAGGGGTTGACGATACTTCAGAATTGTTATAATTTGACTTTTCAGAAAGTCTGAATAAAGACATTTCCACATAAAAAATAAGGCTTAATTTTAAATTTATTATGTTAGTAATGGAAGTTTATAGAGTTTGAGAATTTTTTATTGTTTCACAAGTAAGCAATGGAAATTCTGGGAAACTGCACTAGAATATTCTGCACATATCATGGAATTTGTTTCAAATGCCAGGGACTGCTGTAAAGAAAGAGAAAATGAAACAAGTCAATACATCTCTAAAAAATAGTTTTCACCCAAATTGTAATATGTATAAAAAGAAATAAATAATTAATTCAGAACATTGTCTTCTTAAAGAGGAAAAATGTAAAATTTCTTTTTTCTTGTCAGCTTTCACCCTTTGCTCCCTTTTTGTCTCATCCCTAAAGGTTCAGTAGTTCTACTGGAAGAATTGTTGTAGTGTTAACTGCCATGATTAGGAGCAGACCTTGTATCCTAAACTCATGATGAAGGCCTGCTGCACATCTCACTAAACAGCTGAGTTTTTATTTCCTCCATCCTGATGTTGTGCAGGCATTGGGCAAAATTGCAGTGCTCAGGAAAGACTTTTCTACCTGCACTTCCAGATGCAAGGTATTGGAATTCCATTCTATAATGGAAGATCAAAGGATATAGAGAAGTGTACTCATCCCTGTTTACATGAGTAGTAGGCCAAACAAACTTGCTTTTTCCTTCTGCAAATTAAATTGAGAGAGTGATAGCTAAAAGCAGATTTGTGGTTGAGGTAAGAACATTAATCAACTAACAAAAAGAGTTAAATATGATGATTATTAACTCTTTGGTGCCAGAATTTGACAATACTTGTTTGTCAACAGCCATATTATATGAGACAATCTAGAAGTATTATGTCCATTTTTATGCATTTTTTCCCAACACAAAGAAAATTAAATTTGGTATTATGCCTGAAATGATTCAGAAATTGAAATGACACCGAAAGCTGTAGTGTTAAAACTAATTCTCATTTCTTCAGTGTGATATTTCTGTGCTGTCACTCCTATCTTTAAAAAAAAAAAACCAATATCAGCTACTATTTATACACTTAGAATTTCTGGCCAGATTACTGTGGAAGGTTGTGGTACCCACATGTACAAAATAGTATAATAATGTTCTATTCTTTTTGGAACAAATTTGTTACACAGATTGTCAGATGAGTCATTTTGTTCATGTCAGATATCTGAAAATAATGGAAAGATGCCAAAGTAAAAGCCCAGTAATCCATGCACTGGTGTAATGGAGCAAATGAAATGCAAAGCTCTTGTACAGGTCCAATTTCAGTACCAAATGCTTACCTGTCAGTCAGCAAAATTGTCCCTGAATAAAAATGAGCTCTTCTGAGAGGGAAAGGATTTTAATATACATCAAATTCTTTGAATCTCTTGTGAGGTAGAAGTTGTTTTGAGGAAGAAATGCTGAAAGGGAAATCTTAGTTCACGCTTGTTCAAATCACACATGTATTGCTGACTGTGAGAGGTCTGGGTTTATTCTTATTGTTTGGTGTCTCTAGCTCCTTGGATGGAAGGGTCATTTCCCTTAGGCCACCACAAATCTGGTCAATCACTGATTTAAAAGTTTTTGACAGGTAACATGCAGACTTTTGGAGGCATCTGCATTTAGTCTGTGAAAGACATGATTAAAACTTTAATTCATGAACTGCCAACATCAGAGATATCTTTGCATATATCACAGTTATGATTTGCCGTGACCGAAATGTTTTTGAAGTGCTATTCAGCTGAGCATGCTTCTACCTTTAAAGTGACCATTGGGAAAACATGTTTTGCTACTGAGATGTCCTCCTGCAGTCCAAAACATGAAATATTAAACATAGTATTTATCATATGTAGCCTCATAGTTGAGGCTGCCACAGCTCTACAGGATCTTGCTTTATGAAGTCCTGATTTCCTTCACATTTCAATAGTGTGTCCCAGTAGTGTTTTCCTGTGCTGAGGGTGCAAGAGGCTAACTGGAGTCAATATAGCCATTGACAGTCAGTCAGGACTACTTCTCTAAAAGTTAATGTATTGAGAATGAGCCAGCACTTTGGGAATGAAAGGAAAATGAAATGTGCAGTATGAAAAGTGATAATAAATAAATTGAATGAAACTGTGTGTACTTTTGGGTTATGACTAGTTGAAGTGGAGATTAAAAGCTCTGAACTGATGCATGGAAACAAAGAGCACAATACTGAATTCATTTTAATCCTCTGGTTTAAGTGGGTGTACCTTCACTTCTGGGTCCAGAAATAATCATACTTGTATCAATCTATATTGCGTGACTTTTGTAAGCTGTGAAAATAGTATTTTTCACTGGATTGTCACTTATTATTGTTCATTTGTGGCCACTAACATAGAAAAATGTCGCAGCTACAATGTCAGAAGAATAGGGACAATTTGATGTTTTCTTTTGATGCTGTTTGTTGATACCTAGACCACTGCAGCTTGATTGCCTAACATTAAACCTATAATAACAGTGCAATCATAGCAGTATCATCATGAATGTCGTTACAATAGAAACAACATTTACACGGCTTCAGAATGGTAATTATCAAAGTTTTTGTCATGAAGCGCTTATTTGCTAGCATTGATCTGCCCCGGTCAGTTGTTAGCTCTTCTCATCTGAGGTGTATTGATTGTATAATCAGTAGATAGAGGCTGCAGGGAGATGAAATTCAGTGTTGTTGGGCAAATTATTGTCTGCTTGCCTGTTGACCTGGACCCTGCTGGTTGTACCTTAGACAGTGGTGGGATTATTACTCATTTCAGTGACCCTACTCTGACAGAGAACTCCATATTATTATAAAAGATAAATGGCATCCTTCTTTACTGTGGATATGGCTGAATGCAGGTGTCAGTGTGTAGTGAAACAGAAAATCTTGTGCAGTACTGTTCCTTGACTTTCCTTCAGGTTATTTTCCTTTTTAAATATAAGTAAAAATGTTGTAGAGTTGCCACACATTTCATATCATATATGACATCCATTTATAGGTATAGGATGTGTAAGCACAGCGTTTTTCATTGGTCATTGAAGAATTCTACTTGCCAGGCTGTAAGATATTTATAAAATTCAAACACAACTTCTGCCATCTGGTAACAAGGAGGACAAAACTAATCACTACGTCTAAATATATACTTTTAAATCTCAGGCCAATAGACCACTCTTGTGATGAGTAATTTTGCAAACAATTCTCATGTTTGTTTTCTTCATCTGTAGCATCACTATGAAGAAGCTAAGTAATTATGCAAGTAAATGTGTGTGAGGTAGTAGTCAGTAAAATGTATATCAGTTCAGTAAAAGTAAATATCTTATGTAAAGTTCATGTTGGAACTTTTACAGCAGTAAAGGTTATTAATCTACTGGGCAATTAGGAAGGAGATTTGCAGTATTGTAATTAGCAGAGGAAAAGCCCTCCTGACTTGAATGACAAGAGGTTATGTAGAAACCATGAATACTTTTACATCCTTCAGTAAAGCTACCTGTGCTTGGCTAATGTACTGTGCTCTCTGGTGACTGTACCATTGTATTGTAAAGGTCAGTCATTACCTGTGCATTGTATTTAAACCACCTGCTCACAGCAAGCAATTGTATTTGGATGACCAGCAGTTTTATATTAATTGTTGAGTCCTGCTGAAGCCATGATAAGAGTACTGAGCACTTACACAGCAATTTGCAGCTTCAAAGTGCTATAAAAACATAAGCTAATTATTGTTATGCTGAAAAATCCACAGATGGTTCCATATAGCTTTGAACATATATTTTTTGACCTTAATTTAATTGCGAGAAACAATGGATCTACCTTTTAAAAAAATGGAAATGGCTCACTGCAAGTGCACAATGATGGTATTACTGTAACTTCTAGAATAATTGCCCAAGAAAGGGAGCCTTTGCAAAGCACCGTTATATTTAAACCAGATGAAATACCAATTTTGCAAATGTAAGGAAAAGAACCTCAATGTGAAATTGACATTTCTTGCTCTGTAGACCTATATAAGTACAAATGTATCATGAACAGAGAAGGTAAATAATATGCCAGATGAGAAATAAAGCAAAATGAAGAAAGAGGGACAATAAGCACTTCTGTGGAAGGATGGCTTGTCTACTTAACAGATAATACTTATATCAAAAATCATGTTAAAATATATGTAAACTGTGGCATGAAGTGAAGAAACATCCGCAAATAGGGGTTTATATTTTGGTTGGCATTTTCAATAAACATACAGGTCTTTCAAGAAATAAAAAGATACATTATTTGCAAGAGCGATAAATAGTAGGAGTTGCTGTCTTATTAGGGAAAATGAAGTTTACTGTTTCAAGATTCTACAAGAAAAAGTCAATTCTTAGCTGGTAACTTAGTGAACTAATTAGAGGGGATGATAACAGTTTTGTGAGTCTGTTAATCCTCTTGGAATGCTGTTGAATTCTGCAGCATATTCCTATAACTCTTCTGCCAGAGGTTCATATTTCTGTGACTGAAGGCATATCTTAATACAGTAGAGCTCTGTCATATTGGCTCAGACTTCCATGAAAACCAGGTTGTGAGAAGGAGCTTTGAGATTCTGTAAAATCATGAGATACTAAAGGTAAAATGTGAGATGGATAAATGATTGAAACAGTTGAAGGATTCAAGAGGAGGAGATGATGACTCAGGAGTGTCAAGTATTCCAGGGGTGCTGAAGGTTTCCTGCCACACTTGGTGTTTGCATCGCTAGTGAAGTTTGAATGGGTGTCTGAGAAAGGGTGGTGACAAATGAATGAATGAATTAATTAATTAATAATGGTAGCTTGTAGCCCTGATTATGTATTATATGTATTAGCCAGCAAATAATTAATTTGTGCATTTAGTTGTTTATATACCGCTTGCAGTTCTTTTATAGACAGTAAAATTTGCCTGAATGATCCAGAAAGGAAGATTTCCAGGCATCCCATGTGTAAAGCCAGTCATAGTGGCACCATGTGTTCAGTAGTGTCCAGTCCTTCCCAAGACTTGTCTGCTGGACTTAACCACCAGTTACTTCCCTGGAAGGCAAGTAGCCAAACCCTTAATGTTTTGATTCTTACTTTCTTGGTCTTCCAATTGAGATCTGGTCTTTTTGGTTTAATGAAGACAGCTTTGGAACATGGCAAAACATTTTTATTTTTCACAGGAATCATCAGAGTCCAGAGTACCATGAGTTAGCTGTGTTCAAAACTGTAACAGTTGGGGTTTTTTTCCATTTTTGTCAGGAGGTGGAAATCTTGTCGCAAGATACTTTCCAAGAATGGGGAACATGGAAAATTTATAGTACTTTTATGAAATATTTTGGTGTCCTCTGTAATCTCATACAGATTAACACATCTAAATTATGTTGATTTTGATATGTTGATCTCTCAGCTATTTTGAGATTTAAAGATTGAAATCTGTGTGAGGAGGTCTTATTTGCAAACCTGGCTGTAAAACTGTATTAAGATTCTGAGTGAGGCTCTTCAGATACAATTCTGTATGGGGGAAAAAAGATAACATGGTGAGTCTTATTGCAAAGGAATTTTTCATCTCTTGCATTTTGGAAAGGCTGATTAAATATTTCCACTCTGAAAAAAAATAAGGATATAGCATCAAAAGAAATAACTAAAATATTTGCTTGAGGCAGACCATAAAGATATGAAAAAGCTGCTTTTTCAATATCTCAAGAGTGACATGAAGCAAGTCAGAACATCAGCCTGCTTTACTGCATTACTTTTCTTCTCTGTGTGGGAATAAATGTCAAATTTCTTAAGCAACTGTAGCAAAATATTTTCACAGGTTGGTTGGTATACTTAGTGATCTCATGGGAAAATTCTCTTAGCAAAGAGAATAAGAGCAAAGATGACCACCTCTTCATTACTAGGAAAGTATTAGGAAGCTCAATATTCTCTAAAGATGTATGCTAGAATGAAATCAGTTCTAGAGTTCAGGTATCTCTCTTTGAATATTAAAAGTTGAAATTCTGATCTCCTTCTCTCAATTTTATTTATCTAATTTCTATAGCATCAATATATTTAACAAAATATTGATGAGGTCATAATTATTAAGTCCTCTTTAGTTCTGAATTTCATTATTCGGCTTTTGCAGATTCTCCTGTAAAGCAACATTTTTTTCCATTTCAGGCCTTAGTGAAAAAGTACTGTAACTGTTGAATGAATCAGTTAATTTCATTTCCTTTTCCTCCACATTTGAAATTTAATTTTATATTTCATTAACTGGCTCAGTGGTTTCATCCTGTGACTGCCTGGTTGTTTCACTTAATGCAAGGGCAGGGCTGAACAAGGATGCAACTTTTACAATAGCTCACATTTGCTCTGAATAAGGTGTAGAATGAAGCTCATAGTTCTTTATGTAAATCCAGTATATCTAGGATAAAAATAATTCTAAAAAATTTAGTGAGGTCACATGCTGATTTATATTGTTCAGAGTTTTCATACCTTTCTTATACTGTAAACATTTCAACTAGACTAATTATAATAAAGTTCAGAATTTCTTTTACTAGCTCTTTTTCTACTAGTTTCTACTAGTTCTTGCTGGGTAATTTATCCAAAATAATTTTATTTATAATGTCACTTTTACATTAACATGATAGGTCTCAAGAAAATTAAACGGAAAAAAAAGGTGGTAATTAAAGTAGAATCAAAAAAGTGTTTCATTTCAGTTTTGCATTTGTTGGCAACAGAGAGATGTATCAGTTAAAAGTTACTGAAGGGAGTTGCTCATATCGGTCTATTACATTACTTTTTAAGGGATGCAAAGTAAGTAGAACATTCTCTCATATTTTGATGGAGTACATAGTCAAATATTTTGATTTCAAAAGTCTATTTAAAGGTTTTAGGTTTGACAAGATGTAAGTCACATAACTAATCTCTTGATAGTACTGAAGCAAGGGGAAAAAAGCCCTCAAATCCTCTCAGAGTACTTGTGGAATTTTTGTAACCATTATAACCATTAATTGTATGTCTTTTGACACATTCCCGAGTTCTGCTGTATTTTTAACTCAGACATATTGTCTTACAAAGGTATCTTTAGCTGTGGCTATTGCAGCTCATTACATTACTCAATCAAGACTTTTGTAGCCCTGTGGTGTGACAGAAAGTTGAATCTGCTCTGGATAGTCAGCTGAACAGATTGAATTAGAGAACTATTATTTTATTAACTATTAAAATTGTACAAAATAGGTCAGGGAGAGGCAATTGGTTGGGGTTTGTTGGTGGCTTTTATGGGTCTTTTGTTGGCATGGAGTGTTTTTCCCTGCTTAGGAATTATTCCACCTAGACTGCATTCTAACCACCTTATCCCAAGAGAGAGCAATTAGTAAATAAAAAGACTCTTTAAAAGGCATCATGATAAGAACCAGCCCAGCTGTCTTAGGAGATCGCTGGGCTGCATTTTTTGGAGATTGGGAATATGTTTTAGGAAATTCCTGGTTTTGTCTTACAGTCTCCTCTTGTGATTCTCTTCTTTAGCCAATGCTGAAAAGAAGGTGTTGGTCTGTGTGGACCTTTGGTCTGACCCAGAGTGACCACTAGGTCAGATAGAACTGAGGTTGATACGATGAAAGATTGCAAAATAATTAATCATTAGGTATATGGTGGTGGCTACTTTGCTATTTTTTTTCCTAGTCTTTTCTTTCAAATCAATTTCATTTCTCCTGATAAAATATAAAGGTGAAACACAAACTTTGTGCATCTTAAGAGTTTGCTTCTGTTTCAGTCTATTAGTGCTGTAAGAATGTAGCGTGTAAAAGCTCTGTAGTTATAGAAAGGCACAGATACTTGTTACACATGTGTAAAAAGCGCTGTTATTTATACACAAGCTTGGTTTATGAGCATAAGCATTCAAAAAGAGAAGAATAAGCAGGATGGCAATAATATGCTAGAATATAAACTGTCTACTTAAATATCTGACTGTAGTAAATGACGTTCTTTTCTTGTTTTGGGGGTTTTTGATTTGCTTTGGGGATTGATGTTTGTTTGGGTTTTTTTGGAGGGTTGGGTTGAAGGGGGTTTTTTTTGTCTGATTTTGGTTGTTTTGGGTTTGGGTTTTTTTGTTGGTTTTTTTTTCTTCCTATGAATATTCATTCTTTACTTTCCCTGGGATCCTTTAGATGCTTTTGCTAAATGGGCCATGGTTGGTTTTGATGTACTTCAACAGTCCCAAATTCTTTGTTGCATTTATTTCTACTGTGAGACAGATTACAGATTTTTCTGAATTTGAGACAATGCATCAGTATTTGGGAAGGTAATTGGCATTTGTGAGATAAAAAAGCTTCATAAAGCATTTCATAATTGTAGCTGAAATGTGAGCTGTAAAGTCTTGAGCATTTCTTGCTATCTTTTGTTTTCTTACATAAGAAGGACCCAAACAATAAAACTTGTTTAATAGAGGTAGTTTTGTAACTGTTTTTCCTACTTTGTACTCAGAGACCTTTTTTTTACAGAGATCGTTTTACTGAGGATTTTATTGGCGTGGCAGCAAAAAATTACAATGGCAGCAGTCCATCTGATCTGTAAATACACTGTCACCAGTGGCACTATTCTAAAGCCTTTTATATGTAGCTAAAGCATTTCTTTATGAGATCTTATAAACAAGACTTTTACTATTATTATGAGTCGATTATTTTTACGAATTCCAACTTAAAGATTTTCTAAGACTGTCACTGTCAAGTTGAAACATTTCAGCTTTACTCATCTTTTCACCTATTAGTACATCATACTGACTGAAAGCTGAAGGATCATTTTTCCTATTGCCCATAACTGCTTTAATCCTTCCTATAATTCCAGAGAGCACCACTGGGAAAGCTCTTTATTGTATACTGTGGCAGTGACCTGCACACCAGAAAGAGTCAGGGCTCTGCAAGTGGCTGACAGGACCTGGTCAGGACTCCGACATTCCATGTTAGGCTAAATTGATAGACCTGTTAGGATCTACAGACTGCTTTACATAAGGTTGTTGTAGGAAAGGAGAGAATCCTAGATAGCACATCTATTGATGGAACAGATAAAAACTGCTCAAACAAAGCTGGGAAAACATGGTGCTGGGCTTGTTTGATTTTCAGTGAATTTATTTCAGTGTACAGATTGAAGTACAATGAAGTAAGGAAAGGTCAGAGGCATGGGAAGAAGTTGCTATATTCTGCAAATCTGTAAAACTCAATTTTTGGCAAAATGAGGATTTTTTTTTTTTAATGTACAGAACTTCATTGTCTGGAATAATCTCCTTTAAGAGCTGAAGTTACAAATATGGAAGAGCATCAGAGAGTGAAATATGGGAAGTAACTGGTGGAGGGTTGTACAATTCCTATGATTGATTTTAAACTGAAAGAGCACACAAGTTCTTCTAAATGGTGTTCAGCAATGCATATAGTATCTTAGAAAAATAGACAGGAGAATGTTATAGCAGTCATAAGATGGACAATTTAGTTAATAAACTAATCTAAAAGGTGAATTGCAGTGATGAAAACGAACTAATGCAGAATAATGTTTTACAAGAGCCTTTAATAAAAATTCTTGCCTTTTTATCATGTGTGATTATGCAAATCCTCCTCCTGAAAATTCTGCGTTTTACAGAAATAGAGAGAGAGTGTATACTTGCAAAAATCTGATATAGCCAAGTAAATTTTTGGAAAAATGATAAAAGAAGCTCCATTCAGGTGGCACTGTAAATCTGCCATGCAGTGATTTCCCATGTCATTTGTGAGTCTGGATATGATTGGAGAGCTCAATGCTGCTGGGAGTTTTGTTGTTATTGTAGATCCTGCCTTCTCTTTTGTCAGAATCCCTAGCATTTTTTCTCTCTGTGTCTGAATGTGATAGCTAACAGACTTCATCATGCTGTCGCTGGGTCAGCAAGATCTGATGCCGTTTGAGACTTGTTTACTGTAAGTCTGTCATAGAAGAGCTGATTATAGCAAATAATCTCATTCATTCAGTTCAGATTAAATGGGGAGATAAAAGTATTTTGGTTCCTAAGTAATTGATTTAAAAATGCAAACTTGGGTAAACAGAGCTATTTAATGAAGTCAGCTGTGACTTGAGACTAAGGGAGAGAGTTGTAGAATTTTTTAGTATGAACTTGCAGAATCAGTTTGTAGCACACATCAGGAGGAAAGAGGAAGAATTTTATGCATTTTTCAGAAGTACAATGGTACTGAATAAGAGGCCAAAAGTTCAGTGGAATAACTAATGGAATGATAAATTTCAGGTCCAAATCTTTGCCAAACTGAAATTCAAACACCTTCCTTATTCAAGACCAGATGTGCTCCATCAATGAACTCTTAAAAGAAGTGAGTCATGGAGTTGGAGGCAGATCAGTATTTTAAACTGGAGAGTTACAGGCCCATTAGCCAGTTTGTCATGATGTAAAAAGGAGGTCTTTTGAATTTGTACCTGATGGTAGGAAGCAAAGGATTAGATTAAAGTGATTGGTTTTCATAATGAGGGGAATTAGTATCAGAACCCACCAGAGATGAATACTCTGAGCCACACTGTTATGAGTGGGAACTCATGATGCTGAATGACTAGTTGATAAAATTATGGATTACATTAAATATCCATAAATGCTAAGGAACATTAATGGAAAATACATCTCAGAGTGTATATATCCATTGTTGAGCTCTGGATCAGGTAAAACTAACATGAAGAGAACATTGGCAGATGCTTGGTGATTTTGGAAAGAGTAAGCAATGCTAGAAATCAGATTGCTCTTCTGCATGATAAACCTGTCTCTTAAGTACTTCATACAGTCTCTGTCTCTCATCTCAGAAGGGACATACGAAAATGAGGAGAGGCTCAGAGAAGAAAAATGGGGATTACTGGGGTAACAGAAGAATTTCCACATCATGGAGTAGTTAGAGTTAAGATCCCACAATTTGAAAAGAACTAAATGGTGGAGGGTAGTATAGGAAGTAAATAATGAATGAGGAGAAGGTGAAGCACCTTTGGTTTTTGTAAATCAAGAATAGGGAGATAGCCTTAATAAAGCAGCAGGCAACACAGTATTTTTTGACTAAAGATATTTTTTAAGCCTGAAATTGTATATTTAATCAAAATGTGATGGGGAATTCCACAGAAGAAAGGTCCATCCAGAGTGACCATTTAAAGATGTGAATACAACCCCAGTTTATTGCAATTTTGACTTGATGTATGAGTGATATCAGTGTGTATTTGTTACTCTCACTGACTGAATAGTCTAGATGAGTCTCTGGTCTGACTGAATGCAATGTTATTTTGTATATTTATACATTATATATTGTTTAAGCAGGGATCTGGAACAACTTGGAAGACTTCATGCTGTCTATAAATCATGTATTTAATGTAACATATAAATTCATTAAATTTCATATAACATATAAATTCATAAATTCATATAAATTCCATCGTTTGTTTGGTGCAGGGATTTTTTTCCCTAGAAACAAGTTGCTTTGATATCAGATTTACAATTTATTATCTCTCAATTTCATTGCATATCCTTTTGTTCTTCTATTATAGAAATGATGAATAGAAACTTACGATAAATGTTATCTATGTAATTAATTGTTTCTCTCATCTCTCTAATACACACTCTGAGTGTTTTTGCTCTCTCCATGAAAGATTTTTGTGATTTTGATATTACTTATTGCACTATCTTAACCTCTTCTAATTATTTTAATTAAATGTTTACAAATACAATCATTGGAAGAGGAAACCTTGAAAATATGACTAGGATAGTTAACCTTGATCAAAGACAAAAGAATTTAGAAGAATAAATATGCAATATTAAAATCAATATGAGAAGGACCTTTGAAATTACACTGCATTAAGAATACATGGGTCAGAGGAAATTATTTATGTTCCTGAAATCAAAGTAGTTCGCCAAGATCTCAGCCAGAGCACTGTGTGAATTTTATTGTGTCCATATTATATACAAGAAATGAAAACTCATTTCTAGACTGAAGTCTTCTCAATAGGAAGGTATCTGTAGAGGAGGAATAGGGCAGCTTGTGCAAATAAGAACCCTGCCCCTCACACACCAACCTGGATATATGAAGAGTGTTAAAAAATTAGAATAGCCTTTTGGCCAGGCATCTTCTTGAAACAGGACATGAGGAATCACTTGGTTTGTTTTTTATAATTTTGGTGCCACTATAACATAAGTAACAACAGGACAATGACAATATTAAGTCATGTCAAAAGAGCCGAGTCCCTGAAGTGTTTGCTTCAGCCTGTCCATGTCTTGCCTGCAACCAAACATATCCATTTTAAACATATGGTGTTAATTTTTAATAATGTTTCTTGGTGAATCAAATAAGGCCAAATTCTGCTTCTTGCTGCTGCTAAGGAGGTGTGAAGAATTACCATGCAGATACTCCCCCTGTGTACTGACGTAACAGATTGCACAGTACTGTAGTTTGACTTACAGACTGTAGTTTGTTTGGCTTACAAAGCATCTAGTAATCTACAAAATAATTCTAATATTTACTCATGTAAGCCGCATGGAAGCTTTATTTAAATGGATTTAAATGTGCTACTCTGTAGAGTGCCTCATCTTCCCATTGAGGCGGGAGAGCTCTGTGTCTGCCTTTGACTGTGTCCTACACTGAGATAGAGTCAGCCATGGATACCTTGTGTCACTCTACAGGATCAGGTTTTGCATGATGATGTTTAGGGCCTTGTTCCTCAATTTATCACCTACACGTTGCATTCCTCTGCTCTCAACAAATGTCTGAATTTTACTGACTAGCCCAACACTTATTACTGGTGCAAGTTTTGACGTTGCAGAGACAGTTGTCTGGTTGTGAAAGAAACAAAAAAAAAAGTCTTTTAGGTTTTTTTTCTTTTTTCAAATTTGTTTTTTTTTTTATTGAGAATTTAAGTGCTTACAAAATTTAATGTTCAAAGCTGAGAAATCAGGCAATTCTGTTTGCTTGTTACCCATCATCTCAGCATTTCAGGTTTATGTGCTGAAGTACTATTTTTATTTATCTACATATATATTATGGTTTTTGCCACAGGACTCCTTTCTCATTCAGTGTACATAGTAACAGAGATCAGTGAATGAGCAGCTATTCATGTTTTCTGTTATTCTTATTGGCCAATATGTGACCCACATGTGGTGTTCACATTCAATCATTACATTGAATTCAAAACTATTAATTTCTCCATAGGCTTTCTTTCCATTGTAGCTATCATTAGCATCTGAATGCCTCACAAACCGTAATTAATTAATTTTCACAAAGCCCCTGTGAGGTGAGATGACATTATTAAAAGAGGAATGAGCCACAGAGAAAAGTGCCAGCCTATATTTTGAATGCCCAAGTTGACATGTGTAAGGTGTGTTTTTTTAAGCTACTTAGCATTCCACGACACTTTATTTGGTCTTTGTCTAGCTTCCTCTTACTTAACTACAAGTGCCACACAACTTTGCAAATCAGGCCACAAATAGGTATTTATGAATAGCAGTTATTTGTTATGAAGGAGAAAATGCAGTAATGTAATCTACTGACTATCAAATCATGCAGACATTGATACCATCCAGTGTTCAAAAAGACATCTAGCTACCTTAAGCTTCCACTTGCTCATTATAGTTTCCTTCATCAATAACTACACACCACTGAACTACTTCAGAAAGAGATCCTGTGGGCACAGACCCTTGATGAGTCCCCAGGGCATAAATAAGTTCCACAGTGTTGTGATATGTTAGAAGCCTAACACAATTCTGGCTTTCCAACATGGAAGAGAAAACACTGATTAATTAACAGCATGAAAATGGTATGTGTTTACCTGATAAATACCAACAGTTTCTCAAAGGCAGAAATTAAGCTGGCCACTTCTGGCTGCTAGAAATGTGTGAAATGGAAAGGCCCAGTGCAACAGAAATAGTTATACAGATCTTTTGTTTCTTTCCCATGTCAGTCTTCTGATGCCTCTTACTTCTTTTCTCACAGATATGTAGAGGGTGATGCAGAAGAAGAGTGATTTTGGTATAGGCTGCTGGCAGTTTTGGATAGTGGGAAAAGGTGAAGATATTCTCTATGTCTCCTACTAAAAGCCCAGCAGAACAAGTGCAGTTGACTGCACCCACTGAATTGATGAGTAGTAACTTGCAGGCTTTATTGAGCTGAACTTCCCGTGCAGTTCTTGTTAAAGTCTTATATATGTATTTTTTAGGATATTCTGTAGACAATGCATGTGTTCTAGAATGTGCAATAAAAGCATTTGTCTTCATTATCTCCTGTTAAACTTGTAACACCAAGATGTGCCTCTCTAACAGATTAGTTTTCTACAAGAGACTTCACAACTGTGATGATCAAGACATTTTTTGATTGTCACTTGCATTTATCTATGCCTTAGGTTGTGGGATTTTGGTGTTTTAGGTTGGGCTTGCTGGGAATCTACTACTCAAAGTTTAGTCTGTGTAGTTGACATTTTTTGGAGGCACTGTTGGGTGGTGCCTCTACCCACACCCCAGGCTTTGTCCTTATTAGGGTGCATGTAATGTTTCTGGACAGGCAAGTGTTTCTGACAGCTCAGAGCCTGTAGCCTTGTTGCAGAAATTCTTGACTGACTACAAAGCAGTGTACAGCATGACTCCTACCTGTTGGGCCCTTCAGGAGCAGCAAGGAGAGAAGCCTTGCAAAGCTGCAGAAGCACTTTGCACAGGTAGTACTGTGTGTCTCTGATGCTCACAGTAGAGGATTTATTTATGGTAATTGTTTGGTAATTTCAGACCACTTTGCAGATACTGAAATGGGTTTATCTAATGTGTAATTCTTGTTTCATGTTCATGTCTAGTCTCAGCATCCATAGACAAGTATTTTACTTCATTGGGAAGTAGTAACTAATGACAATGTAAACCCTAACAAATATTTATATTTTCCAGAATTTTTGTCTTATTTTCTTATTTTTTAACAAATTCAGGGAATTTAGAGACAAATATTTATTTAATTTTGATTGAAGATAGAGATCTGTGTCTCCTAGTTGCTTTGAAATGTCATGTCACTCTCTAGCTGCTATTTACTCCTTTAAATGGATGCCTGAAGGACACCAGGTTAAACAAATCATGACAATCAACAGATACACTGCTTACCACATGTATCTTGAATTTACTGCTCTGAGGGTCTCTGTGATTTTCTGGGAGATTGATAACTCATTCCAAACAGACACTGATTGTTTAGTCAGTTGAGTTTACTGTTTGCAATTTGCTTCTCCAGGAATTTATTAATGAATACTACACCTTTAATTACATTCTTTGTTTACCTATATCCTTCTCCTGTTTTCTGGAAAATACCAGGTAAGGTGGCTCAATAATACCTGATCATTTTGAAGAAATTTAACAACAACAACAAAAATCAGCCTAGTTTTTCTTTCTCAGGGCTTTGTAAAGCACTTGTTGATCATAGCCTCTGACAAAGTGTATCTACAATTCAATAAAAATTCTCAAACAGAGGGGAGGATGTATATAAATAAAATTTTAAATTGCATTTCCTGGCAACATGAATATTTGTGTTCTGGCATAAGCAAATAGGCAGAAACAAATTAGATTACTGGACTGTCACTAAAACAGAGCTGTCTGCTATGAGCAGGCAGAAAATTTAAGACAAAGAAGAATGTATAGAGGCATCTAAAGTAAAAGTTATGAGTGGGTGGTGAGAGGCATTTTGGATGAGGTCTTTCTGATTCTAAGAAAAGCAGCGACTCAAATTTAATAAAAGCACTTTAATATAGGTAAAATATTTTAAAATCTTATTTTAGCTTCCTGGCATGTAATATTTATATATAGTTGTAGCTGTTAAACTCATTTTAATGGATGAATTTTTATGTAAAAGTAAAAAAAGATGTTCTGTACTGCAAGCAGCAGGTGTGTTTTTAATCTTTAATAGGTCACCTTCCTCAGTGCAAGCAGGCAAGCTGTTATTGATCAAAGAGGTTTTGTTGGGTAGCTCTCAGATTATTGAGTGACAAACTTTATTGGATTTGACTTAACAGAAGTCAGAAGACAGCTGAAGCATAAGAGCTTGCACTACCATCAGAGTCATTTTACGACAGCCAGGGAGCAAAGCTCAGAGATGGATACTGAGCTCTTTGCTGGCCCTTGGAGATTAACTGAACAGCCTTCCTACCAATTCCCAAGCCTGTCAGCAGAACCAATTAGATTTTCAACCAGTAGACAAGAAGGGTGGCACTTGGGGACCTTTTTGCTTTAGGTCAAAGGCTTTTCAGACTGCGATGAGATGACATTGATGATGACACGTTGAGCATTGGTTGGTTTTAAGACAAGTTAAATTAGCAGTCTTGAAATGATTCCAACTGTCTCCTGACTTCTCACTGTTGCCATATTCAGTGGATCCTGTCAGGAGCAGGTTGATGACTTAATAGTCTTTCTTGAGTGGATTTGAGCACTTTGGCTGTGTGTTTATGTGTAGTTGTCATGCTTAAAATATTCATATAAAGGTTTGAAATATTTATTGGAAGGAGCCTTCTGCAGAGTTCAGCAATACAGCCCTCAGTGATTCTGCCTACCTTTCCTCTCTCTGTTTTTGCTGCTCTAAGCAGTTGTTGCTAAAAAATGCCTTTAACTATGTTTGATCTGTATGAAGTGGCATTGTTTCTTGTGGCTATTGATAACATAAAGCACTTAGGAAATGTAAGAATTTATTCAGCATTTGATTTCCAAAGCCCTGGATGGCAAGTTCCAATCCCACCTGTAAAAACATTACAATGGTTTTGAGACCATTCCAGATTAGAAAAGGTGTATTCAGCCTGTACAGTCTTGTAAACATTTTGTGGTCTTTGATTCTAATTCAAATGGATTGTGATAGATGTGGAAAAAGGAGGAGAGGAGAAAGGGATAGGAATTAAGATGAAATCTGCCATAATTAAACTGCCTTGGGCTATTGAAACAAGGGAGCAGGATATCATGAGGCTGTTCTTTTAAAACTATGTGATACTTTATAGACATTTCCCTTTAGTGGATTGACTGCTACTGTGTTGTAAAAGGAGCTAAAGAAGTAGAAGTGAAGTAAGCTAGTTTGCTTTAAATTTGTACCTTAATGTAAACAAAATCCCAACTGTTACTAGAAATAAATTAAAGCTGTCAACATGTAGGTGTTAAAATTAGCATGTCTGTAACTTTTAATGTGTGTTAATATTAAATACTCAGCATTTAAAAGGAATGGCTAGAATATTTATTTCTGAATGCCTAAGGTTAAACTCCTACATCTAAACCATGTTTATTCACCAGATTAGGTACTTACCCTGTATTTAGATCTTGATGTCGAGCATTCAATTGAAAATGTTGGTGCTATTTATTTGAATTTTATATTCTCAGCTACTATTTTCTCTCAGTAAGAATTCTTCATCTTTTTTAAGGATGGTGATTTAAAAAAAAAAGAGAAATGAGCAATCACCTGGAGCTTTTAGCCATTATTCTAAGAACCACAAGCAGTATAGCACAGAGGTGATTGAATGCCATTTAAAGTATATATTCCAGGCAACTAATATTCCAGTCAACAATATTATTTTTCTGCAGGAAATATTTTGTGATAGCTGCAAAAAGTGATCATACCCAGATCAGGAAAAAAAAGCAAAGAATTTGGACATCTGTCTACCATGATAAAATCGAGTTTTAGGTGTTGCATGCTTCTGAGTGATAACTTTTACAATTAGAATCATCCTAATTTTTCCTAATCTGATATTTGAAATATTTTATGCCATGCTGTTAAAGATTTAATCACAAATTTGATGTGACCATAGTCAGAGGCAGCCAACCTGTGATGAGTACAATTTTGATGATCAGTGACTTGCAGAATGATCGTGGCATCTGCCTCAGTTCTCCTGTTCTATAGGTGTAAATAAGTTGTAAATATCTAAAATAAAAGGTGATGTTAAGATAGTTGTCTAATAAGCAGTAAGACTTCTATTTGTTCAAGATACTTTCCAGTTTAGTGGATAAGTTGTGAATATTAGGGAGAAAAATAAAATTATTTATTGGGGATTTTGACTACTAGAGAAAGAGCAAGGAATGATCTGCTGAATTGCTTTGGTGGCCTCCATAAAATGCATTAAAGAGTTATTTCTGGAGGCTGGATATAACATGCATTCTCTCCTAGGCCATTTTAATAGAAGCCTGTTATTTTTAATAGAATATTGATTTTTGAGGAAAGAATATGCTGCATTTTGGATCAATTAAACTATTTATATGAGGTCAGAATATTGAGCATAAATAAGAAAATTGTACATATATAATATTTTACAAGCACTGTTGTCTCCAAATGATGAAAGAAAATGTGGGACCAGAACATTGAATTGAGTAAGTCAAGGCCTACCTATCAGGGACAGTGTTAAGAGCAGTGGCTTATTCTACCTATTAATCTGGACTTCTGCTTTCTGGACCTTGCTGATTTCAAATGTGTTAATATTTTCATGGTACTTTTGTGGCCAGTCGGTTCAGCTCCCTGTTTAAACCTCCAAGACTGAGAATTTCCTGAATTTTGTTAGAAGAAAGTCAAAGCATCTCCAAAAAAGTTCATGAACTTTTCAGTGATATACAAGCCACCAAAATAATTGGCAGTTGCTATCTTATTATTGACAAATTTATATTTTATATTTTTGTCGTTTTTATATTATTTTCAGCTGTCAGCCAATGAATCTTTTAAAAAACTTTGCTTTTCCAATTAGGAACCTCTGTTACCAGGGTTTTTTTCCCCATGTAGATTATTGTTCTCAGTGGGCTCCCTATTCACCTTCTGTTTTATAATCAAAATAATTAGGTCTCCTTTTTGTTCTTCTTTAAACAGGCCTTTATAGACTTTCATAATTCTTCTTTGAAACCTCTTGAAGTGCAGACTGCATCGCTTATACCAATATTTACTAATCAGCCATATTAGCCAGGAAAGAAGTATAATGCCTTTTTGCAGGCAATATTCTCTGCCCACAAATAGGAAGACATTAACCCTTTGAAGAACTGACTCTCCCACCACAGAAGTGTTCACAGAGGTTTTTTTATCCTGGGTGTGTGAGTTTACTTTTACATTTGGTGGTATGAACCATGATTTTTTTTAATGCATCCAAATTGTCAAGAAATCCAGACCACACTGTAATATTGAACTGTCTTCTTCATGATTATTCCCAACATCAGCTATTATGTTATCTGCAAATTAAATATGTAATGATTTTATGTTTCCAGATGAAGATGTTAAATTACATGAGGTCAAAAATATACCACCCTGGGATCTCACAAAAAATACATGTTCTCAATATAGTGACTTCCATTTTGAGGCTTTCTTTGTTTGGGCCATGCTGAACTTCTGTCAATATTATTTTAGAATCCAAATATTTGTTGCTTTATAAAAACTTCATCAGCACACCCTTTATGAGATATTAAGCTATGTTGGCTAGCATTAATTTTATTGTCCTCCTTTATTTTCTTATTAATGAAAATCCTATGACCATCCCATTATTGTATCTAGGGCCAATATCATGTTGTCAGAGCTACCTGGCTTATTTCATTTGCCCTTTGTTGAATAATGATTTTGTACAGGTTTTCATCCAGTTTTCTGGAATTTCTCTGCAGTTCTGAGATACATTAAAGATCAGCATCAATTGAGCAAGGAACTGCTGCACTATCATAAAATGCTCAGCTATAAGTTAGCTGTGTGTATACTGATTGAAAAATATCTGACTGTTGTATCTGTCATTGAATATCTTCCTGAGATATTGTTGAAAGGTACTATATTCTCATCACTTGATCAGAGCAGGTTATCCTGTTTCATTTCCTAAATGCGGAAAGTAATTATTTATTGAACTTTTCAACCTCTTCTGCATGATTTGTGATGGATACAATTTATAGATCCTCCGTTGTTCCTGGTATGTCTTGAAACTCATTTAAATTATCCTTAAATCTTCAAACAATTGATTTCTTTTTTCATCTATTTGCTCCTCACATAAACTTGATACATTTCCTAGCTTCAGTATCTTCTTTAAATACTAGAATTTTAAACTACTTTTTAGATTAGTGTATATTTTTCTTAGATTTGAACAAATTTGGTTTATGGACATTAGAAATAAGAATTCTAAGCAGTTTTCATTTCATGTGACCATTTTTGTGTTCAAATGATTTTCTCAGTCGGATTTAGCTTAGAATTATTTTCACATTATGAAATTGGCCTTTTAAAAATATCAGATCTGGTTTTGAGTTTGGGTTGCATGCCATCATTTTTGTAGTGAATGTGTAGACTCATCATAGCTTGACTTTTAAATTCCCTGACTTTTAGTTCCACCATCAGTCTCTCTCTATCTTTTATATGAAGTTTAATGTGTAACTTCCCAATGTTGACTCTCTTAAGGATTTTTCTACTAAGGCATTTTAATATAGTTTTAGGAATTTCATGAACTTTCAGAACGAGCAGTTGCATGTTGTTGACGTATGTCGCATGAGGTCAATCTCTGCTGACAAGTCAGATTTTTTTTTCGCCCCTTCACCTTAGAGGTTGTGTGGGTTAGTCATCCTGTTCAGCACCATGGCTTGATTGTTGCACCCAGCAGTGAGGAACCCACTTTGATCTATCCTACCTAATCCATGACTACTTAGTCAGGATCATTTGCTTCCAGCTTGGCAGTGATGTAGACAATGTTGGGATTTATTTCCAAGAAAAACCCATACCTCTTATTCATGGAATGTCACTACTCTTAAAAGGCCGAGCATAGAACAGCAGTGCAGGAGTATACTGGAGTATACATGGTTTTATCAATGTGGATTTATTTGTAAGCAGGTTACAGGAGTGGACACCTGAGCACCATAAAGATACTGAGCAAGCACAATCAGACTGAAATGCTGATAACAGTGGACCCAGATGTTGCTTCAAGACTATAAACCCTCCCTTCCACCAAACAGTTTTGGTTAGCTCTGTGAGTCTATCATTAAAAAGAGACCTCCAAAGGAAATAAATAATTGTGTTATCAGGAAAATAGTGAAAGTTGGAAATTGTAATCCTCATCAGCTGTAATTCTTTCATTTGTGGTGAATCCTGAGGATGTGTACCTTGTGCCCAGACATTTTTGTCTGTTTTAAGTTTTCTTTAATTGTATCAGTTCATGTTATTGGAGGAAAGAGGTCAGGATTAGGAAAGTGATTCTTCCTCTGTAGGCAACACTGGTGAGGTCACACATCAAGTGCTGTGTTCAGTTCTGGGACACACTTCCTTCACTACAGGAATGACATTGAGGAGCTGGAGCTTGTCCAGAGAACACAACGGAGCTGAGGAAGGGTGTAGGAAGTAAGACCTGTGAGCAGCTGAAGGAGTTGGAATTGTTTAGCCTGGAGAAGAGGAGGCTCAGGGGTGACCTTATCACCCTCTATAACTCCATGAAAGGAGGTTGTAGTCATGAGGGGGTTGGCCTCCTCTCCCAGATAACAGGTGACAGGATAAGAGGAAATTACCTCAGGCTGACTCAGGGGAAGTTGAGGTTGGACATCAGGAAGAACTTCTTCACAGAAAGGGTTGTAAAGCAAAGACCGGCATTGTCCTTCTTTCTTTGACTTCAATTGCAAGTATGACCTTTCAACAACTTTTAAATTGCTTTAACGTGTGTGACCAGCAACCAAAGCATTAGTCAGCCCCTGTATTTTACTGGTTTTATCACTGTACTACAGTAGCAATCAAGAGGAGAGAACTGACACATTTATGGCCTGTGGCTAAGCAATTAGGAGAATCAGTACTGGATTACATCATCTTAAAGCAGATTTGTTGTGAGTGAACTAAGTTAACTTTCACACCCTGGATATCACAACAGTTTTAATCTTTCAGTAACATTTTGTGTAAAAATTAATCATAAGCTTGGCTGGATTATTTCTGACACCATGGAAAACATTGTGAAAAGCCATTCTTGTGCAGTTTTTTGATACATGAAGGATATGTCATAAATCTTCCCATTTTGCTTCAGTGTTTGCACAATTTAATCACAATAGCCCCAGTATACTTACACATAAGTAAAATTCTCTGCAAATTATTAAAATATCTGTTGCTTAAAAACAGATAATGAACACAACAATGAATTTGGCATCACTTCTCCAATAGAAAAAAAACCCTCATTCCTTAGGTCTAGAAAAATTCAGGTTAAAGAGACAGAGGAAGGAGTTACATAAGGAGTATGTTGTACTTTGTATTTTGAAGTATTTTGAAGGAGTTGCATAATACAGAAAATTATGTCCCCCATTATGTAGAAATTCTGGTTTATTTTGGAAGTTAAAAGCCCTGGCTTGTAGGTTTTTTTCTCTACTTTTTTTTTTCCAATTTTTGCTGCATAGCTGTATAATAAAATGCAACATAAGTAATTGGCAGAGAAAATTTTGTTGACAGGGAAGTTTTTAGCCCAGTAAAGGTGATGCATGTCAGTGGAGTGTCCTTTCTGTCACCTCATGTGCTTGTATCAGAGACATTACTAATTTGGCAGGCAAAACTCTTCCACATCTCTCCTCCTTTGGGGCTGGATAATTGCCCTGAATTCCTGTCTGTGTGAGTTGGCATTAGCATGTACTAACTATTGAGCTTACGTCAGTGTTATCTAAGCCTGGCAATGCACTGTTAAATCTGTGAGCAGAGAGAAATAATTTCTAAATTGCTATTTCATATGCCCTTTTCATATGCATTTTAGAAGATTTCTTCATTTCAGTCATGTTTATATAGCATTTCTGAAAAATTGCTAAGGTAAATTGAGAGGTTTGTGTATACACTTTTATTGTATGTTAGGTATGTAAGTAAAATAATGTGTATGTGTGTATATATATATATATAAATATATAACATGGATGTGTTATATCTTATTACATGCAATATGAGATGCATGTAACTCTGATTAAGATGGTATTTTCTGTTCACTGGTAAAATATGGGCTATATACCAGAACAACAAGGTACAGTAAAAATCAGTGGGAGATGATTAAGACTAGGAGCTCATAGTGGTGCAGCTTTCCATTTGGTCTATTCAAAAGTTCTTTACCCAGACTTCTTTTTAATTGGCAAATCACTTTCCCTGAAGTGTTCGATTAATATCTGAAAACTATCTACGTATAGATAAATCTAAGAAATTGTCTAGAAACATTTCATTCTGTTTCCACATGAACAGTAATCTAAACCACTTGTCAATAACACAATAACAAAATGCTAAAAACACCACCCAAATTTCCAAGAAGAACATGAAATTTCTCTAGTCCCCATTTTCCCCCCAAAAAGAGTCATTCACACTTGTTTCCTAGAAGAAAGGAAGACTACTGGTTGGCTTCCTTGAGACCGTTTATCAGAAGATAATTACAACCTGTTGACATTGTTTAAAAGAAGATTAAAAATTATTATATAAAATGGTATTCAAGAGCTAGATAGTTCCATATTTGAAGGGAAGCAAGTATGGGGATACATGTCCTCAAACTGAGACAGAGCAGATTTAGATTAGATATTAGGAAGAAATTCTTTACTGTGAAATTCTTTCACTCTCTCCCCACTGAGGGTGGGGAGGCAGTGGAACAGGCTGCGCAGAGAAGCTGTGAATGCCCGATTCTGGAAAATGTTCAAGGCCAGGTTGGATGGGGCTCTGAG
Organism: Melospiza georgiana; assembly: GCF_028018845.1. Lineage (NCBI taxonomy): Eukaryota > Metazoa > Chordata > Aves > Passeriformes > Passerellidae > Melospiza > Melospiza georgiana. The sequence goes on from NC_080432.1 coordinate 39,349,305, forward strand.
CAACTTGATCTAGTGAAGATGTCCCTGTCCATGGCAGTGGAGTTGGAAGAAGATGATTTTTTAAGATCCTTTCCAACCCAAACCATTCTATAGTTGTATGATAGAAATATCACCTCACGTCAGGTGATATGGTGTCGTAGGAACTGCCATTTCTTCTCTAAATGGCTGCAAGTAAGTGGCTGAAAATAGCTTTGGAGTGATGTAAGATGTGCTTTGTTTACACAAAGTTGTCAAATGTGTGGGAAGAGTTTTTCTGTTGAATGCTTGGCATGAACTTGGAAGAGTTGTAACAGAGGGAAGTGGGCGGGTGTTGTTTTCCCTGAAAGCAATAGTGAAAGAATAAGTACTAGAGGGTTATTTGTCTGGATAAGCTAACAAGGCAGTTTCAGGGTTTAAAGATCATAACTTAAATATGTCGGCGTGTGGTGATACTTGCAATGAATAGAGTCCTGCCTCCCGCGGGTAAGGAATATGAGTGCACATCCAAGGTCTGTAGCAGGAGAAGCTTAACACAAAAGCAAATCAGGGAAACAGACTGCACAACAGGCGGCAGCAGGAAGACCTGACAACTAGGAATCGATCTAGTTCTGAGGAGTCAGGTTCAAACACATGGGGCCTGCATTACTTTGTAAAGGGAGGGTTGTGCACTGCAAGGTAAAACCATTGCACAGCAGCTCCTCACTTCAATTCATAACATTCCTCCTCATCTCTCTGCCATTGCATCAGGCTGGCCATGTATTTGTTCTAAACCAGGATGTTTTGTGAGCTTTCTGCCCTGAGTAATTTTCTTCCTACCCCCTTTTTTTAATACCAAGGTGGCTTTAACAAAAGCTGTCTCCTTCAGTGTTGCTGGAGAAGGTTCTCCTTCAATTGCAGCAGTTCACAGTTAATGTGTGGACAAGCATACCCTGTAAGTACTGCACAGAGAATAAAACACTAGCCTTTATTTCATGTCTTTATTTTGCCCTTTTTAATATCTTAAGTGAAGATATCATTAGATTATGATTCACTGAAATTCACGTAAGTTCCTGAATAAGATTATAAGTTTTATTTGTCAGGCAGGGCTAATAGTTGATCTTTTTAAGCAATCCAGTCACCTTTTAGAAAGCTTGATCCACTAATAAAACCTCTGTTAATTGTGAAATATGTTGTATGGTCACTGATGGCCTAAATAGCATGCAAAGTATTTGCCACTAAAGCAAGCAAGCTGGCAATTTCTGGCAACATCTGGTGGAGCTGTGTTGGAATGGGCAGAAAGGGCATTTCTCCTTACTGCCATAGTTTTATCACTGTTTTATATCTGATCATATTCTATGAATATCAATTGTATCAGTATATTACAGAGGTATTAGTTTATCTACTCATATTCTCTAAAAAGGTGTTACCATTAAAGTGTCATAAAGCTGTTCAAAACAACACATATTTCTGGACCATATCAATCTTATGAATGGCTAATACAAAATTGCTAAACAGAAAATATAATGCATTTTCCAGTGAAAAAGCTACAGCAAAACCAAGTTAAATCTTTTGGGGCCATGTAACTTTTCTGTATTCAATTGTAGTTTAAATAAGCAACAATTAAATTGCCACAGGCTTCTCACTTTAAGAACAATTTCAGAGGTATATAAATTCAATAGCATTGCCTCTTTCTAAAAGTGACAGTCTCTGGAGCTATTTTCCATGCATGGCCATACCTTCACAAGGACTGTCTTATATCAGGAGGAAAAGTCATTCCAATTTGGGTGAGACTGATGTATCAGCCTGGAAAGAGAAAATATGTCTTCACATAGGATTATGTTCAAGTAAGTTTCTGGGATCAGGGGTTTTGAAGACAAGGGTTGTAAGGAATGTCTAGAGGATGGCTAGCCAAAGTCAGATCACTAAACTCTGTTTAACTGTAAAGACAAAAGTTATACTTCCATTACTCAATACACAAAATCCTTCCACAGCAAACAGGGGAGGGAGCCTACACAGAGTCTACATCAACCCTAGAGATATATTAATTGCTGTACTGGATTGAGTAATTATTCTGTTAGGTAAAACATGTACTTTTCCAAAGCTTTTGACTGGTTTTGTTGTGTCTGAAAACTAATCTGCTGAAAAGTCACAAATCCCCAAACCTCATCTTTATCTCAGCCAAAAATCAATAACCGACATCATTAAGCAACTTGAATACAAGACAAAATTTCAGGTATTCCTAGCTCATATTACCTGATACTTTCTGTTATTCTCTGAAATGCCTTTCTTAGACTTTGTGTGTCTCCGTGGAAATGTCAGTATTTTTGTTATGTGGGATGATATATCCACTTACTCTTGCAGTGATTCTGTTGTGGTTGTAGTCTAACTAATACCTCCCCAAAGAAATCAGCTCTTATCTGCCTTCTCTCTGGAACTTGGTGAAGATATCATAGTCTGTAGGAAATAAGGTTAGAAGTGAGCTCCAAAGGTCATCTAATCTATCCCCATTACCTCAATATCACCTTCAGGGAATATGGCAGTGGCATCTGCTCCTCTTTTGTATTGTAATTCCTCTCTGCTTCATGACTTACTGGTGAGAGAAACAGCATTTTTTGAAAAATGTGGGTGTTATTATTCCTGGAACAACTTGTCTCTTTTATTGGAGGAAAAAATGAAAAATGTTTCTTGTTATCTGTCTATGGCACAAAGGATTTCTGGATCGTGTGCTAACATGACCAGTCTAGTCTGTTCTCAGTATTTCTGAAGAAGAGCTAAACAGTAGGGAAGCCCTAAATGTAGAACTCAGGATTTTTTCATCAAAGTGCTCTGTATCAATATGTGCAAGAATGACACAGATTTCTCTAGGAAAAAAATGTTAGTTTTGGGGCATTTTCTGGTTTGGAAGACAGACAAAGATTTCTGATTGATTTTATGCTAAAAGGTCTCCTTTAAAAAATTCTGAAATTTCAAAATTTGGTCTTCAAAACTCACCTTTACTCAGAAATTTAATTTTATAAACAAAGTAAACACTAGGATAATTCTGTCTCTGAGAATATTTAAACAAAATGTTTTCTTTGGTTGAATTCCTTTAATTTTAGTTGGTTTTCCTTCTTTAGATTGTCAGTATGTGATAATTTTAGACCAGGATGTAGACTGGAATGTTTCATAATGCCCTAATTTGAAAATTAGCCAAAGATTGACAGAGACTTAAAAGTATAAAGACCATTGGTATGTTATAGAACTTGAATAATATGTTCTTTCCTAATGGTTCTGTCCAGGTGATAATCTGTCAAAACCACTTGTCATGCCTGCTGTAATACAGGTTTTGATTTCTATATGCTTTGATTGAGATGTCTTACACCAGATGAGTGTAACTGGATATACCTTACTTTCAATTTTGAGTTTTATTGGGTCACCATCCGAAAAGAGATACCTACATTTATGTGTATTAGAGATATAGGAAGCTAGGAATTGATACCTCTGAAAATTTTGATCTTAAACAGAAGGTGCAAATTTGTTTTGGTATGCAGAAGGAAGTTTTTCATTCTCAAATAATTTTGCATATTATATATTACACATTCTCAATGTAATTTTGAATGTACTTTTATTCTATCTTTACCTTAATAGTTTCAGACTTGAAAAGATAGTTAAGATCATTGACAATGTATCTAAAGAAGAGATAAACATCCACAGAGCTTTGAAAATCTGATCCTATTGAGCCAGGGTATATCACTCTCTCATCTCCCTCTCTAATCTATTGAAATACCACCCTTCAGCGAACCTGAAGTAAGGATATTGTAATTCTTCAGACATTCCTGAAAAATTAATTTGGTCCACAATCCATAATGTGCTTTTGTATGAAAATTGGCAAAAGAAATTAATTTTAGTAATTGTATCAAGAAGGTGTCATTGACCTCCCTTTCTAGATTCATCTGAAACCAGTATATCACAACTCAAAAGATTTCTTATAATAGCTAGATGTTTTTGTTGCCCACTGAGAATCACAGAGCATGAAAATTGCATGTTTTATTTTGCTAGTGTTTTGAATTAGAAGTTGATGGTCTTCCTTTTGAAGTATTTAAAATATTATCTTGTTATAATTCTGTATTCAGTAAGATTGAATGAGAAGGTTGTGTGGTGTCACTTTATACAATTGCCATTTAATTCTTATTTCTTTCTTGGCAAGTAAATACAATTTCTAAATGTAATTGGTGTAATTATATGCACTGAACAACTTTATGTTGAGCTTCATGTTATATCACATTTTCCATTTATATAGTTGATTTTAATTGTAAATTACAGTCTTTAAAAGTCACTGCTTGTTTCCTTCTCTCATTGAAGAGGTTGACTGTTGTTGAACTCAGCTATATCTCCTCATTTAGTCAAAAACATTCTTTTGTACGCTGGTGTTCTTTTATCTGCTTTGTATTAAAAGGAATGTATTTTCTTAGCATTCATATATCTGAAAAGGTAATTTAATCAAATTTTTTTCACATATTTCCAATAAATGCATATATTGTAAGCACAAAATTGCTTAACTTCAAAAAAAAAAAAAGCCTATCCTGAAGTTAGGAAAAAACCCCCAAACACTGACACTTCTGATATTTCTCTAATAACTGAGGTACAGGCTTGTAAACAGTACCTAGGTCCTGACTAGGGGAGAGAGGTGTGTAATCCCACAGCTAGATCCTAGGCAGATAGACAGAAGGCATCCTTCATCAGCTTCTGTCACAGCTGGACAGTAGGGTTGTTTTCCTTTCTTTTTCTTTTGGTGTTTTTATAGCAAATTCTAAGATAAAACATTATAATGGACAATGTCCATTTGGTATTGTATTTTTTTCCCAAATAAATGTAATTTTTAAAAATTGTGATCCTGCTCACATTTTTTTGTTTGGTTTGTTTGTGGGGTGTTTTTTTTTTGTTGGTGGTATTTTTTGGGGGGGGGATATCCCCTTTTTTTTTGCTATAATCTCCTTTCATACCCCTGTTATAGAAATTTTTTTATATAATGTAAGCTGCTCATCAGCATGTTCCTCACAGATTTCTCCTTTATTTAACATGATGTATAGTTGGTTTTTAAATTTTTCAACAAAATTTATGTGAACCATTTGTATTCCACTGATTATGACATTTTTATTCCTTTGTAAAGTATTTAGTAGAAGAGAAAATTGGTAAGTACAAAACCTTTTCCTAGTGTACTGATTTTAAAACCTGCTGTTTTGAAATTGTACTTGATGGGGTCTGTATTTGGTCATGTTATATCCAGCTTCAGCTTTAGAGTTTCTGTTAAAATTGTTTCATATTACCTGTGCATGTCTTTCCAAAACATACTCTGTATTCTGGAGTGAGGGTGCCTTTTGACATCATTAAAATGATATGTGATTGAAATTTCACATCACTGTTGCTTTTTAAGTCTTTGCACAGTGCACAGATGCTAATTCAGATGCTATTGTCCTCTAGGATCTGGATATCTACTGTGACAATTCAGAGAAAGGCAAAAAACATACAAAACCCATTGCCTAGATTTAGTAAGAACAATTTCTTGCACAAAGAGCAAGGAAGATAATCAAACATACAGTCAATATCCCATATTAATAGAGATGCTTCTGTAGGTAATTCTTTCTAAGAGTAAAGCGGGTATGCAGTACTGCTGGTGATATTTTGCTGTATGAGCAACTGGAAATAAAACTTACTGTGTGTAATACAGAAAAATGACACCACTGTAGGTGCTTTCATGCTGTAGCCTAGTGACAGTTTTGGTCAGGGTTAAATGGATTCATTAGGTTCCATTAAAACAACTGTAACTCTGAAATTTCAACAATTTTGACGTACATTTATTTTCATGAACTCTGAATTTTCATAATCTGAATCAGGACTGTTTAAAAAATCAGCTTCACAAAATTTTTGAAAAAGTATGTGCATAAGCTTTTTAAAAATAATGTAGGCTGTGCCTCTAGTTTAGGACAGTCAAATCAATATCAATGTCTTCAGATTCCTCAGCAATTAGCAGCAGGTGAAGGTTTTCTCTGCCTTTTCTTCTGAAAAGGTTTGTCTGCAGCAACAGGAATGAGAGACAGTAAAAGAGTAGTGGGAGGAAGTGGAAATACCAGGGATAATTCAATCTAATTTCAAGACTTTTTATATTGACTTCACTTAGGATATCAAATACAGATATATTGAATATATTTTAATGCAAATGATAGCACTATTTTAAGAAGATCACTTTCACCTGTAGTTCTGTAGGATTCTTCAGTCACTATTTGCTTTAGAAAGTACTACTAGAGAACAAATGAAGCAAACCATCCTAAAATTTCCACAGAATTTGGGGCACAAAAATGGTAGCTCCAACTTTCCACTGCATAAATGCTCAGCAGTTTGACTTAAACTAAGTGTAAAGATTTGTCTGTTAGGAATTTCAGTGTATTATGAAAATATGTTATTTCTTTACCTGGGTGTTGGCTGAAGATCTTATTAACAGAGTATCTATTCCCTACAGTCTAGACTAAAATCCTGTGTCTTAAAAAGATTTTTAGAGGCTTGAAGATTTTCTTTTTCTGTTGTTCTCCAGAACAGAAATTTTCTCATTCAGCAAGAGCTGATGAATAATGTTCTCCTATGGCGTGTTCCATAGACAATGTCCTTTTTCCAAAATTGCTGCTGCCTCCTATTGCTCTCAATGGGATTGAAGCCACAGTTGCCCTCAGCAAAGATACACTTCTGCAAAATGACTAATGCTTCCCATTGTTTCCAATATGAATGGAACTGCTCTTAGATAGGATAATTGTTCCTGAAGCACAGGAAATAAAAAACTTTAGCCAGCAATGGTGACTACATCAGAAATGCGGGATCAAGATGTTGTCTTTTAAAATTAGTTTCATTTAATCTACAATTTCAAATACTGTCCTATAAGAATTGTGCAAAATTTTAAGATTGGTAAAACTAAAATGCTGTGGGAGATGTAGCTAAGTCTAATGATACATTTATTTCTGACAGTTTCTTGGGTTTATAATTTTTATTTTTTTAATTTGTTTTCAGTTTGCAGGCATGTACTATGTTTTGTTTTCATCATTATTTTACCTTACCTTTTCCACTATCTTTAATATAATACTTTTTGAGGGAATTGTTGCTAAAAGATTAATAAAGAGAACAAATGTTCAGGGCAGCACATTAGATGCCAGTTTTAATTATTCAGAGATATAAGAAACAAGTTATTATATTCTACTAATATATCTTATACTCACTAAAATTATCATCAAATGACCCCAAAGGTAGCACACTGACATAATTTGGACATTATAATTTAAACGAAGTACTATAAAAATTATATTATAAAAAAATGAACATAACCTGCGTTTTGTTTATTAGTATATGTTTAATATATTAGATTGTGTTTTGAGTCAATAATATCTGTAGTTCAGGGATAGTTCTGTTACTGTAACTAAATCTTAGGAGTGTCATAAGTACTTGAAGTGGTTTTCCCTGTTTTAGTGGCTTTTTCTTTCTCAACTTGTTTCAAGAGTTAGTGTGTAAATCTTGAACTGACAAACTATAAGAAGAAAAAATGGAGCAATCATTCTTTAAAAACATTAAGGAGTGGTTAATATCAATGTTTTTAAAGGGAGAAAGAGGAAGACACTTCTTTGTATGTATTTATTACTGCTTTCAGATATCTGAAAATAGACTGTTTGCTGCTGTTTGATCTCTTGACGTCAGACTGGTTCTTGCTGGAGGCAACAGTGCCACTAGAGCGTTTCGACCTTGTTTTCTTCTGTTTTGTCCTTTTTCATGCCATTTGGTAATATAAACAGGGAATACACGTATTTTTTAAATGACAATTGCAAAACTAAGGCCATGCATTATTTCTAAAGTGAAAAAACTGAAGTTTTTTTCTTTTACTGGAGTATTTTGCTAGTGAAACTTGTATTGACAGCTTCAAAGCATATATAGTAATCTCAAAGAACTATGACATATGATCATAACAGAAGAAATGTAAGAGTTGTAAAAACAAGGAATAAATGTGGAATGCTTCTATTTCATGAGTTCAACTTAATGGACTTTAGTGAACTCTTACCTGGTTTTTAGTGGTGAAAGATCAGAATTATCTCCTGTCTGTTTAATTTCTTTGTTCACATTGGTAGTTTTTGGTATTCTAATTACATAGAAGCATTAAGATCTCATAGCCATATCATAGCTCACCATCTCTAATTTGTGACTTCTTGTATAATTGCAAAACAATATCCATAACATTTCAAAATTAATTAATCAAGAATATTTAAGTCCTTGGGTTTATAGATTGGAAGGGAAACTGATGTCCCAGGCCAAAAAGCGTGTTGTCTTTTGGGGTGGTGTAACAATCAGCCCAAAGAAAGAACGAGGTGCCAAAGGGTAGAATGCTGGTTTGTTTTATAATAAAGGCTTTTTCAAAAGAGATTATAATATTTACTAATGACAGCATAACTGAATTTAGCATTTGCTCATGTGACAAAAAGGAAAAATTAATTGGGTGCTAAACTTCAATGATGAGTTAATGCACACCTAAAGACGGGATAGCGTATTAGGAGGATTGTGTCCCAAAATAGCGTTGTGTTCACAGGGTCCAAATTCTAAGTAGTTAAAAGGGTAAGCTGAAGTCAAACAATTTGTGGTTATTCATTTGAATAGTTTGTAGACTGTTAAAACTCAGGTGATAAAGTTAGAGATCTAGTGACCTTTGGGTTTCCATTTCCAGAGCAATTCAGAAAACCTGTCTTAGATTTCTGCTCTGATGAGCCCCTTGTTTCTGCATGGATTATCTAAGAAGCCAAGGCTAAAACCATTTCCTGATATTGCTACTTAAGTAATGTGTCCAAGCATAGTACAAAACCACTCTAGTACCTGAGATATTGCCGTGAGATGGAAAAGATACAGAGAAAGTGCGGCAGAGTCTACACTAAAGAATGAAATGACTGTCTGAGGACAATGTGGAAAGTCCCGTATTTATTCTGGAAATAGAAGATGTATTCACACTTGGAATTGTGTGAAAACAATGGCATGTGACAAGATTCACACAGAGAGGAAAATAAGGAAGGTGTAAGGTGCAAGTGACTTGCTTATGGTCACATGGTAAGTATGTAGCAGATTCCAGAATTACACTAGGTTTTCTTCCATTTACAGGTTATATTTGCTGTCCTGCATTGATTTCAGTGCAAATTCTCAAAGACTTAGGATTTACTCTTGCTCTATTAAACTGACAGATTTCTGATGGGTCTAGAGTTGTTGTGAACTGCTAAAAAGGAGTCATGGAATATGGCTGTATGTTTTTTTGTAAAACAACAAGATTTGTCATACTCTATCAGAACGAACATGTCAAATTCAGGAGTGACCATTCCTCATATTGCAGAAATGTAGAAATCTCTTCCATATTCCTTCCAGTCATGCAGTACTTAATGTGAAGACTTTTTCAGAACTTGCAGAAGTCAGTGCATTGTCTGATGCAGGCTACAGAATAATCGTATTTAACATGCATAATTTTGATCTGTGGATCAGAAGATCCCTTTGTCTGAACTGGGTTAGATTTTTAATATAATTTATGTCAGCATTTTCTGGTGTTTACAGTTTCAAAACTGAGCTGCAGTGTTGGATATAGTGCAGTAAATTCACATGTTGTTTCACTGGAAACAGTGCTGTCATATGTGGAGAGGTGAGGATCTTTTTACTATTTTATGACACTATATCTTGCTGCATTTTGATTTTTCCAGGTCTTTTCAGATAATTCTATGTAGTATTTAATTTCTTTTTCAGTTGCATTCCTTTCTAAAATTACTAATTGTTAGTTCGGCTTGAGCTTTTTTAGGGAACTCATAGTACTGGAATAATGTGAACTGTACTTTGGGATGTTGAGAAGGCAGGCAGGAAGGAAGGAAAGAAGGAAGGAAACATTTTCTGTTGCATGCTAATACCCTTTCTCATTATTTTAGCCATTATTTGTATTTTGGTTGTTGTGTCATTTTTATTGCCTTCAGTTTAGATGAGTGGAGTAAAGCCAAATTATTTTTCTAGTCCTTGCCATGGTATAGATCAGAATGAAAGGTGGGTGACTCACCTAATTTGCACAGTGACACAAGATTAAGAACAGGTTGCTTTAGTGTAACAACACTTTATTTTTAACTTTGTGTTACCATAAGGAACTCTTGCATATGCCATAGTAAAGTGCTGTCTTTCCTTTTATACATGGGTATGTGTGTGTGAACATAGTATAAAACCCTGACTCATACTGATTTGAATTTTCATAAGAGTAATATTAATGATACATCTCTTTTACTTAGGTAATACAGAGCTCAGAAACAGAATGAATTTAAGCCAACTAATACACTTTAGACTATGTTGTATTGTCATAATATGTCCCTAAATTTAATATTGACTTCATTATTTTAACTTATTTTTTAAAAAATGTTTTTACAGTTCTAATTTAAGCAAACATGCAAGTAATAAGAAAAAATGGGAATATGTGGTCAAGGAGCATGGCCAGATCAATAACAATTTGTTGGCCTATTAGGGAAACTGTTCAATGGTGTGCATTCCATTAGTGCTTATATGCAATCACACGTCATGGCATGTACAGTTTCTTGGATGTCGTTCATTGCATAAACATAGAAAAATTTATATATCTCAATAAGTTGGAATCGTTCATTACATAAACATAGAATAAGTTAAATATCTCAATAATTCATTTTTCTGTCGCCTATTCATTTTTTTGTCATTAATAGTATCAGATTACATCATTGATATTTAGGCTTACATCATATGATATTTTAAATTTATTTTTTTTTACTAAACAACTTGTAAGATTAATTCCTTGAGAGCTTTGGAGAGAACCACTCATTTTATGTCTTCTAGAAACCAGTTTTGTTGACTCAAGACATTGTTTTTGTGCTTCCCAAGACTGGCAGGCTGTTGCAGTAACTCTATATTCCAAGTGATAGTAAGACCTCTGAAAATATTTTTGGATTCTTTGAGTTGCTCAGAATTTGTAGTTTGAAAATATTCTCCTCAAGAGGGGACTGTTCTGCAAAAAATCACACACAAGACCCTATGTTTTGAAAATGCCACTACACGAATTATATTTTTGGACTGCTACTAACACCAAGTGCAAAAATCCATAATCTTTAATTATGGTACCTTGTCAAGAGCACCTCTTGATGCCATGACCTCTAAAGTTTGTTTTACACTTTTTCTCCCATACTACATATAAATAGATACTTTTACACTGTAAGAATTTCCCCAGTGATGTGATAGATTATATAAGTTTTGTGTAGTTAGAGCTGTCCACACTATTTTTACTATATCAATTTGTTGAATTTTTGTTTTGCAAAGTCCACACCTATTAGAAATTCTGGAAAAGATATGAAGAAAATATGCTAAGAAAATTCCAGGGAATTTGCTTTTTTTGGCAGATTGCAATGAACTGAGTCACATTTGTGATTATATCAAGTTTCATGTGCATTTTTCAAAAGTACAGTGTAATCTGTTTCTACTGTCATTCTTATCTTTACAGATGGTGTCAGTAAAAGTGAGGCAAAAATGATGTATTAAGTTAAAAGTCTGCTTAATGTGTTGTACTACATGTATGAAGGATACAAAATAATGATGTTACAACACATTGTGTTCAGGTTGAGTATTGACACTTCATGATTTTAGTGTGAGGAAATAAATATTCCGGGTCTAGCTTCTTTTGAACTTGGGGAAAATTCAGGTTTGTTTATAGATTTAAGTTTACAGCCAGGCTTTCCTCATTAAGGCAATCATTAATTTGATAATTAAACTAGAGTAGAAACAGCTGGTTTTTTATCGTTGCTTACGCTGAGACTTTTTTTTCATGATAAAAATGACATATGTAAAGTGAAGTCTAAGGAATTTACATGCACAATAACTTAGGAATATTCAGTTTTGCTCATGCATATTTTAGAAGCTATTTTGTGGTTTAGATTCTAATAGCTGCACATTGAAGTTCTTTGAAGAAATATAGTTTGAGTATTAGTGAGATCATTCACTTTGCAATGGAAAGGACCAAAAAGGGTCCCAAGAATGCTTACACTTGACAAATTATCTTTATTTTTGTGTGAACTAAGAGGTTCTGTTTTAATAAATGAAATGTTCTTGTCACTTAAAAATAAGGATTACAGTTTCTACTTTAAAAGTCAGTACATAGATGAGGATATTGGCCATTGTGCAGTAAAATATGATTTGCAAGCAATGCAGCAGTGTTGTCTAAACTACAGTCCAGTCTTCGTAAATTCTTAGGCAGATCTGCATAAAGTTAATAGCAAATTCTTCCTGTAATCTTTAAAATTGTTCTGCAGTCTCTGAGTGACTGCTGAAATGATAGTTGACTTTGAGAAGTTTTAGCAAAATGTTTTCTCTTAATGACGATATTCATACACAGTTAGCTAGTCAGACCTTTTATGGCAGCCTTCCAGTTTAATCAATTATGCTTCCGTGTTAATATTTTTGTGTAAGAATCCAAATTATTTTTCACACTTGGAAACATTTTGCTTGTAATTTACATTTGTACATTGTGGCAAGTTTTACATTTGTACATGATTACTCTTGAGAACTGGATACTCAAATACGACTTTTATTTAGTTGCTTTTGAGTCTTCTGGTAATGGTGATTGAAAAATTGAGCTTAGAGTAGTTGTTTGATATCCAAGGGGTCAACTCATTGCAAAGCTGGCCTTCTCTGTTCAGCAGATACAACTTTCTAATCCACAGATATGCCAAAAATGCAAGAACTCTGTGTTATTTAGAGTGCTAAAGGAAGGGGCCGTGCTAGATTTTCCAAGAGGAATGAGGAACTCTTTCAAACCCAGCTGTCTGAAAGACTCCAAAATATCCAATACACAGAGGGAATTTTATCCTAGGCTCTAGTACTCTGTATGCTCTGACATATACATTGCCAGGACTTTAGAAACAGCTGTTGTCAGGTCAGGTGTCCAGAGAGCAACACTAGTATTTCCATGAGTTTCAACTTTCTCACATTCCTAATCCATCAGGTTTGAAGATATAATCAGGAATTGCAATCTAATCTCCTTCTTATGTCATTGTATTCTTCTTTTCTCTTCTTTTCTGCATTTTAAGCCAGCCAGGACCGGCTTTGTGAGTGATCAGTTGACACTGAAGACATGACCCATAAGCACCCATATCTATTCCATTTCCTTTCTCCTCTAAAACCTTGCCCTTTGCTCTCCTTTTCCTCTTCTCTCTCCCACTTTAGTTCAAGGGATATTGTTGGCCAGAATGATGCTGAGCCATTGAGATGCATGATGGGGCTTTCCTGGGCTGTACTCATCACCTGCACAGAATCCAGTGCTCTGTGAGGAGGCCACGGGTCAGAAGCCAAAGCAGATCTCTGCTAGTCAGCTCGTGCAGCAGCAGAATGGATGCTTAGCTCCCACTTCACTTACGGATGCCTGCACCCTGGACACATGCACTTTCCCATCCGTAATTTTTCCAAATGCTAAACCATCCGGGAAGCTATCCAGAAACTCTGCTGCATTTAGTGCAGCAGACCTAGAATTGTTCATTTGGAAGGTTTTCAGACCTGTCTGCTGGCATCTGTCATCATGTGTACAGTACTGCCTGGGGTCAGCTTGACGGGGAATGTGCACCTCTGCACTGCCACACAGGGAAGAGGCGCTGGTTGCTCACCGGCAACTCTCCAGGTACAATTTGAAATCCTTCCTGGTCTGACGGGTTTGGTTGCAGTTCTGTGGCTGAGAGCAGCCTAGCAGATAGGAAATGTGCTATCTTACATATCCTTCAACTGAACAGGAGGTTATGTGGGGCTTGAATATGCTGTCTGTAGATATGGGAGGGGGGAACTACCTCTAGCCTGGAGCGGCTCTCCATGAGGATATATGTAGAGACAACTCATTTTGAAAAGGCCTGGTTGCTGGAAACATTTCTCCTTTTTTGCTGTTTTAAAGATTAAGGAACTTTTAATTGCCAAAAACCTTCTAGAGTTAATTGCTAAGTAATTTTGTTTTTTTAACAAATAGCCTCTCTGATGTCTAGCAGAAATAAGCATGATACAGAAGTCCATTTCTTTTAGTATTTCTGCCAGTTCCATGGGAGTCCTGGTGGGGGGAATATTTACCATACAGATCTTTTGATACAAATTTTGTGGTGTGGTACATTTTTATTGAGGACAGTCAAGGAGTGTTTCATAAGCATGAATGGGAGATGCAAGCATGCTACAGCAAAGGTAGGCATCACGTTCTGCAATTGTAACGCTGGCTATACTGAAGCAAGGATAGAAGACCCACGTGTTTTAGAAATTGTACAGTGCAACCTGATCTTGATAGAGTGCTACTCTACTCTCTGTTGCATTTAATTTATTTATGGCTAGAGAAGATACATACTATTCTTAAATCTAAATTGTCTGTTCTCTCCTTTATCACTGACTCCCTGGAAGTCAGTAAAGTTATGCAAAGGTTAAATCAGAGTGACATTACAATTGGAATTTTCACACTGCAAAATTATATATACAAAATTAATACTAGGTTATGAAAAAAAAAACTGAGTCAAAACCAACATTGAACCTTATAACATGTTTGAGTTGTAAGTGGTTATTATGTGTATATGCATATATATGGTCTGTTAGGTAGTGGGAAAGCACTCAGCATCGTTTACTTTGTTTTGTGGTTTGTGCAGATTAACAAGATAGCAAACATCAGTTTTAGTTATGGTGACTTGTCTATGGTTTCATGACATCAGCATCTGTCTAATGCAGCAGATTACCTGCAATTCTCTTAAAATGATGCAGTACCTATCATAAAAACTGAGGTTGTTTGCTTCTTAAAAGAACAGCACGATAGGCAGTACGCTCTAGTTTGCTGGCTAATAGGTCAGACAGGCTAAGATGGCTCTTCTGTCCAAACAGAAGGGTTGAATATGTTGCTTCTTTCTTATTTCTGAAGTGTGTAATCTAGTTCCACAGACCATCTGCTTGGTTGCTGTAATATTTCTCCTCTTTATCCTGCCTAACAAAATTAAGGTGTACAACAATACCCAGGGGATGATTGGAATGATTCCTTTAAACCACATTTGTGTATTTTTCCTATTTTCCTGTTCTGTCATTTTGGCAATAGACACACAGATAAGCTTGTTTCTTATTTAATCTTTCTTTTCTAAATAAAGAAAAGGTTTTTCGCCCTAAGAAGCAGTATTGCAGCAATGTTAATGCATTCTCTCACACATATGTTCCCAAAATTTGTGGCCAGTACTAGCATTTTATTGGACTAGTTTGTTTCAACAGTGAAAGCTGAAGTTTTTGAAAAAAAATCTGATATTGCAATGTGACTTTGCTGCTTTGCTGTGACTAAATACTTGCTTTAGTCTTGTTTTAAATGGAAGTATCACAGCATTATGCAGAGGCTACCATAATGTGTTGCCCCTCTTCAGGATAGGATAGTGTGAAAATCCTATAGTATAGAGATCAATTCAGTGAAAAAGATAGTTTATTCTATTGTATTTATTTCATAAAGAAGAAAAAAAAAGAGAAAAACCAAGCTGAACCTTTGGAATTGTTATTAAGTAAGAAGAATGCATTTATACAGACAAATTGGCATGGGTTCCCAGAATGCACATCTCAGAACATTGCTAGAAAAATAATGGTGTAAAAAATTCTGTCATTGGTTGAAACTTAAGTCAGATGGCAAATCTGTAAATAGACATTCAATGTTCATTCAGGTGCTGTGACTCAGAGGTGAAGTGAGCGGACCCGGCACTGCCGCGGTCAGAGCTGTAACACTTTGGAGCCTCTCTTGTGGAAAGAGAAGCTGGAGAGGACAGGAGGTGAGCAGTGATTGCATTGGTCATGTCAGGCTGGGCCTGGGCGTTTTGGTCCTGGCAGGCCTGTCAGAGCAGAGACTGCCCCCGAGGAGGTTTCAATTCCGCTGGATGCTTTGGAAGTTACTTTGGAGGTATAGTTGTTGAAAGAGAAGCTGGTAGTAATAATTCTACAAACCATGCTGCGTATAAGGATTCTTGGATGGAAGAAAAATACGTACATGCCTGGTGTGTTTATATATATATATGTATTTATATAAATAATAAAAAAAAATTATGTATATATGTTTAAAATCCCAGCTTCTCACATGTGCTTCTAGGTGATAAGTAGAAAGCATTTGAAAAACCCTTATCCCAGTGCCACGTTTTCATTGCTAACCAGTTTACTCGAGTCAGCACAGCCTTGACTCTATCAAAGCTGCTACCTTTGTTTTGTTTACTTTGTTATTCTTGTTTGGAAAGCAGGGAAGTAGCATGCAATTACCTACAGAGTTTCTCATGGAGGATAACGGGGGTGTCAGTGGAAGTCTACATGTCTGAAACAGTTATTAGCTTTCTCATCTTAATAAAAGCTCCCATGTTCTTCAAAATTTTCTTCGTTTCTTTGTATGCAAAAGCAATAAACTGAAAGAGGAATACAATTACTGGGGTTTTAAAAACAAATTTGGATGGTTTCTGAGAAGCTGAAATGGGCACAGCTAAATGGGAAATTACACGACTCTAGACAATGGAGAATATTTTGCTTGTGTCTTGTCTCTCTCATTCAGAGTTTTCAAATTCTGGAATAATAATTATTGTTGTTTAGAGTACAAATCACAGTAATCTCAATTGAATATTCACAAATATCTATTTGGTCCAAATGTTCTCACAGTGACATTAAGGTATAATGTCACTGAAAACGGGATACCTTCTGCTTTTCTGTAACTGTTTAGACTTCACTGTTCAATTAAGTCTGAAACTGAAGGGAAAAGAGAAAAGGTATGACATATGCCAGACCTCTTGCAATCCTTCTTGGTGTGTGAACCTTTATTTTCTTTTTAGGGAAAATAATAAAAGAAGAATGATTCTATTCAATTTTTTTTTGCAACTCTTTTGGGTCGAATCTGCTGGCCTGTGCACTTCAGATTTAACTTCACCATGAATCTGTCTTCCTTACCAAATGGATTGTAATTTTCTGAACCAACCTTTCCACTTGAGGCTAATCCTTTTAGGAAGAGGTAATTTTCCTGTTTATCTTAATTGACATGTTCCCTAAATTTCAATCTCCGCATTAACTTGACCTTAATTATGTGGCCTCATTGATAAAATGAAGGTTACCCAGGCAAGTTCCATGCATGATTAATATTTTTTATTGTGTTTGTAACAATTAAAAATCTGAACCCTCTTCCTAATCTTTTTGTTCAATCATTTCTAAAAATGTGTGTAAAGAACACTTATGGTGCTTTTTGGTCTTTTTTAGGTTCTTAAAAGAAAAGTATTATATGTGATGAATATACTTTGATGTAAACCTATATATTTCCATGTTTCTCTTTTCATAAGAAAAGTATGCTTTGATTTTGTGAATGCCATCATTTAGTCTTGAGAGGCTTCTATTGCTTAATATTTCATTTATTAAAATTAATTTTCCTCCAGTCAGACATGTATTACATACAGTAATAGATTATTACAAGTTGAAAGTCTTCTAGTACTGTCAGGTAGACTGGGTTAATCTTAAAATTTGAACCATTGATTCATAGCTTTTAATCACTATTTATCTGAATAAAATTTAATTATTTACTTCTAATTTGAGCTATGTTACTACTGACTTTAACTTAGAATAAGCAGTAAATGCCTAAAATTCATGCATTAGAAATTCATTCTCACAGTCACAGAAGGCTGAGCAGACTTCCAAGTAGGAGAGGACTTCATGCTCCAGGTGTTTTTGTCCTGTACAATTGAGTTGTTAGAAAGAGACTACAGTACTTTGGGAAAATCTAGCTCTGCTGTTATTATCAGTAACATTCACAGCTGATTTGTAGTAAAATGCAAGATGCTCTGGTCTCTGAATAAATATCTTTCTGACGGCACAGGATGATAATTGCTCTGCCAGCACTTTCTTTGGCACCTACTTATCTCAGCTGAAATGATTGATAAAAATATTTTTGTACTGACGTTGAACACTTCTAAATTATATAATGATTTTTATATTATTTCACATTTATTCTGAAGAAAGTTCATGCTAAATTGAGTTTCACTGCTGTCAGTATCTTTATTAATCAGAATAGAAGTATGGTGTGTTTCCCACCTTTTTGCACAAGATCAATTTTTACAGCAAGACTTCCTCTTTCTTTTCTTGGAGCAACATGGAGAGTTATGTATGAGGATATCAAGTCACTGACTTCAAACAGAAGACAAATTCACTAAAGTGAAAATGATTGTGATAGTTCTCTAATTTCCCCCACAGTGTATGTAAAACTGACTTTTAAAGTGTTTAGTGGATAATGGATCATGTAAGGTCAGTACTAGCCATAGCTGTTATGGCTATTATTTTCTCCTTTCATGGGAGGGTGCTCAGCAAAATGAGATTGTCACGCTCTTTTTTTTTTGAGAGGACAGCGACAGACAGTTAAAAGCCTCTTCATGTAAGGATGTTATTTCATAAAGACACCAGCACTGGATTATCCCCTTCACTTTAAACTTCTGCCAGCTTGTACAAAGAGATAAAACAAAATAGCCCCAATCCCAGGGGTGGAGAAGTGCTGGCCAGATCTGCCCATGTCCACAGCTTTCATTTTGATTAGTCACATGTGAGGAAAATTCACTTAGGCTGAGAGGTAAATTTAATACCAGTTATGCCCATGCTGTTCATATCACAACCATTTTCACATGATGCCACTTAATTCCCTAAGAAGCAGAAAGGTAAATCGGTGGCTGGCCAGCTAAGGTGTCATAATGCATTAGGACCAGGGCTCGCTGCAGGGGATAATGGTTCTGATTGCTGTTGACTCATGTCTCCACCAACTGCCTCATGTAAAATAAGTGACATTTAAAAGGCATCAAGATGTGAGAAGAGGTGAAAAAAAAAAAAAGGAAGAAGGAAAAGCAGAGTACTAAACTTGCCACTTGAACATAAAGTCCCTTTTTCACCCTAAGTGGTATAAAAATGATAACTCAACATGCCATAGGTGACCTGTGCTGTGCTTTGAACTTCCTGTCTTGTGTTTTTAGAGAAAAATCTGTAAAATTGCTTCTGGGAACTGCTCCAACATGTTATCATTTATTTCCCATTTAATTTTTTTTCTACTGTTTTTTTTTGCCCTTGGATATCAGTCTATTCATCTTTTAAAAAGCTTAAGGCTGAATCAAGTTAGGGAATGGTATACAACAAGAGGCAGCCTAGTCTCTGAAGGCCCATTTAAGTCTATTTTTATAAAAAGAATCAAATTCCAGTTTACAGTAAGCATATGCTTCAGTTGACATCTGTTTCTAAGACTTGGATGCTTTGTTTGCATAACAGGCACCAATAAATGGCCTTGTTTTAAGTCTGCTCACTCAGTTGTATTTGGGTTGTTCAGCTGGGGATTTGAGTTGCAGCTGATCCCCTACCGCTCATAGCAGATATGAGAGGGAAGAAAAAAAATCTGAGAGACACAGTCTTATTTATTAATGCAGATTTCAGCATTCTCAACAACCCACTTTCTTTTTGTTAGGTGACTACTAAATACTTGTTTGCCCAGGTAGAGAAGCATTTGAAAGTATCAAGTATTAAAGATAATAAAAAGTTTATTTTTTTAATGTTGTATTCAATAACATTTGTATGGTTCTCAACTGACAAAGCCTGGTGCATGTAATGCTGGGAATTAAGTGGATGATATCCGTAAGAAATGCATTTGTTATGGCAATATATATTATAGTGATTTTCAAAAATTACTTTTGTTTTCTTTAAGTGTCCATGTCCTACTGAAGTCTAAAATATTTTGTAAGCAAAATTTAATTATATCTGCTTCCTTGGGAAAGCAAATTCTGGACTTCTCAAGGGAAAATTCAGAAGTGTATATGTTGCTTCTCCAGCTTGCAGAATATAAACCTTCCTCTGGGAAGTGATGCATTCTGTGGCAATTATATGATATTTCTCTCATATGTATAACAGTTTCAACACACTTCTATGAAACCTAGGTAATGCCTGTAAAGAGTACAAAAATGTATCAGTAGTATCACAGCTCTATAATTACCTTGCTTAATAACTACTGTAGTTTTTTAAAAGCAATAATATCAGCACTGCTTCCTTGTTAGTATTTTGAACTTACCCCCTAAATTATTGCAAAGTGCTCTCTAGTAGTGTACAGAATATGTAACATATTTCAAGTGGATTTACTTATCAACTTTTTCTAGTGGTACCAACAGCAGTAGTGTGAAATATATCTACTCCATTTACTCTTATCCATTGCACCTACTTTCTTTTTCCCTTTAATTTTTATATATGGTAAAAATTTCATTGAAGAGAGATTTTAGATGACAGGACTGTAATTTTAAAACCAATAGAAGAGGTGTAAGCAATTTGAGCTTAGCTGAAGCATAATCTTAGGTTGTCAAGAAGAAACCCATTCTCCCTATGCTAATCAATCAGTATATCAACCAACCAATCATCTCCTCAGCTTAGCATATATCCTAAGGTTTGATATATCTATTAACTGCCCATCATGCAGCTGGTCTCCAGTTGATGAGATTCCCCCTATCTTGGCATTTGGAGGCAGACAACTGAGCTATCAGAGCCTCAGATAAATGCTAAAGTGGAGATTTCAATCCTGTTCCTGATAGCAAAAGACAATCCAGGAATATTGAATATATTTTTAGAAAAGAACACATAGAGAATTACATTTTCAACAGTGTGTTATATGTGAAAATTGCATATATTTCATGATCCCTTCTTCCTCCACCCCCTCCCTTCCCAGAAGTGGCAGGAAATTACTCTTATATTGTGACTCAAACTCTTAACAGAAAAAGAGAACAAGAAAGAGCTAAAATTAGTTTTTAACTGCTAATTACTATAATGGTGTTATTCGATTCCTTTTTAAAAAAAAGTGATTTTCCTTGTTATTGCGGCATTGTTACTCTATAGATGAAGAGCTCTATGAAAATAGTGTGTCACAACAAACTTAAACCTTAGGGAGAAAAGTTTGAATTTCAGACGATTATATACCTGCCTTTCTATTTGTGAAGTCTGAGCTCAAAACCCATTAAGTAAAAACATAAACTAGGTATGGAACAGTCTACCTGCTAATATGGAAGTCTGGCATGAGATTTAACTTAGTGTTTCAAGGTGCAAGAAATGCTGTAGAAATTGTTGACTTACTGTGTTGGCTTTGCCATTAGTAAAAAACTGCCTCAAAAAAAAAGTGGCCTAGACTGCATTTTGTAAGAGCTTGCTATGCCCTAGGGAGAATCCTAGAGTGGCCCAAGGGTCTGTGGTCACCACGGGATGCAATGTAGGACACAAGGGACAGGTCACCCTCTCAAACTGCACTATCAAAAGATGGGGCCCAGTCTCTGTGCTGACATATCACTGAGCAATTCGTGAAGTCAGAGGATGTGTGCTCACTTAATTAAAAATTTGATCAATACTCTTCCCTTACCTACCAACAATAAACATAAGCATATTGTTATGAGGTTAGCTTATAGGCCTTTTCATGCTTTCATTTAATTAAATTGAGTGTAATGATTTGCTTTGCTTTTGTTCCTTTGTTTCTGAGACTCAAACCACTGAATGTTCTGAAATACATTTTCTCAACACTGAAAAATTGCATAAGTCTGTAAGCTACATATCTTAGTCAAAGCACATTGTTCTTGACACAAGAGCACTTCTGTGTCAATGTAGAAAAGTAAGTTTTTATACTGCTCTACAGTGTTTTTCAGCAGAATTCTTGTAGCACATATTTGCATTTTTATGCCTTGTAACATAAAAATGTCATGGTTTAGGTCATGATATATTACAGTAACATGGAAATGTGAAAGTAATCAGGGAAAGTATTTCAGGCTACTTTGAAGACTAAATTCTAATCTTATCACTTTTATATCCTCCTTTGCCATAACCCACTGAAACACCAATTTCCTGAGAAGGTTACCCTTGGATTTGACTCTGCAAAATGATCCAAAGCACTAACACATATTAATATAATAAAGGCTACTTTGTTTTTCAGAAAGACCAAGGTTGGTTCATTAGCTGGGATACACAGGCATAATACCAGTTGAAGATCTGACCCACTGTATTTAGTAGTCATGAAAAGTTTCAGACCAATAGCTGTGGTTTTTGAAACCATTCAGGCAAAACCAGCTTTCAGCAATGGTAGTGGAAGTTCTCCTGTGTTACCCTGTGAATGTATGTCAAACCTCACCTGGAAGGAGCTGGAGGATCCTGAAATCCTTGGCCTTTGAGAAAAATAATTGTAAATACTTTTCTTTGATATAGATTTGCTTAAACTCTTACAGTCTAAATTCCTGTGGAATGTGGACCCATAAACGGATGAAAAGTCTGGTTCATCTTCGTACAGCATTCTCATTTATAGAACTTGTTACAAATCTTATTCCATGTAAGAGATGAAAACAAGGTTTAGCGACGTAGAGAGGTTTTCTGCAAGGTGGCTGTCAGTAGTGTAGACTTTTTAAAATTGCACACTTAGCACCAGTTGAAATTACCCCAGGAGAAAGAAGCAAGGCCTCTTCACTACAGGCACCTAACAAATTTATCTAAGAATGTGAAGGATGCATAGCCACCATTTGCTATGAATTTCAGAGTACACTGTTTTGTTAGACAAATGCTGCCCAAAGCCTTCAAACTGAACTGTGCATGCAATTATTATTTCCACTTGTATCAAGTTTATATCTCCTGGCTTTGCAGAACAGACGCTTTTCTAATTTTGCTTAACTATGTAGAATGGTGGAGTTTGATAAAGGAAAAAAATATGAGTCAGAAGCTGCTGGGACCTAAAAGGTGTTGTCTTTGTTTAGTTAATTTGGGGGGGAAAAAAACAAACAGAAGAAATCCAAGCTCTAGACACAACTTGTGAAATTACCCAAATAAATTCCACTTTATTTATCTTGAGCATTACATAAGGGTGCATAGGGCAATTACACAAACTTCCATGCTCTGTATCAGATACTTGGGGAAGATAAGCATATTAGTAACCCACATTAATCTACAAGTTTTTACCTTCTCTACCTATCATATATCTCTAAACCCCAAAACAAATAACCTAATGAATCCAAACCAACAATGAAACTCCATGGGGGGAAGAGGGGAGGGGCAGAATAAAAACAACCACAAAAAACCCCAAACTAGTTTCCTCACTTTATGTACAGACAAAGTGAAACTAGGATATTGGAATTGACAAAATAGAGATACAAGGCTACAGCTGAGATATGGTTGATTGTATCTCTAAGCTATTGTGAATACTGGAAAAAGGCAGTTATATAATTGAGCTATCCAACTATTTGGGCATGGTTCTTTAAAATCTTCCTTTCTCTATTTAGTTTCTTGTTTGTGAAGCAAATAAATATGTATGCACACAAGGTTTATTGTTACATAGTTAATGTTACAGTTCAAAATCATTGAATATTCTTTTTCTATGCTTCTCAGAATGAGTGCTCATTTAAATCAGATATTATGAAAAGCAGATGACTAATCCTAAATTCAGGTGTACTACCACTCAGGCTAGGCAGATTGCTAGTTGATCATGCTAAGATGCTCCCTTATCCATTATTGGAT
Source organism: Melospiza georgiana (assembly GCF_028018845.1). Classification (NCBI taxonomy): domain Eukaryota; kingdom Metazoa; phylum Chordata; class Aves; order Passeriformes; family Passerellidae; genus Melospiza; species Melospiza georgiana. The sequence continues at coordinate 39,372,831 of NC_080432.1, forward strand.
CTGAAAAAGAGGAGGATTAAGAATTATCTGACTTCTCAGTTAATGTGCAAATCATCTAAAAGCTCAGCTTAGAAAGGTCTTAGAAAGCAGAACAGCACTAAAATAATAATAATGTCTTAAGAATTTTTAATAATATAAATGTGCCATATCACATTTTAAGAGTGAAAATAGAGTTTTGTGGTTTCTATCTCAGATGGTCTTTTATCTCTCTCTTCCTGTTTTTGTAATTATGTATGAATGTCCTAGAACTCTACTTCTAATTAAATTTTTTTATTGCAATTAGAAGTTGTCACTTGGGACAAATTCACACTGTTGGAATTTAATAACAATTATATTATTTTCAGGCAATAGTAGAAAATAATTTGTTAAATATCTTTGGAAATGAGCGTTAATCTATTTACTTTTAACAAAGCATAAGGCAGGGAAGGAAAAGTATATCTTGGGAAATATATTTGTATAATGAATCTATGATCTTTGCAGGGGTTTTGTCTGTAATACATATTTCTAGTATCTTTCTCTGCTCTTGGTTATGTTGAAAAACACCCTTCATTGAAAAGATTGAAACACTATTTTTCTGTATTTTCAAGGAACAGGAGAGTCTGTGAACCAGAAGGCATCTCTTAATGTTCCCTCTTTGCATTTTTAGGCTAGTTCTGCTGTTTGCTATAGTAATATTTGTTTTAGCATTTCTATCACTCCAGTATGTATACTTGCCTTTCAAAATCTGTGAAAAGTATTTAAAAAGAAAAGAGAAAATGCTAGTATTTCAAAACCCTATTATAATGCATTTTCAAATATGTCAGACACATCTTTGTTAAAATTAAACCAAGGATTGGTTTTGAGCGAATAGCCCTATATCCTTACAGATGCTGTGGATGGATGCATCTAAGCTGCTTATTATATTGATGGGTTTTGCTGCTCTGCAGCAAATGAAAACAGGCAGCTGCTTCCTGCATCAAAGCAAAAAGCAGCCTGAGTTTTTATTAAACGAGTGTTCATTTCTTCTATTGCCAAAATTCTTACACAAAACAAAAGAGCAGTTTTAGCACATTATTGCTTAACTAGACATGAACAACTGACAGCAAGTGATAAGCCTGTCTGCTTTTCACAACTGGTAATCATTTTTGGAATAGATGTTTTAATATAGTTGAATATAAAATTTTGTAATTTACATCTACAATGGTACATAAATTTATAGATCCAGTTTTTTGCAGGAGAATGAAGGCTATAATCACAAAAGGTTTGTTCCAGTGTTGTTTAATTTTTAATAACTATTTGAAAACTAGGTACCCCCCCCAACCCACTCCCAACACAAATTCATCCATTTGAAAAAGATGTTAAAGACAATCATACCAGCAGTTTTGTACAGTTGGCCAATTTTTCTTATGGAAGGGATATGGGTACATTTACAGCTTTGACTTGTTACTGTATTTCCACATCAGTTCCCCTGAGCTTCTGAAGTTTGTGCTCTAAAAGACATTTGCAGATTGCAGACCATCATGTTTCCCTCCTAGTCGTGAATAATAATGAGAGTGAAAGTGAGAGATACAGTGCTGAGGCCATTTTGCCTAGCCTGAAGATCTCAGCCAGTGCTTATACATATTTTTCAATGATCTGAATATCATGAATTCTGCTTTAGATTGGAAGAAAGACAAGAGTTTTCTTCAAAATGTATGTGCATAGGGAAAAAATGTTTCTCTTTATATTCTCTTCTATTTTTTTCCTGGTGTTCTTGTACCTTTTCAAACTCACTTATAGCATTCCTGCTGTGGAAAAGTAAGCTAGCCATTCTCCCTGCCTCAAATTACTCCTCTTCACTGGACTTAAAAGGTGGTTTGCCATCTGCAAAAGCCAGGTGCAGTAAGGCTCAGATATAAGGTGCTGCTGTAAAGGCTATTAAATAATTTTATTTTTTCATACTGAGTGCATTTATTGCTGAAGTTACTCACTTGTAAATTACTCACTTACTTACTTACTCACTTACTTACTTACTCACTTACTCACTTAATTGTTACTCACTTACTCTTGGGGTAAATTTCAGAATGGAAAATCTCAGATTGGACAACTGGACTTTCAAAATATGTTAGCTCTTAAAGATTCTGGTATATGAGGTGGTCAAATCTCCAGAGGGGCACAGTATTTAGTAGCTGTCCACCTTTTGAAAATCTGCTCTCAGATTCATTTTTGTAGTTAATAATTCTACAGTTCCAGGCACACCATCTGCAGCTAACTTGCAATGATGACCTTTTTTTTAATCTGTGTCTGCTGTAGATAGGTGTAAACCTAAAATTTTGTCTACTGAAAACAGTGAAACAACAAGGATTTTCTTCAGTGAGTTTTTTTCTTGCTTAACAATTTCCTCCATTTCTTCATTTTACTGAAGTGATCAGGTTTGTCTTTGGATTTGTCTCATTTTGTGTGGATAAGAGAATGGAAATAAAATCTTTACTTCCTGACTATCCCAAGAAACATTTTTAATGGTAAAATTATATTGAAAAGGGGCTTGGGGTATGGAGTTTGAAGAAAGTTTATAGATAGAAATTTTTTTGAGAGCTATCTATGCCAACTAACTACAGCTGTGCAATTATTTGCAGGTAATCTTTACTCAAGCAATTACTCAAATTAGAACACCCATGTTATATGTTACTACTGAGGTGTATTTGGCAGACATGCACTGTGCCTCCACCTGGTATCTAGTCTTAATTGTGCTATTCATAATTTCATGTTCTAGCTTTGACTTGGAAGTGAAGTTTACTGCTCCACTGACAGTCGGGCTCATAATATTGGTTAGAGTTTAATTTTGAAATTGGCTTCTAAGTACTGTGCTGTTGAACCTTGATTTTGATCTGCTCTCTTACATCTCCAGCAGAGGTATTACCCTCAGATCTGCTTACCCTCAGCAGATGGACTGTGCTTCTTGCTGTGCACGGTGGTGGTGATCCACAGAAAAACGAACCAGGATAAAATTATCAAGCTTATCTTCCAATATGACTTGAATACAGTCACATAGTCGGTAGAAAATAAGGTTTTATACTGTAATATTAGGGTCGTGGCAATGCTATAATACTCTAAGGATGGAAAAACCTTATTTTAAGATCCCAGAATTCCTTATGTTATATTCCTAGAATAGCTTTTCCCAGTAAATACCTTAGTTTTGGGGATTTTCCATCTTCCCTATAGTCTTTTAGCAGAGGTGATGGGGAATAATTGCCTGTCTGGACAGGCCATTAATTTAACACCTCTGCACAGTCTATTGTAGTGCTAAAGACTTGTCTGCTCTCCACTAACCATGTATCTTGGTGTGGAAGGATACAAAGTGCCTTACTTAAGATCAGAAAACAGTTCACCATTGCTCAGTGCAGTTGCTGGTATGACTTTTGAGACATTATTCATCATTTTGCCTGAAAATGCTTTTTCTTGCCTCTCACTTTGATGACTATTAAAGCAAATAAGGTGATTTCATGTAGTCAAGAATCGGGACATACTAGAAAAAATATCTCTTTGAGTGTATTCATATGGGGAAAATGACTGACTTTTCAAATTTAAATTGTCTTTGCTTTTGAGGGTAAAGATAGGATTTGTACAAAATTTACTTGAGACTTCAAATGAATAGGAAGACTTCTCATAGTTTAATAGTGCAAATAAAAGACAAAATTCGAATGTTGAGATCAGACATCTGTACATGGGGCTGTGAGAAGTGCTGGGGAAATGTGAAAATACTTTCAATTTGGCTTAGCTTTGAAAGTAACTTCTTAATCTGCTAGCATGAGTTAAGCACTTGTGGGACAGCTTTATACCTCCTACTCAAAGCTCTCAGGGACAGCTCACCTGTCACCTCCACTTGTCCCTGTATTTCCTGTGTGTAGTGCTGGCAGACAGAAGAGTTCCACTAATCTTGTACTATCCCAGTTAAAGTAATCAGTAACTACCATGATTTCTTTGTACCTGTGGAGCACTGCTGAGACATAATAACTCCAATAGTCAGATGTCTTTCTTAAAAATACACATCTCAAAATTCTTTTCTACTGCCATGATGTTCTTTAAGAACTTCACATCAGATCTCAATATTTGTTATCCAAAGGTTGACAACATTCTGCAAAATATGTGGTAAAAAGCAACAGGAAGAGAAAAACAATTAATTTTTTTTTTTTAAATACTGGATAATTTATTTCTGGTAGACAATTTTCTGTACTATCAGAGTATTCAGCATTTTTTTATTTGCTGCAGAAGAAGCATAGGCTTTGTGTAACTTTGGACTAAAAAAACAAACATCCTCAAAAGGCTGTCTACATGTGCCTTAGTCCACATGGCTTGAAGGTTGCTCTAAGAAACTATTGTGCCATGACTAGTGCAGAAAGACCTGATACTTTCCAATACCAAGCACTATGAGAGTGATAAAACTAACTTATGTGTCTTTCCATTATTATGATTTTTTTAAGTTTTATTCTTCTGTAGGAAGAGCTTGGGTACTTTTTCTTGGTTACATCATACCTCATGGTGTAAGGATGACTTGGATTATTTTTCTCAGTCTTCCCATAATTTCATTCTGATGTCTAAGTAGCTTAATCTGTCTCTGTCTCTTACTTTGGTTCCTGATGTGCAAACTTGAGATAGTAGAAATTCATGATATCATCAAGTTCTTGTGAGGTAGACTCCATTGCTGTGGTGACATTTTATGATATGGTGACAAGTGCTGTAGGAATGCCTGTGTTTTGTGATGCTTTTCTATGATGAATTTGTGGCATTTCTCTATTCACCATTGTACAATTTAATGATGATATTTTTCTACTCCTTCTACTGTAATACACACCATAAATCTGTCTGAAAGTAGACATCATCTTTCTTATGGCATTTGTACTTAGAATCCTGCTCCATCCTAGTGGTAAAAGGATACTTCAGCAGTTGAAATGTGGGCAGGGATGAGCTCTGTCTCTGTCCCATGTCTTCAGACATACCCATTCTTGAGGGTCTCCTTTGAATGCCAGTGTAACTTAATTTTTCAATAGAGATTCCAATGCTTTCTGGCAATTAGTTTCTGTTTTCAAGTTGTAGTTAACAAGGTGGTAAAGATTTTTAAAACCTCCAGTAAATGTCACAAAATATTTATTTTTGCAAAAAGAAACTCTTGTTTCTCTCTGTTCCATTATACAGTGAGATTTTTTAGCCTCTCTCTCTAGGACTTGTAGAATATTTATAGCCTTGAAAATATAAGCACCATTTGGGGGTCTTTTGATATTCTTTTGCCTATCCATCTGTAAATAGTTTGCTATCGTGTAAGTAATTGTGCATGCAAATAGGTAGCACACAATATTGTGTATTTGTAATCAAATTCAGAAATCAAAATGAGAATAATTTTATTTTAAATATGAAAGAATTATTTTGAGTGTGTTCATAGGAAACTTAATCCATATCCATATGTATGTGTTTGCAGGAAATAAATTATGCTTTTCACAACGTAGTAGTAGTTGTTAATTCATAGGAATTCTGCATTTCTGCATTACAGCTGTATGTTTTCTAACAGAAGCAGAACTATCTTTCTTATACTTGCAACTTCAAAATGTAGGTCATTGTGTTGGCGAATGTAGGTCAGAGTGAGGAGGAAGAAGACAGAATTCAAACTCCTCCACATGGATCTTTAAGCTTATCCCTGTTTTGAAGGCAAAGAGGCTTACCTACCTGTTCAGGCACGTGAAGCTTTTCCTTTCACTAAAATTAACACTGGTGTCCTGGCTTCTGGCTTCTTGGCTTAGCTGGGAGCACTGTGTGCTTCCACGCTTGTGACTTGCTCATGAAAGGCCTCCTGACTCCTGCTTCTTTAGCTTCCAGCTGCTTATGCCATTGCTGAGGTGACCTTTCCTTCCCTGTGGGGGAAGGCAGTGGGAAGGAGAGCTGTGCTCGTTGCTGGCGTCTGCCTAAAGAAAAGCATTGTCCTTACAAAGGTGCTTCACCCTTCTCTCAGCACAGAGCTATCTGATACACCTGCAGTTCCAGCTGATATCAGCATTGAAATGGCAGCAGGGGAAGGACAGTGACCCCTCAGAGAAGATTCAGTGACACCATTCAAAGTGCCCTCTCAATAATAACTGCAGAAAAGTGAGAGACATTTGACTGAGGGTACTGAAAAGTTGGATGTTGAAGGGTTTGCTATAATTGACTAGTATTTTTATAAATTCACACATGCTAGAAGTTTGCTATGAAAGCGTTTCAGTTTTTTATGTTTGTGAGTGTGAGGGTTTTTGGAATGTGAGATATAAGTATTATAAATGGTGTTAAATTAGCCGTGTCTTCACTAAATATTAAAAAACTTTTATTGCTTGAGTATATACCAGTCACTGCAAACTGAAACATTCTTTATGTTACACTCTAAAATATTTAAACAGTCATTATATTTATTGCAAAATCTGTCATTTTAGCATATTTCAGTGCTCAAAAGCATTGAAATGCTCAAAGGGAGATGAAAAACTCTGTACAATTCTTAGTGTATGTTTCACTAAAGAATGGGTAGTCTTGTGTGAGTATTTTATTTTAACCCTTAGCAAGTCTAAGAAAAATATCACATTCAGAAACACCTGATGAGACTGAACTGTCATAAACAGGACAAATACAAGTGTTGCATTAGTAATTTTGTCATACATATGTATCATCAGTCTATCTTTTTCCCTTTAAATATCTTTTTAATACAAACGTTATATGTAAAGTTTTGGACAAATCCTCTCTTGGCTTTTGCTTGATCTGCATGTAGTCAAGACATTTTAAAATTTTCATTATTTCTCACTAGGAGTAAGGGTAGTTCAGAATACTTACTGGATGGAAAGGATTAATTATATTGATGATGGTTTCAGTCAGGCTTTAAGTGATTTAAAGGATGACAGTTTTCTCCCAAACTCCGGGTTCTGTCAAAAATGTAGTGATGTTTTTAACCTTGAGAACAAAATATGGTAATAATGGTCTAAAGGATACGTATACATAGGAAGGTGGATGGAATTCAACTTACTTGTCTAGAAATATCTAAAAGATGCTCTATATGTCAAATAAGTTTACTGGAACCATTGAAATGTCTGCAGTTCATAATATGAAGTTTGTGTCTCAATTCTTAATGTCATGTGTTGGTGGAGGGGGGGAAGTCAACTCTAGACTTTACCTGTGGACAGACATGTAAACATGGTTTTTCATTGCTAAGCAACTACAGATGAAAAACACTTACCAACATAATTCAGCTGCCTATGCCTTTGATTCTTCCTCCTTTAACTTTGGGAACCTTTGCAGACGCAACTCAAGTTCCTGAGTATGAGTCTGGTTTCCTCAGGCCCCCTCCAGCAATGAAGTCTGGTGCCTGCAGGAGGGCATTCAAGGCGCACAGGATCTGTGCTGTCCTCTCCATGGGCCACAGCACTTCAGCTGGACATTCCAGTCAGGTGGGAAACTGGTCTGGCAAAACAGCCAGTTTCATAAGAGACTGGTTTTGAAGAAATAAATGTACATGGAAGCCTCCAAGTCGTTGTCAATGTTGATGATGACCTATCTAAGTTTTATGATGGAAGCTAAGAATTCATGAGTAATACAGATTAGGTGCAGAAAGGGTGAATGCTCCTGGCTATTTCTGTAGGAGAACTAGGGGAATTCAAATGAAAATGGCAGGGAAGCAAGTATAAAATGAGAGAGGAGGGGTTTCTTTATATAGCAGGGTGAAACTGTGGTGCTTCCTGGTGCAGCTCTAGAAAGTTTATCACAGAACAACCAGAACAATCCTTCAGTGCCTGTTAAGAAGAATTTAGCACTTGTATCTCCTCTTCTCCTTCTTCTGAATTTCTTGAGCCACAACTAGAAATCACACTTTTCTTGCCCTAGTCCTTAGGATTTGTCCTTAGCATGTGCTGCTTACAGTCAGACTGATGCCTGACCTAACACAAACTAAGAGAAAAGGAGCTAAATAAAAAGAAACTGGAAAGAAATTGAGTGACTGTAGGATGATTATGATGATGGTGATGATGATGTAGCTAATGAAAAACTAGAGGGCTCCTGTCCCCTGTTGTAAATAGGCTACAAGGCAAAGTTGGCCTTTCATCTGGCCTAGTACAAACAGGTTAATGTTCATGTGAATGCCCAATGAATTAAATTTTATGTGACTTTTAAAGTCTTGAGTATTGCATATATATGTGTAGACATATGTGTATGTTTATGTGTGTGTATGCATGTATCTATAAATTTCTGATCACTAGTTGTGATGAAATCTATGAAATACTCAATTCCAATGCTTAAATCCTAGGTCTTCTTTTTGTTTTTCTTTTTATTTATGGCAAATATAGAAAATAAAACAGTGGGTAGAGCTCTGCAAATGGTAATATGCATTCAAATATTATTTTATACCAGAAAAAATCTGTTCTAAGAAGGCAAATATCTTTGTTTTATAGGTCTCTGGCCATCTGAAGAAGTGCTGGCTTACTACTGCCTAAAGCATAATGAAATATTCAGGTACAGAGTTAAACATAAAAAGATATTTTCCGATCTCTTAGTTTTATTGTATCTGCATGGTAAAGATTGCTATGATTTAAGTCTTCAGATTAAATTTAAAATGTTCAAGGTGAAAGCATGTTGCTCTTAACAAAGAATTCTCAGCTGCCTTTGGGTACTAATATTGCACAGCAAGCTTTCTGCTATATGTCAAAGACTTTTGATTTCCACTCAAGGCGTTTTATTTCACTTTGATTTTTGGGAAACAAAAGTGAAGCTCCAATCGATCAGTGCTGATTGTGAAGGTCAGGAAAAATAAGATATTCTTTAAACTGACATCTGTTGCAAAAGCAAGCAAAATATTATCTGATGAAATACATAAAAATCACTGCTTATAGTAAGAGGAATTTGCACTCATTTATAAGTGCTGTGGTACAGTTTTGAAACATCCTTCACTTTTATTCAAAACTTGTAGAAGTCAGCTATCAAGGCTCCAATAGGAACATCTAAATATAAAATCTGTCCTGCATCCACTTTCCTTCCCCCTGACTATACTGAGATTTGCACTTGGAAATCCTTGAAGTTTCATTGTCTGAGGGATGAATAGGATGCAAAAAAAGCTATTATAACAATGCATTTGGAGGCAAAAATTCTGTTCTGTGTGAGGGTGTAGGGCAAATACCAAGTAAACCAGACTTGGATAGAAAATCCCAGTCTGTGTAAATATGGCATTGGGTAAAATCAGGAAGACCAAACTGTAAGTCCCTGCCCCTTGTACCAAATGAGCAACTTGCTTAGACTCCTATCTGTAATCAAAGACTGTCAGGTTTGTTGTTGCTGCAATGGCTTCCGAGGTATTTATAAGTCTTTTTTACCAGTCCTTCACTTGAAGAAGTCGGGATTCTTCGGCTTTGGTTTTCAAGGTTGTTTATTTTCTCTTATCTAATACATGGTTTTTCGGACCTGTGGAGGTCTGTCCAGCAGGTCAGGTTGAGGCACTGACCGCCCTCAGGGCACTGTTACCTTTTAATACTAAAAACTACATGTACTTTATTAACTACAATTTTCTAATGCCCTATCACCTATGTTAGACATTGTCTCTATCCTAAACCAATCCAAAAGTGCCACCATCACAGTAGAAGATGGAGGACCAGAAGAAGAAGGAAAAGGTCACACCCAGATTCCTCCATTTTGCCTCTTGAACCCCCATTCTAAGAACCCCAAAATTCTACTTTTTCACCCTGTGATAAATTTACTATAATTCTATTCAAACCCTTGTGGCTTGTAACTCCTCGCACAAAGTTGATAATTGTTTCCATGGATTGAAATTGAAGTCACAGTGTCTTTGACTCCATGCCCAGGTCTCTGAGCCCCCTGCCAGGGTCTTGAGTCCTCCAGGGCAGTGAGAGGAATGTGCTGGGTTCTGACAAAAGACCTGGCACCAAAGTGTGCTGTGGTCCATAAAGCCTCGTTCCTACTCCATCCACCACCTGAACAAGCGTGGCCCGTTAGGGGAGGCAGCTCACACACCTGATGTGGCAGCCGCTGCTCCTTCCTCCCAGGTTGGTTGTGTGCCTTCTGCTGCTGTAGGGATGTCCCTGTAGCACTTTGCTGTCTGGCCCCATGCTCATATGCTCTACTTCTTCTCCAGGGCTCCTCCCAGCAAACCTCCGGTGCTGCTCACTCAGAGGGTATTTTCCCAGTTTGGGTATGCAAGCCACGATATTCAGAGACAACTAGCAGTCAACTTCCATGGAGTCAATGGGCAGTTTCACATCCTGATATCTCAGGATTATGCCCTTCTAACTACTCTCAGAGTAGAGTTTCTTATGTGAAATCTCATTTATAAATGTCACTATATGTTGCCTGAGAGACAGATACAACTTTTAAAACTTGCCAGTAAGGGAATTGGCACTGAAATAAATTCCATATGCATGAATATTTGTGTGTATATGTGAATGCTCATTTACTTTGTACATAGAAATTTGGTTCAAAATGTACTAAAAGCCTTACACTAGATACTTTCTGTGTTTATTTCACTAAGTATGATTCTTATAAAGGAGTAAGTGCCTTGTAAACCTTATATATAACCATGTGTATATAGTTTTAATATATAATACACTTGGTTTAGAAAAACTAAAATTTATTTGAGGAAAAACCTATAATCATTCTGTTTAAAAATACAAATTGCAAATTTCTCCATTTTTTTTTAATATTATTACTGGGTTTATGTACAGCTTGTTCCTCCAAGGTATATCTTTCTTTTGTCTCATTTTGATTAAATAGGACAACTAGACTTTTTTCAAATAAAATTTGTGGTGTCTAAGAAAAATAAATCTAACCTGTCCAGACAGTGAGCATTATTATACAGTCATACAGCCTAGTCTGCTCGCCTCAGTGAACAAAATATCAGCATCTTTATACTGATACTGATATGGCATCTTAGATGCTCTTCCTAAATATCAGTGTTGAGTGAGTAGGGAGGTGACCCTTTCAGATAAAAATAGACTTTCAGATGTAAATGTTTTAAGGGAGAAGAAATGATGCACCATAAAAAAGCAACCAAGAAACCCTCCAAAACCAAACTCAACCAAAGAGTTAAGCTAAAATTCCATTTTCTGCCTATCAGAAGTGTCTCAATGGGAATGCTCCTGCCAGCTGTAACAGTTGCCGCAGATTTTACTATAAAGCAGCATTTTCCTAAGCTGAGGCTCTGCCTTGCCCCAGACACTGCTTCATACACAGTTTCAGTGCAGGGTCAGCATCCCTCCCTCCTCCCCTCCTGGGGCAGGCCATGGCTCTGGAGAACATTCTTTATGGCTCCCCCTGCAAGCTCCCATCCGGCACACTCTCTGTGCCAAATTATATTTCACATGCACGTCTTAATAACAGCACAGTATGGTCTAAGTTAAAAGCAGCCTTTTAGACCATGTATTCAGCCCTTTGATCGGGCTCAGTTTAGGCTCTTGACACTAACTTCGTTTCGTTTTCTGAGGCTTAACCGTTTGCTGTTCCCATCGTTTTTCATAACAGCATTGTTTGTAGGTCACTTGCAGTTTTAAGTGCTAATTGAAGGATCAGATTTCTTCGTGTGTAATTATTTTGTGGTATACGGCTTGCTTTAAAACTTCTCTCTTTTTAATATAAAAAGGCTTTTAGGCATAACTGTATGGAGAGATATATAAATAATATTAATTTCCCCTTTTACTTCTCTAACTGTTTTTGCAAGAATGAATGTGGATTAACATTGTTATCCTTTCCTAACAATTATCTTTCGCTACTCTAGCTAGTTTAGTTCTAAAAGACAGAGCCATTGACAAGGGAAAAAAGGGAACCTTCTCAGATTTTTCAGCTCAGCGGTGGTAATGTTGCACTGAACACTAATGAGGGAACCCCCACTGATTTGCCTGCTTTGTGACTTTTCTATTTCATAATTATTTTTAAAACGCAAAACGACATGAGGTAGCCTAGTCATGTCTCTACAACTTCCTGGTAGCTCAGTTCTTACTGCAGATGGCAATTTGTTCTTGTAACATATATGTCTCTCTGACCATTTTCATCTAATTTGTATGGGTTCTACCATTTCCTTTCTCTCTTTCAGGGACCTTGCTGTGTGTGAGCTAGGGGGTGGCATGACATGCTTGGCTGGGCTCATGGTAGGTCTTTTCTCAATTCCAATCCCATTCAGAGGAAGAAACAAAAGGAAAAATGTTCCAGTGCCTCCAACTGCTGGGTCAGAGAACTGTCAACAGCCTCAGCTGCGGTCAAGCTGCAGAGTCTTGAGAGACCTTCTAGATTGACTTGCTTTCGTATCATATTGATTTTATGGTTGCCTTGATGAGCAGAAACATTTTACCTCGGTGTAGTCAATATCTTTTGTTGTGACATTCCAGGCCACGTACTGTCTGTCTTTCATTGCCATAGCCGAAGCTTTTTTTTTTTTCAGATTATAGTCCCATTTGCTAAGATACAGGAATAGCCTGGCGAATCACAGTTGGAGCACCATGATATAGCTGCTAATGTTTTGCCTGCATTATTACACCAACAAACATGATCCAGAGCTCTCGGTAATTAGATTCTTTTGAATTAGATTGGCCATTCAGGAGAGTCGTTCACCATTCTCTGGGTTCTGAGTCATGTATTCAGGAGATATTATGTAGCAGTGCAGTGCATTAGACAAGTTTTTATGTCTCTACAAATAAAAGCATATTGTTACACTGATTGGCATTTGACAAACCTGTCGCTCTTATACAATGTGTCGAGGTTACAGCCCAATGTGCGAGCATGTCAAAGCTCACAAAAAAATTACCCTTACAAAGCCATCTGCCTGCAATGCAAAGTTATATGAAGGGCATCAGGCAGTCAGACAGAAGCAAGCTGAAAGGCAGAGTGACAGCCTTGTATGATGGCTCTACTAGATAAACAGAAGCCCGCAAATGAAAGCCTCTCAGAATACCATCATCGGCTGTCACAATGCAATTACGGAACAGAATGATAGCAAGATAGAGGCTCCCGCAAATGGAATGATAAAAGTATTGACTGATTTGATTGAATGATTAAAATAATGCAGACATAAAATGAAAAAAGATTGAAGATTGTTACAGAGAAATAGGTGAGGAAGCATGATACTGAAGGCTTGTCACTCCTGTCTTCACTTCCACACAGACAAGCATATTTGCTCATTGTTTGCTGTGCTCTTTTTTTCAGGTTGCTATTTCTGCAGATGTCAAAGAAGTTCTGTTAACTGATGGAAATGAAAAGGCCATCAAAAGTATCCTTATTCAGATAGAAAACTGGTTTGTTGTGCTCGTTCCTTTTTACTGGCTGAGTAACAATCGATATAAAGACAGACAGCATGGGGCATATTAAGAAAAAGTCCCCACATAAGTAATTAAAAAACAGATGTGATGTATCTTGAACAGAGCAGCAGCTTCCCCCATAATAAATGCCACATTTTCTCTGTTAATTAAAAATGCACATGTTGGTATAGAACATGTACTGTAGTAAATATTTGCCCCGTGGTTGAGTGCTGGAAGATTCATGTGTGTGTGCTGCACATTACAGGAGGTGTAGCAGGGAATCAAATCATCAGCTCCCCTCCATGTATGCGTTTTGCATAAGGGCTAAATTTTTTTTTCTACTTTCAGATACTAGCCCCTTAAAGCATACTCAGCATTCATATATTTCCCGGTGTGTGTTAAAATGTTTCATTGTCACTGCTAAGTTATAACTGCCTACAAATTGCCCATTTAGTCTGCTTAATCAATTACCAATTTATCATTATTTCTCTTGATGTAAGATTGCAAAACTCCTCTGTCCCTTGTAGGAAGTATTTTATTGTATTTCTTATATTAGAATAAATTGCTATTATGCCTTTCTAATATGAACAGATAGTTCATAAAATTGAACTGGACTTGGGTTAAGCAAGAGAATGAGTGAGCATAATTTGTGGCCACATTAAATATCAGCACAGAACAAGAACAGATATATATGGTGAATACTAATAGCCCTTAGAAACTGAGAGGAAAAAAAGGAAGATATGTATTTGCTTTTGTTCCTTGATAATCTTTCCATTTACATTTTCAAGCAGGTTAATTCTTCAGGTTTTGGCCACTGCAGCATCAGAATTATTTCTTTTTGATATTTGTATATATTTGAGAGCTAATGTAGTGAGGACTTAGTAAAAAAAATAAACTAATCTGTAGCTTAAATGAATTGCAGTTGCTGATGCCTGTTAAAACAGGAGACATTTCAGTGCAATAATATTAGCTATTACCTTTTAAAAAAACTTTCTCAGAGGTAACTGAGGTAACTATAATTGCTGACAACACTTGAACAATTTCACGTTAGAAACAGTCAATCCTAGATCATATCTGTTAAAACGAGGTAAGCCTGCTAAAAGTCTCCTTTTTCTTGAAAAGGCAAGTTCTCACCTGTTTTCAGGGATTATTATTTTGTTAAATTCTAATATGTTAGACTGGTGTCTTTAGGAGGAAGTTTTCATTATTCTGTGTATTTTAATCAGCACCACCCTTCCAATCTTTCTTCCATGTCATTATGAAGATAAAAAATGTAGGAGAAAAGAAGTGTTTCAAAACTAGTCTAACAAAACAAACTCATGTTGTATAGAAGCATAGCTATTTAACAAAAGGTCATTTTACCCACAAAAAGCTTCAGGTGGGCTCAGTAATCATCAAATCAGCAAATGTCTTGCATAGCAGATTCCATAAACCTGAACTTTTTTGAAATTTAGAAGTCTTTTATAACGGAAAATTGGCAAGCGTGAAAATATCCACTCAGTCCTTGGAATTAAGCAAATAAAAGTGCTTTTATTCCTGAAAAAGATACTGTTAATATTACCTAATTATCACACCTTAGTTTTTCACAATATGTTTTAGAAATGTCTTCTGTTCCCAAAAGTCTCACAAGAGGTCTTCATCTGTATTCACTCAGTGAATCCCTTTCAGGGAAGTGATTGGTGGAAGGCTCTAACAGGAATTTATTTTTCTTTTTTAACATTTGGTGCTCAGAAGGCTCAGCATTCAGAGTGCTTTTATTGTGTTGGATTTTACAATGGGCTTAATATTAGCAGGGTGCCAAAGTGCAGCAGGCTAAGAACTTTACTGTGTAGGTGAAATGTATTCTTAAAAGTGCACATAATAAAATTTCTGTTGCATTTTATATGGTTTATGGACTTCAGTAGTAATTTTATGATCTGTCTTACGGTAATTTTCTTTTGCACTCTTTCCTGTGGTGACTGGCTGTAATAGAAGTTTAGGCTAAATTTAGATCTGTTTCAGCCTCCCCAGACTCACTGAAATCAGGGTAGAATTTTAGGTGTAATTGGAAGTAGCACTCACCCCAAGTGCCACTGGCTACAAATTATGTATTTTTGCTCGTTTTTACTATTGCTGATGGTATTTTTTGATTGTTTAGCATACCAAATTAAAGTAATGTGGGATAAAATACTGTTTTCTTTTCTAGATTCTGCTCTTCAGGAATAGTTAATGTCTAGTATTATGGTTTTTATGTAGGTATTACAGATTAAAATAATCTTGTTTTAAAATTACTGTTTACATCTTCCCTTTAAATTTCTTAGGAAGCTTAAATTACATGCCAGTCATACTATAATATCCAAAAATTACTTTCCAAAAAGTAAAAGTGGTTGTCAACAAAAAAGAAAAAAATCCCTGTCAGAAGCCAGGAAATCACCAAGCAAGCCTGCTAATTATTCTTAATGGGCAAGATGAGCACATTAAGAAACAAATGAATACATCAGTGAAATGTAATTGAAAATCGACCTGGCAATAGTGCATTGCATCTGAGAATCTGCCTTTGTATTATCAACATCATCATAATTATTGTTGTTTTTGTTGTTGCTGTCCCTATTCAGTGAGCATAACTAACAGCTTTGCTTTGTGAAATCTCAAGCTTTTGAGGATTTGATTTTTCATTTGATTTTTGACATGCTTCCTATTAGTCTCCATTTCATACTGCCACATGGAGTATTCACTATGTGTGTTTTCAATATCCATATTAGGATACGTTATTGAAATGTTAGAAGTTTAAAAATTTCTACAAATGAATTAATCAAATAATTGTTGCCATTCCAACCCTCTCATTGTGAAATCTGTTGCCATATTTTGTATTAGTCAATGTATTAGTATGATGTTTATGGAGGTTTTTAAAAGGATGCTATGACTTGAGTTGCTAAACTATTTAAAAGACTTCACTCTAACTCCTTTTACTTATCATGAGCAGGTTCGAATTGATTCAATAGATGGTTTATATTGCAAAATCAATAAAATAAAGACAGGTGTTACTCCTTTTGCCACTTTGTTCAGAACTTTATTGCTAATTTAGTGTGTTTCATCTAAGTTCTTTCACTATAATTTAAATAAGGAAAGTTTTAGGATTAAAACTATAGACGTTTCAAGTGAATAATAGAGATAAACATGAGCAGAGTTATCAGATTCATCGCCTGTTGTAATTTTGGGTGATATGCATTCAGATAGAAATTTTCAATTTACATCTGTGACCAAATTTTATTTCTCAAACCACTAGAAGCATGTTTAGCACATTGACATTTCCAAATCCAAGGATGAGATTCCTTTTAGTAAAAATGGTCTCCTATTTCAGAGAGGCTGGGTGCTTTCTGCCTTAGCTCTATTTCACACCATGCACTGGTGACTTGAACTACTGTCTGAAAGCATCAATAGTACAAAACATTGTTGCAGTGCACTATAATGGCCATTAAAATAGAGTGTAGGGATCTTTCAACAGTCCAGGGAAATTTAGGTTAGAAGGCTCATGTTTAGCCTGAATGCCTGAAAATATGGACTCCTAAATTATTTTTTAAATCTAGTATTAATGTGTTTATAACCATTATTAATAGTTTTGCTCAGTTATATAATTGAAGTGCAGTGTAGCTAATTTATCAACAATGCTATTTCTGCACCTCTTTAAAAGTAGTAAGGTCTGCTCATGGAGTTATTTATGCCTTACTTTTGCTGCCCAGGTGTAGACCATTCATTTACTACTCCTCATTAGATTTTGTGGAAACTATTTAAAAGGCACATCAAAACTACAGAGATTTGTTTAAACCAGTTTTCTGTCATTCCATTTCTAGTTTTTACTTCACAAATTACCAGTGTTTGTCTTTTCCAGTGTTTGGATAGAGACTTTCCTGAAATAACTTTTCTTAAATAACCAACTCTATTAGGAAGGAAAATTATGTGATTTCAGCAAAGCAAAGAAAAAGATATATCAAAGCAAAGAAAAAGGTCTATCAACAATATTTCAAATTAGCCTGACTCTTGTATTCAATTTTCTTATAAGAGCACTTTCAAGAGATCTGACATATTTTGTGGACCTAGAAACATCCTTCTAATTAACATCAGATTTCCTATACCTTAAATAAAAAAGAAGGATCTTTTACATCTTTACCAAAAATGTCTGTTTAAAATAATTATTTTCAAATAATTATTTACATTTGAAAGTGAACCATTCAGGAATGCATGGATTCACACTGGTAACAATTAGTATTCTCAGAGTTTTCGCTTACTTACAACACCTTTGGATTCCAGTGCACTTCTCACTAACCACATGTGATCAATCCTGACAATTATCTTTGTAGCCATAGATGACTGGGCCCAGCTTCCCCTAAAAGTTGTCCTTGACAGCCTTTGCTTTAACCTGACTGAATGGGCTACCCAAATTTGTGACTTGAACTTCCAAACTACAAGAAGCTGAGACACAAGCCTGAGGTACTGTTGTGGTATTTAAGGCACTTACTGCTTTCCACTCTTTTAAGGTGGTTCCTAACCATTCTCAGGAAAGCAAATGGACTAGAAACTCCTTTTCCTGTAGGTTAAGGTGCTCCTGTTGTGTGTTGATTCGGCCAGACAGAGCCAAGAACATAGGTGTATCTCTTGAGGGTAGGGTCTTAAAACACACAAACCTCCAAAATCTCAGCATTAGGTATAGTGATAACAGTGAAAAGTGAAAAGCAGCACAAACTAGAGTGGACATTTAGTGGCTGTAAAAATTTCAGTTCTCCATGATTGTAATTCTTTTATTTGTAAATAGTTACCTTTAAATATCTGAGGTATGGGACATCTTTTTTTTCACTTCCCTCTATAGCTACAGGGTTAGAAATTCCTTAACTGAAAGAGTAAATAGAAGTAGGAAAAAAGAGCAAATTGCTGCATAGATCTATGGCTGATGTGCTGGAGTCGCAATGTAAAATATATGCTTCTAAAAAAAGCACAGATCAAAGAGGAACAAACAGACAAGAACATTATGAAGGCATTATAAATGGAAAATAGTTGGGTTTGTTATTTTTATTATTGCTCTAGTTTTGTAGATAATTCTTAACAGTTGTACTACAGATGTAAATGAGATCATCACAAGAAACCAAAATGCTGGAGTGTTTAAGACTCACAAGGTGACAAGCTGGTAAGATTGTACTTTTTAAACTGATTCTTGCAAGTACTTCTGTATTAATATAGATGTGAAATGTATGCACACATGTGACCTGTTACTGATGCTCACACAGGTATGTGTATGTAAGTAGGTAAGTGATGCAAGAAAGAAATTTAAAAGTATTTTTAAAAAATAGCAAATACAGTATGATTAACCTTGGTGAAAAATCCTCTCTTTCCTTTTCATCTTTTTTTTAATTTACACTGTCTCTCTTCAGTCTATGATTTAGTGCATGGTTGAAATTTGTCTCCTTCAAAGTCAACACTACCTGTTGTACTGAAAATGAGATTTGGAATGAATGGATCTAAATCTCTGTCAGATTTCATTTTAAATAGCTCCGAAAATTTAGGGTGACAACAAATCCCATTTGCCCCTGAGGTGGATGTTGTTGGAACATCCATGGGAGGTTTTTTGGTCATCCTGTTTGTGTGATAATTATGTTGTCAGTGCGAAGACAGGTGGGGAGATGGGAACCAAGAACAGTGTATTCATCTCTCACAGTACTTTAAAAGTAAATTATAAAGCACTTCATATTTATGGTATAAGGTTAAGAAATAGAAAATGGTTACCTAGGAGCAAATAGTACACTCTTATTTGTGTATTAAATTTTTTATTTTTGTTGACTCACATTGCAGAGGAGCACTCAGTCCTTCTAAAACTGGTAAAAGTAAAGCTGAAAAAGGGCTGAGGAAGGCATAGTGTTAATGCAGAATAAGCTTACTTACATAGAGGGTTAAATCCATATGGTTGTAATGACTATCATTCATGTCATTTAATCCTATGGCTATGCAGCCATTCTATGTAGGGAAGTTAGTTTAAGTGAGCACTTAGGGCTAGAAAAATTCTGCCTTCATTAGGGTGTGTGTGCATAAAAGTTAGAGATATGTCTCTGCATCCTAATAAGAGCCTGCCAAGTAGACAGAGGCCGTGTGGATCCCAGGAATGGTCTTTCAGGTTCCATGTGCTGAACACCTCTTGTGAGCAGTCTCAGACACTGTGCTGAGGAGAGGCTGTGTGGTATGTCCATCCAGAAGCTTAGATTTTTTTTAGATTTCCAATTGTTCTATGTGTTGTGTGAGATTTCAGATTTTATCCCTTGTCAAGACTTCAAACCTGGTCTTTTAGATATCAATCAAAAGCACATTTTCTACCCTGTCCTCATTTACATTTATCTAATGCTTAAGGTCATTTGTGATCATTTGAGTGTATTTCAGCATATGGAATCAGTGAATAATAGATTTCAGCCTCACGCTGTGAGGAAAGATTGTGTTTTTACAAGACAAGATGTTGTTTACCGGGTGTTAATAATCACTAATTAATAAACATATCTAGACATCATAAAATGTTGCATTTTCAGGAGTAAAAATGTCAAGTGTTTAACTTCTTGAGTGCAATAGCATTTGAGGCCTTATTTGCATAAATAAAATAATTAAACCACAAAATAATGTGAAGTACTATATGAAAACATAAGACTCATTATAACACTCGATTTTTAATTCTACATTCTTAAGGGTTTTGCAGATTTGTTGTACAAGTATAAAGTTTTATAAAATGACTCTTTAATGAATTGATCAGTCCTTCGGATTCAGTAATGACGTGGTGCAGTAACAAAGTTACATGATCCATTCTTAATGCCTTGAGGGAACTAAAAGGCTGATGTAAAGTCTGAAGTAACCTTGATTCACTTTTCCTGCAGATGAAAAACCTTAGTTACATAATAGGGAGGAAAAAAAAAAAAAAGGATTAAAAAAACCCACAAAAAAATGCAGAAAGTGTAGTGTTTTGGATGGAAGAATGCAACACTGGCATGCAAAGTGACATTCAGTAACTTCTTTTACATTGATCAGATTTTGCAGGCAAATGAATATAGTGATGTCTGTAAGTGACTTACTAAACATCAATTTAATCTGGAGAAGGCATCTTCTTTCCCATAATCATTTAGACAGCGTCCAGTCTTGCAACTTCACCGTGGCCAGTGTAAAGTTAAAAGATTCCTTCTGTATAAAAGATGATTCAGAATAGACTCTTCTCACAGCACCTTCATCTTATGTTAGGATCTTGCACTCTGTTCTTGGCACAGGAGCAGAAATTATCAGTCTGAGAGTCAGTTTGAGACTGTTCTGGATATTTAAGTCTTTGCCTGGAAAGTATGCCAAAACCTGCATGGAGCAAAAAGGAACAATCTGGTATCAGCCAAGAGAAGTTAGATTAGGACAAGCTGCCATACATTTATTTATTTAGATTTATACAAAATGCAGTAAATGAGCACTTATCTAGCCCTCTGCCAAGTCTTGATTATTGTTTAAAAATATGGTAATGTAAGCCAAACTGGCAGTTTGTCATATTGTGTGTTATAATGTAATAATAGTAAACAGTTTACTTTGCAGTGGATATACAATTCTATTTTATTTTTATTTTTCATTTATATGCTCAGGATTTCTTGCTTATGTTTACTAGAAATAGGTACAGTAATACCTACAGTACTAGTAATGTCTGGCCATAGTGAAGGGTATTAATACTGTGTATGGGTTCAACAATTTTATTTTTTTTGTTACAATTCAGAAATTATCCATGAATTGCATTGTTTACCCTATAACTTAGCATATGTTTCTTTGTACCATCAGATGTTACTGGGTTGACATGTTTCATCATTGATATGGTTTATCATTGTTTTAACATGTCCGCCAATCATTAAATTAACAACAAAGACAAGAAATCCCCACTCTTTGTTTTCTATTTGTTGTAATGGGGAAATCTTCCTGACACAGCTGTTAGAGTAGTAGAAGTTTGAAAAGTTGTTGTTATTACAAATGTCATAATGGAAAAACTTACTGAAGAGGAAGGCTTGCAATGTATTCTGCAGGTTTAACAGACTCAGTTTGTCCTACCGACTAGGGAATTTGTTCTTCCTTCAGATTCCCTTGTCTGAGAACATGGAAATCTGTAAAGAACAAAAGTTGTGTTCTAACTGCTGATAGGGGACCTGTGGAGTTTTAGCCGTGAAGAAGTCTATTGTTTTGCTAAGAGTTGCCTCAGAGAGATTCCATTTCATGTGAGAATGTAAACAAGGACATGTAACATCAAGCCAGTAACAGAAATGCTTGTGGCAGTGCACCCTTTGGTTTGATTAGTAATAGTGTATCATATACACTTTATTCATTCCACAGTCATCTTTAGAACCCACATCAAGAATTAATGACCATGTAACCAAAAGAGACAATACCTTCTGCTTAAAGATCAACAGATAGGTTATAATTATTTGAGATTTTAGTGTTCCTTACCAATGTAATGCAATTACAAGTTTCCAGAACTAAATCCATAATTAAAAAAAGTCTTTCAAAATACTGAATGGCATCCAGCATAACAGTGGATGAGATCTCAATGACATAGCACTGAACTATATTGTCCTGATTGCATTTTTGTATTACTTTCCTCTTCATAATTGCAAAAGTGAATATTTTATCGTACTGCAATGTTCTTCAAATATGTCAACTTCACAACCTTCCTAATTTCTACTGGTCTTGTAACAGGTTCCATCAATGTGGGACAGACTTGCTCTCTGTTTTCATTCATCAAAATGACCTGAGTGTTGGTAAATTCAAACTTTTTCCAACATTTTATTGAATTCACTGAGTTCGTTACCTTAGCAACCCTAAAGGAATCTCTTTCTTCCAGCTACTTTTCCAGTCTCCTCAAGTAACTGTCTTGCATGACAGCATCTGTAGGAAAGGAGGAAGCTGCCAAAAGGAACATTTCCTGCTCTCTGGTTAGGAAGAAAAAGTTGCTGGTTCCTGCTCACTTAATTTGATCACTTTGTGTATAAGTGGAAAGAATGGTCTGTGTGCTCCTGTCCATTCTGAAGTTGTAGCTCTTTTTCACAGAAAACTCAACTCAGGTGGAAAGCATTCCACACCTCTGATTGTACTTGCCCTGCTTTATATCTTTTTCTGTTTCAATCTACTTATTTTTAGATGACTATGATCAGTACTGATCACAGTACAAAGTGTGCATAAATAGGTACATGTAGTGGAATAATTACGCTTTTTGTTCCCCTTCTAAAAATGCTTAACAGTGATTGGCTTTTTTCACTGCAGTTGAGCACAGAGCTAATAGTTTCATGACACGGTCTGTCACAACATCAAGAGCTTTCCAGTGACGGTCATTTTGGAGACCTTCATTTTCTACATCAAGGGATAATTATTTTTTCAGTTGTGCACTTTGCATTTATCCACACTGAATTTAATTTGTCATTTTATTCTCCAGTTACACATCCTTCTTTTTCCTTTTCCTCCTTTCATCCTTCTGCAATCTTTCACAGTCTAGTCTTTTCCTTACTATCTTGAATGACTTAACATCAGCAAACTTTGCCACCTCAATGCTCATCTCTTGTAAACATGTTGACTAGAACAGGTCCCAGGAGAACTCTACTGATTATGTCCCTCCACTGTGAGAATTGACCATTTGCTACTACCCTGTTCCCTATCTTTTGTTCTATTATTTAGCATCATGTCAGGACTCTTCTTCAGTGACAGTCTGTTTTCCTAGAATGTTGATAGTGAGGGCCTTTGCCAATAGCTTTTTGGAATCAGAGGCAGGCTGTCTTACCCAGATCTCCCTTATCTGAATACTTGTTAATGCCTTTGAAGGGCTCAAGGTTTGTAAAACAGGACTTCCTTTTACAGAAGACATATCTAAAAAGGCTGCTATACTGAATTGTCTTTGGTTTCTTTCACAGTGAAGTGAATATTTTGCACTGTTGCAAAGAATTAATTCCAATTCTCTGAAATGTTCTTATCCTCTGTGATTCCCCCTTTCTGTATCCCAATCATCAGCTGATAGGAAGATTTAGAACAAAAGGATAAGTTCACTTAATTTTGACTTACCTGATTTTATTATTATATTTAGTTTTGCAAATTTGTAATTTTTTCTTCAGTTGGGTGCAGCTTCAGCTTTTGGAGGAATACTTGAACATTCTTTTATACTATTTAACCATTCCAGCTGACATTCACAAACTTCCAAGCCTCTCCTATTTGTGTATTTCACCAGTTGTGTTGACTTAATAAAGTACATTTTAAATTGTATTATACCTTCATCTGACTTTATGAGGACAGATAAGAATACATAAGGAGAAAAAATGTGTTATCAAGCTTTGTAAAAAAATTTCTATGAGTTTGGAATAACAGGGGGAAAAAGCATTAAAGTATCATGTTCCATTATTTCAAAACATTCTTCCTCAGATTTTTGACTGTATCTTAGCTTAAAAAACTTTCTCTTGGTAAAACTATTCCTCCTGTATTCTTTTGTGCTGCACAAAAAGATTAGAAGAAGACTGCTGATATGAGAAGGTGTGGATTTTTCCTCCCAGGGCTTTAAAGGAAAAATGTCCTTGAGATGTTTGAGCTGAAGATTATTTGTTCAATTCCTTTTTTGGATCAGTCATTCCAGCGATGTTCCATGTTATTTCCTAGTTTATGATGTTACCATTGTACCTTTGTCTACCTTCCTTGTCTACCTTGGCTCTACATTAGTAGGCAGTCATCATGTACATCTTACACAGTTTCAGCTAATCTTTGCCATAACAAACTTTAATTTTCAATAAGATTATGTATACAGTGTGGTCTTTGTTTATTTCATTAGGAGTTATTTAAAAGTTAACCAAGGATACTGAAAATGGATGAGGTCCAGGAAATGGGCAGAAGGGTGAATCAGGGTTTGGAAATGAGAGAGTTAAAGAGCTTCATTTACTTGTCAAAGAAAGTGATTGTTAAGAAATTAATTCAGTTTGATCTGAAAGTCTCATGAAAAAAATAAATCTTAAACAGAAGATCGGTCTTTAATCTAGTTTACAAGTACTTAACAAGATATAGAAATTGAAGCTAGGCAAATTGAGCCTAGAAAAAAATGAGATTTGACAGAATGATAATACATTGGAATATCTTTCCATGGGAAGTGATAGTATCTTAAGCAGTGAATGTGTTTGAATCTTTCTGAAACACAAGTATTAGTTTCCTGAGATATATGGGCTTGATACAGAACTTTGAAAATCTTGGGTGTTGTGGTGTCTTCTGCCCTTAGAATTTAAATACCTGTGAGCTACATCTTCTCTGCTGTTTTTAAGTTTTCCTCCATTCAGTGCTTCTGCACCTGCATTGTTCATTTTACATTCTTGGGTTTTTTCTTCTGGTTCCCTTGATTATCCTCCCCATGGGTAGACTATTTTCCTAAATAGACTATAGAGCAAGAAACTGATCTTTTCCTTCTTATTTTTACACAAGTCTATCAGTGCAGTACTGTCACATATGCCTATGCTGTCTTGCACTTTGAAATTATATATTTTTATACCATGTAATTGAGAAACATTTTTTTTCTTCCCAAATGTGCTTCATGGCCATTGCTAAAAGCGGTAGTCAGTTTCTGAATAAAGACTGATTTAGAATGTATGGATGTAGAGGAAGGATGTGAAAAGGCAAATTCACAAACATCACTGGTATTTTTTTATTAATGTCTTTTTCGTACAAGATATTCTCCCTTCTTTTAAATAAATAGCCATATTTGTGCTGAATGTTGGCTTGTGACGTGTCTACAAAATGAAAAGATTTATTCTACAACAGTTGTATTTACATGCAGTGCATTAATTATGTCCCAAAAACTTAGTAGCTTTTGATACACAGCAAATGTGTAAGTGTTAGTACTGTTAGTTTTGAAGACAAAGCTGTAATGTTCCCATCTGAATTTTAGCAAAATATGTTGTACAAAATACGAAAGAGAAAATATGTTCTTAGAATGAGGAATAAGGAAAGTGTATAATTTTATAATGCACTTTTTAAAAGGAACTTTTAGGCAGAAAATCTAGATAGGGTCATGGAATCATAGAATATCTAAATATTGAAGAGGCCCAGAGTTGGGTGGTGTGGCTTTTTTCTTCTTTTATATTACCGTGTTAATGTGATGAGGTTTAATCATTCATTGTTGTACCAGATACTTTATAAACACAGAGCAAAAAGGCAGCTTGTGTTAGAGAATCTATGATCTAAAACCAAAGAGACATATGGTGAGGAAGGATAACAAGGATAATTGAAGCAAGTATGAGAGTTGGAGGCACAAGAGCCTCTTCTCAGTTTTTAGGTGCTATTTTAAAGGGCAGTTTTAAGGATAATGGAGTACGTTTGTGAATATTGTGAATAACATAGCAGAAGAAATTTGTACAGGTGTGTGGTTGAAAAGTTAAGTGGAAGATGTAGACTGACATTAGGGCTGATTAAAGAAGGGACTTGTCCTTTCAATATTGAATGAGAGATAAAAAATAGGGATGCGAACTGTTGTGAAGCGTTTGGAAATGACAACTTGCAACTTACCTGGAGCAGGACAGAGAAAGATGACAATATCAGAGTTGTAGGCAAGAAAAACAATCTTTGTAGCAGCCTGCTGAATAAATATTAATATGGCAAGCCTGCATTTTCCACACACAGAGAGAACAATAATGTGATGTTTAGATGTAAGTGATGATGACATGGTCAAGAGGTTGAGTGGATTGGTAAGAAACTTCTGAGAGGTACTATGCAGAGAAAATAACCAGCAGAGCTGAGTTATGCAGACACAAAGAAAGGTCTAAGCTAAGCCTAGATTACAGACTAGAATTCATGGTTATGTCCAAAATGATGATCCATAAAATGTAGTTACAATGCCTTGTGGTACTTTATGTGCAATGAGCTTCTCACTCACTGAGGCTCTAAAAATACTGAATTAAGGGTCTGTATGCACAGTATGAAGTAGAGAAATGAGTAGGTTTTTAGCTTTTATGGATGAGATAGCCCAAAAATAAAATTCAGAGGAAGAAAAGGCTGAGGTGGAGCATTGTGAAATTATGAGAAATGTGGGAAATGTCTGAAGATAATCTTGAGAGGAGCATATTTTAAAAATTGTAAGACTATTAAAATAACGCAAGCATAAAACAGTGGAATTAAGAATTAAAACAAAGAGCAAGATATATTGGTTTTAAGAGAGATAAAATGTCCAAGAGAATAAAGTGCAGATATTAAGTCTAGCTTGAGAAAAATCATTAGTATACTTTGAGAAGAGCAAATCAGTGACATGGAAGTTGCCAAAATCTGCAAGGACGTTGTTAGAAGAATGTGCCCATTGACAATTGTAAATATCACATTAGTAATGCTTAGAAATCTAAGAGGAAAGGAAAAATGGTTGCAGTTGAAAGCTTAACTTTGGTCCCTTCAAACCAGATATGCACTGTAGGGAATGAGATAATGGATAAGAACACAAAGCAAAGTAAAGCAGTGAAAGTAAGAAAGGCAGAAGGTGAAAGAAGGCGGAGAAATAAGAGCAGCCTTGTGAGAATATAATAAGAAAGATGGGGAAATTATAGTAGGCAATTTTGCAAGATTTCCCAGAAGAATTATAATGATAGGTGTACACATTGCCTCTATCACTAGATTAAAATCCGTCTTCTTGATCTTTATACATAACTAAGGACTCTCAAACCAAGATCAAGGTGCAGAGAAACATCTTGATGATACCTTTTGTTAATGTGTTAATGAACTTGCTTGCTTAATGTCACAGAAAAAGTCATATAAATCTCCAGACAAAACCTTTTACCTGAACCTGTATACTTTCCAATGATAATGCTTTTCAAAGATTGAAACTTAAATTAAAATATGAAAAGAAGAGGTGGGTAGATAGGGATTCTTGGTAGCTGTTCATCTGCTAATTGGGATGATTTTAAAAATCCTTATTAAAACTACTAATGCATTTTGAAGCAAGTAAGGCTTTTGTCCTTTTTTTCTAATTTTGAATTTTTGTCTTTATCTGCACAACTACTTATCTGCTAATTTGAGAGCTACTCTAGCTTGTGCCATTCATCATAAGAACATCTCAGAGGGTCTTGGAAATGTTTCAAGTTTTAACAATCAGAGACTTAACCTGTTTTTTCTCATATAAGTTACCTGCCTAGACACACTAGGAAGACAAACACTGAATAACAGAAGTTGAATAATAATAGTAATGAAGAATTTTGCATGAGAAATAAAACCTGGTAAAATCAGGTCTTTTGTTGTAGATTGCTGAGATATTTTACCAGTGTAAGGAAAAGAGTGTTGACATTTGTCAGGCTATCCTCCATAAATTAGAATTACTGTACAGGGGAAGCCTTGGCTGCTGTAGCTATCCCTGCAACATTAGCTATTTTATTACAATTTTTTTTTTCTTTGAAATATATGGGGCTATTTGGGGGTACATTTATGTACTTTAAGTCTCATATTTTCTTACTTGATCTTTATGTTCTAATATCATAATTCTCATTCTTAACTTAATCACATTTTATGACTTGTCAATTAAAAAGAAAAAACAGGGGAAAAATGAAGAGTTTCTTTGATTGTGTCATGTGTTGTGTTTGGAGTTTTTTAAAATGAATTTGTTTCAGAATTCTTCATAATGTTAAAAGGTAGACAGCCTAGGAAACTAAAGCATCAGTACATCTTTTCTCAGACTATTTTGATATTATGCTTTACCCCTGACGTGGAGAAGCCACCTCTGCATGTGAGAGGATGGTTCATTTTCCATAGCTCATTTAGACTTTGTCCTTCTTGCCAGGACTACCCTCAGGATTGCTAATTGTAGTACTTCTCCTCTGAAGACTGGTCAAATTCATTTGATACAGGCCATAAATCGGCCATTAGTGGGTATCAAGTTTCAGCTACCATCACTTTCACCTAAATAGTAGCTGAACAGTGCAGTAGTGTTTTTCTCTTGCACCCTATTTCATTTTTCATGTTCTTCTTGTAGACCAAAAGAGCTCCCAACTGTTTTATATTTCCATTGGGTCTCAGACCCTTTTCTGCTGAAATTCAGTTGCCTGTTTTCACTTGTTAGAAACTAAACCTGCATGACTTAAGTTAGTCAGTACAAAATAGTGTCAAGTGGGCTTTACACAGCCTTAAGCGTGTTAGTTTGTTTGGGATTTTTACAAAAAAAAAGCACTGAAGTTGTGGCTTGAACAGAAATAAAGCCCATTTCTCAAATGTACAGTGTAATTTCAGTTCTTAGTACTGTAGCATCTTCCCTCAAAAGAAAGGCATAAAAATAATGTTGCTTCAAAACTTACTTTGCTGGAAGAAAAGTGACTTCAGAGAAAAATGTGGCTTAGGTAAACTAATTTATTATACTTGTAAAGGAGCAAGAGGAAAGGGAACAAGTAGGCTTGCATTTTCTTGATGCTGGCACTCAACACAATACTGGCAATTTAAGAGACTTTTTGTGGTGTGGTATTTTTATACTTACTTCTACTTTTTAAAAGGAAATTTCATAAAAACTGAGATTTTCAGATTTCCATTGCTACCACTTTTCTGGATTTCCTGGCAGTAATTTTTTTTTTTTTTAATGGAAATGCAATCAGCATTCTTCATGGTGCCTTCAGTATTTCTTTCAGGTCTGACCACTAAGTCCAAGAGTCACATCCTCAGTAATCCATGAAAAAATTACGGCTCCTCACCCCCTTACTACATATAGATACATGCATTTAGCTACCTTTTTCGGCATTGTTTTGTAATATCAGTGTATTTTTCTGTACTTTGCAGTCAGGAATTGCATTTGGATTACAAAATTACTTTTTTGCTAGTTGATGGTATTTACATAAGTCCTAAGGCTGATTCACTGTTTTTGTTAGCGCTAGAACTCAGAATAGCTGATTCAGAACCAGGCTGATTCTGACATCAGTGTTAATGACAGAATTGTGCCAACTCTGAGCAGAATTGATTCTGATTCCCAGATATGCAGGGGTGTATCTGCTTTGCAGGTGCAGGTGCAGATGTTTGAAGGCAGCTCCTGCAAATCTATGGAAGCAGGTAACAGTGGAGATAGGGGAGCCCTGAGTAAGCTGCTGGAACTGTTGTGGAGGTTGCAGCCAGTACTGCATTTCACATCTCTGGCTGCGTCTCCTTTACCAGTCGCGCTTGCACTTAGCTAAAGATAGCATGGATAAATACATGCAGCCTGTACTTCCATCTCTCCCACCAGTGTGCATGCATCCTGAGTCAGAGCAGGATGAGTCCCACTAGTGTTTATTGTTTTTACAAGTAATGTTTGGTTTACATGGTGATTTCCCTGCAGAAATAAAGATTTTCCTGTACTTTTGGAAAATACCTGGCAAAGTTCATTTTGAATTGGTAAATTTTTCATTGACCTTTGCATAATTATGATATCATCATGAATGCAGCTGTACTGAAGCTAGAGACCAAAAGCAGCCCCTGTAGTTGGTCAGAAAAAGGGAGAAAGATTGGTTTATGGGTGGTTGTGGTGCCCTTACTCTCTCCTTTTAGCAATATGGATGCCAGCCATGTTGCACCACTGCTCATGCTCCTGGAAACTCATCAATTCCATACTTTGCTCAGCACTTTGGTTTATGAGCTTTTACCTCTCGACACAAGCTCCTCTGTGCCTACAGTAGGTGTGCACAAAAAATACTGTGTTTCAGGTGCCCAGCAGAAAGCTGACAGTAATGTGAGGGAGGGTGGTTAGGTTTGGTTTTGGTTTTTTTGCAGGAGGAGGCACCTGTGCTTCCTTCCCAACTGCATGTGTGAAGGATAGTAAACATTTGGGTTAAAAAAAATCATAATTCAAATATCTATACTGGTACTGATCAGATCTCTGTTTCTGTAGCAATGAGAACCAAAGGTGGCCTTTTAAGGCTCACAGTTCTTCTACCAATTTCCAGTTCTGCTTCAGGCTTCTTAAAGTATTAGAGTGCGTGCTTTAAACCCACAAAACTTACCTTTACCTAATTTTCACCATTCTAACCTAAGTTTCCACGGAAACAGGGTTGAAAAAGCCGCTGGTAGCCAGCAGGCAGCCAGCAGCTGAGAGTGAGAACTCTCCTTTGTCACTTTCCACTACTGGATGCCTGCTGCGTGCCAGTGTGCAAAGCTACCTAGGCTTCTAAAATCTGGATTACTTTCAATTTGAGGGGGAAAAATTAAATTAATCTACTCTTTTCTGTCTTTGGATTGTCACAGTAAATTCCAGGAGGGCAAATGGGCTAATGAGTCCTGATCTGTTCGGTTACATTGAGCCCCACACAATCAAAGCTTTGCCAACCAACTGGGCCTCTCCTTTCATAATTTCCGTGTTTTAAAAGCATTCTGTCTCAAATTTTGTGGCTGTGGACATGTACATGCATATTTTGGTACCTTAATTCTTTATGGCCCTGTGTCTATTTATCTACATCATTATGAGCCTTTTTTGCATACAGCATAGTAAATGTACAAAATTCCCCTTCTTGTATACTTAGGGAACATTTCTGAATGAACACGTTACAAACTGATCCTCGGTTAAATATTAGGAGTAGGATGTGAATGGAGATGGCTTTTAACCAGAAGTAGATTATAGCTGCAGGAAGACTAAAGGGTCTATTTGGTCAAGACTCATACAAAACTGAGATAAGCATGCACAACCTGACAAGATCAGATTAGACCCTTCCCCCACAAATGCTCTTCCCATAAATATTTATCTACTTTCTATTATAAATAACCAGGAAATGAAAAAGGATAGATTCCCTTTTTTTAAAATAGCCTAGAAATAGAATTGCAGCTTCAAATGTTTGGGGTAATGATATTTAAAGTATGCAGTAAATTCCAATACTAGTTGCTATATTTTAGATGGGAGTAAAGTACTGAAATTCCTTATGGCAGCTACATAAATCGACAGCTTTTATAAACAAAGAAGAACTTTGTACGTATGTGAATTTTTGCCTACCTCTGGGTATCTTGGAATTAAATAGTTTATCACCTGTGAGAGAATAGGTGTTGACAGAGTGAGCACTGCTGTATTTTTGAGCTTGCCGGAGGCAACATTACTGGCATTGAAGTTAAGCTTGGCATTTTTTCACCCCATCTCTCATCCCTCCGGCCCAAGTGAATGCTCACTTCATCAATGAGAAACAAACTGAATTGCCTGCCAGTTGTAACAGAGATTCATGAAATCAAATCTATTCTGCAGATTTGTGCTTCATTCAGGTTGTCGGTCCTTTGACTTCACTTCTTCATGCAGTAATATTAAGGGGTAAAAAACTGAAGCTGTGCATGTGCCACTAATTCAGAAATGCATATTTGTTGGTGATCCACTCATCAGAATCTGAGTGGATTGCCTTCTGCTGTAATGAAAAATAGCTCTTTAGCTTTGAGATTTATATCCTTAAAAATGTACAGAATAAGATTTTTGCATTCATCTTTGAAAGTAACAAGTTTGCACTTTTTTAAACACTTCTGTTTCATATAAGAATAATATTAATACTTTAAAAATCTCAAGATGAAAAATGTAAGTCCTTTTTTCTTTTTTCTTTTTTTTAATCTTTTTTTTCCTCTAGCATTTTACGATGGGATAATGAGACAGATGTCTCTCAACTGGAAGGACATTTTGACATTGTTATGTGTGCTGACTGGTAAGTACATAAAAATCATAAAACTCACGTTAGAAAAATAGCTTTGCTGGAGTAATTGTACTGTGCTGCTTGCTGATGGCTAAGCAAAGTCAACAAATGAAGCACAAAGCCACCTTAACCTCAACAAATTAATATTCATCTCCATGTGACAGTTATAAGGTAGTCTTCTATCACACAGTAACTTCTACCACATTATTTCCCAAAGATTGATTTTGAGAAGCATTTCCATTTTCTGGAATTGCCTCTGTTTCATGCTTGACGTATCAGTAAATGGACGACTTAGGCAAATTGCAAATAATTATGGCTCAGTGAGGAACAGTCTGGAGAAAAGGGAGTTTATCAACACAAACAGCTCAATTAGCTTACTTCTTAGGAAAGATCTGACTATTGATATAAGGGGATATATTTTTTGCTCCCTGGAAAATCTTTCCAAGGAAAAAGAGATTTTCAAACCATTTTTTCCACCTCCATCGCATTCTGTTCCTTAAATCTATTTGACATCAATATCTGGAGGTATAGGCTTTATATTATTTACACAGGCAGATGGTAATTATAAGATAATTTATGGTAAGAAAAATAAGAGTTCAGCACTTAATTTATGAAAAGGTAGATACATGTAGCAATATGGTATCTTGTTTAAAAATTTATGCAAATAGATTTGATTATTGACACAACCCTTTTCTGATACTGCATTTGTGGGATTGTGCTGTGCTGGATTTGCTGCATGCTAGCTTTAAAAATGGTGCATTACTAATTATTTGTGTTATATAAATGTAGACAGTGTGAAAAAAAATAAAACTGTGCAAATTTTATTTAGGAGAATAGATATTTTTAAACCAATCTGTCTTTCCTTCATGGATATTTGCTCTTGACCCATTACATATCCAAACAAAAAAAAAATGCTGTCTGTGTTTTGTGGCTCGTAACTGTTGTGAGAGATGAAATTCTGAAAGCAGAGACTTCCTAGAACTGCTCAGTTCAGCAAATTTATGTACCTTACCTAGAAATAGTTAAAGGAAAAGGCAAGGGAAGGGAAGTACAAAGCTGTCTATTGTTTTTTAAAACAATGTTCTTTTAAAATGTCTTCTATTCCTCTAAAGCTTTTGTTTTTCTTTCACATTATGCTATTAAAGCTAACTCTTCTTATTTCACCAAGTTACTGGTTTTGTATAGCTCTGGAGAAAATGTGTTTAGTGATCTTTTGCCTTTTTCTAACACCTATTTGTTCTCAGAATGCAACAGTGCTTTGTTTCCCTTAGCATTTAATTTCAGAAAAGTTCTTTGTTCCCAAAAAGGACAGAGGAGGGTTTCTATCTAATCGCTGATAATGTGCCTCAGAAATGCATCATCTGATTAAAATAAGGAGCTAAACAACACCATATGATTTCAGCAAGTAATTTAGTAAATGCCTTCCTCACCAAATATTAGAATGGATACTCCAGGTTTCATTGCACAGATGAAGTTAATGCTGGACAGGATTAGATCAGATTAAGTATGAAAGTCAGATCAGAGTGCTGGCGGACATGAGCAGGAGGGCAGCAGTCTTCTCGGAGGCTTAGACAAGGCTCACATATGGATGTTCTCCAGATTATGTGGGTGAAGCAAGGTCTTGCCAAGAGATTTAGAGTTAAATTTGTTCTTCACACAAATATCAAAACAACCTGGCTGTGCCGTCTCTTGTATTCTTGATACTCACACCATGTCATCCTATTTGTGCTGGGAGTACAACAGAGTGGAGTGAGACTTAAGTTGTTTTTTTCAGTAATATTCTGGCCTAATACCCCTCCCAGTCTGTTTGGAAGTAGTGTAGTTTCTTTAGGAAACAAAGAATCAGACATGACAGGTAAAATACATAATGCATTTGCAATCCCTGCATTTTGTACATTTATTTTGAAGCACTTAAGATGCAGGTAAGTGTATAAATATTTATAGATTTCTAAAAAATAAATAGAAATGTGCAGGTTAGTTTAAGGAATTTGGATTTATTCACAAATTATTTCTGTTTTCTTATTTTAAGTGCTCACAGATATATGAGCATAGCATAGAACTTAATAAACATGAAAATCCCTTTATTGTTTGTTTCTTTTAGAAATAATTCTTTTAGTTATGGACACTAGGTTTTATGGTATATGAAAAGGCTGAGGAAAGAAATGTTCCATGCTTTATCAAACTGAAATCATCTTTTCATTTTCATGTATTTCTCTTCAGCGATATATAATCGGTTTGAGAACTGTTGGCAGGATTTTTGCTCTCTGAATTTTTTAGGCTGCCACTGAAGAGGAAAAAAGAAAATCTCTTTTCTTCTAGCTTCTCAGCTGAAACCTGAAGTATGCAGTGATAAAAAACAGATAGAATAGATTTAATTTAGTTTAACACCATCATATAGCTCATTGTCAGTCAATAAAATCCGAGATTAGAACAGAGAACTAGAAAGCAAAAAATCTGAGTTCAAATATTAGGTACAATGGATAAATTTTTATTGAAGTATTTCCAGCAAGGGTGATATTGTCTGATTCTCTGAATAGCTAACCAGTGGTACTGCTTGATCCCATTTACATGAAAACAAGCTCTATTCATAAACATATTCCAAATCCACATGGAGATTCAAGTAAAAATGTACATGATTACAGCAAGCAGCGATATATTTATATTCATATATTTACAGTCAGACTTTCATAAACCTTGTGTGCAGGAGTGGAAAATAAGTTATTTCCCAGAACAAACAGTCTATTAGTTAACAGCTAAATTTAGTAGCTCAACTAGATTATAAAATAAATAAGAGGCAAACTATGAAAGCTAGTCATTATTTAACCATTCAGGATGTTGACAATAAAATAGTTTCGTGGTTCAGCAGTTCCGAAATAATTTTTAAAATGTCAACTATTAGATAAAAATAAGTAAAAAAATCAATGTGAGACTACACTTGAAAAAAGGATACAGTAAAAAATAATACTGAAATAATGGAACCTTTAAAACATATTCACCCATCTCATATTTTTCAGGGGGCATTTTAAGGCCAAATGAGGGCTCTCAGAATTTTTGATTTTCATCTGACCTACACCTGTGGATATAAAGCCAGGTGCTGAAACTGTGAGTTTGAATAGACAAGGAAAAATCACAGGTGCCTGGATGGACAGGCCAAACACTAGACTCTCCCAAAGTTCTTGAGGGCCCCAGATTTTATAATTATTTAAATAGTGTACATACTCTATTGAGGACAAAAGTTCCAAGATTTTTAGTCCAAAGAGAGAGTAAAGGCCAGTAGGACTGAGACAATAAAAAACTTTCACGTTATTGTGAAGCAAGTTTTCACAAATAATTTGATGTAGAGGCAAAATAAGTTTTAGAACTCCGTATTGTTTTGGAAATGCATAATATCCCACTTTATTTACTTAGAATGATTCTATTCTTGAAGTTTGGCACATGCATAAGTATTCACATAACAGAGGCCAGGGGGAGCTATCCCACATTACTTTCACTGCTGAGATTTTTGCTGAAGTCACGGGGAGTTGTGGCCTTGCCAGGAATGTAGACCTGAACTTAAAGTATTCTTTAAATACCTTAAAATATGTCAATTTTGTCTCCGTTAGTTTATTTGACTTATTTTAAGGAGATCTTTTTGCAGGAATGCAGTAAGACCTCTGTCTTTCCATTTTAGGCCTGATTTCTGGCACACACTTTCAAGTGCATTGGAACCTGATGACACAGAAATAAGAGTCTTTTTAGTTTACGTCACTCATGTAGTTGAAAGTGAACAAAAAAATAAATGGCTTTATACATTAGGCACTACATATGAATGTAATAATATCTGAAGTACACCTGTAAACTCTTTTACCAATGGCAGAGCATGCAAAAAACCAAAAAGTTCACATCATAGCCTATAAAACATATGTGTCTTGTTGTGAGGCAGAAGATAAAAGGATAATAGCATGTAGCAAACTAAGAATCTACCTGTTTTCTTAAATTTATTTCCTTGTGGCTTACTGCTTCTTCTCTGCAGTTTTGGTATAAAGTTTCATTTTGGTTTTAATTGCAATTTAAAATTTTAATTAAAGAGTAAGAGAGTAGAGAGGTGACAATGTCACCTGCCTGTTCATCCAGATTTCACAGGTTAAGAGCATTGCCTAAACAAAGGCCAAATCATCAGCTGTGTTCTCACCTTTCTGTTGCTGTGATTTGAAACTTCCTTGCTGACCCAAGAAAAACCTTGCTATTCCTGTCCTGAGCTACATAAACATGAAATATTACCGCTAAAGTAATGGCAGGCTTAAGCCAAATTTGAATTGAGGTGTGAGAACTGTGTGTGAGTGGTTTAGAACAATGCATTATTTAATTTTACTGAGCTGTTCACAGAATTGTTTAGGTTGGAAGGGAGATCTCTGGAGATCACCAAATCTAACCTGCCTGCCAAGGCAGGGTCACCTAGAGCAGGTGACACAGGAACTCACATGTTGTGAGCTTTGAAGGATGCTCTCAGGGACATTTTCAGTCTGCTGTGGTAATATTTAGTCATACAATTCCACTGGTAAGAAAAACTGCGTGACTTAATCCCCTTGCGTGGGCCAAATCCTGTGCTGTTCCTGTCTGCAGCACCGATTACCTAATGACTTCTTCAGGATTTTGCTCATTTAAGGCATCCCCTGACTCAGAGGGAGGATAGATATGTTCCCTGGAGTCATTGCATTGCAGTAGCTTTGTTTCCAGTCTTCTCTGCTCCTTCTGGTCAGAGTACATGGCTCACAGAGCAACAGTTTGGAAACCACAGTATGGAGA
This sequence comes from Melospiza georgiana, assembly GCF_028018845.1. Lineage (NCBI taxonomy): Eukaryota > Metazoa > Chordata > Aves > Passeriformes > Passerellidae > Melospiza > Melospiza georgiana. Next base: position 39,409,483 of record NC_080432.1, read on the forward strand.
AACTATTTTCAATTGGAGCAAGTCATGTTCCCAGGAACAGGTCTCTTGGAGGGCAACTGTCTCAGGTTGTCTGGCTTTCCTAAGCTAAGATGGATACCTTCAGTGTCACCAAAATATTTATTGGGGTTGGGCAGAAAAAAACTAAGTTCTCAGACACGCAGCTTTTGGCAAACAAAGGTCTGTAGTTCTCATTGTAAAGGAACAAGATTGGTAGCAGCAATTGTGCCCCTATCTCATTGAAAAAAAAAAAAAAAGAGAATGGTATTCAGGTCCATGAAAAGGGGATTTTAACACTGCTAAGCTGCCCCAAGATTGTGTTTCCACTACACTGCAATAATAAAAATACTATAAATGCACTTTTCATTCAGAATGTGCTTCTTTTTACATAGGATCCCCGGAAGTCTTAAATGTGTGCATGCTTGCGATGTTTCATGTTGAAAAAATTAATTACTTTTCACTATTCTTTTGGGAGAGGAATCATCTATTCCACTTCTTCTGCAGGTGGTTAAGTTCCCAGTGAAGTAGTGTCTTACATCATCTATCTGTATAGGGATCAACATGAGGTGAATGTCATTAAAATACCCCAGAGACAGCAGAGATAAGAGATGCTTTTTCAACTAATTAAATTTAGGCACCCATGTTTTCAGTAAAGTTCTTCCAGGAAGATAAATCAAGGCTGAGGGGTTGTCATCGTGCCAATTGCTCAAGTTCAAATTTTCTTGTAAGCCAGGCTATCAGGAAAATTGTTAGCTAGTATTTCATATTCTTGAGAAAAAAATCAGATCATATTTCTGGATTAGATGTTCTTCAACATATATAGGTATGTTGAATGTTCTTCAAGATATATAGCTATCCATTCTACTATATTTTCTCAACAGTGTGAGGTTCTGCCAGTTTTTACTAATGAAGTATGGTCACTTGCAAGTTTTGTTTTGTTTGTTCCAGAGTAGCAAAGATTCACAGTTCTTGCATGGCTGCTCGCCTCTATGGCATATGATACAGTATTCTCCTTGGTAGCTGTGGAGTGTCCTTGCATTCACACATCTTCTATTCTTGATGAAAGGCCTGTGGTTGGCAGACTACTTTTTTCACTTCAGTGTTTCCATCTATTCTTTATGTTCTTTCAGAATTTCAAAACTGGAAAAAAAATTACCCACATCTCTTCAGAAAAGAAGTTTGAGAATAAAAGGAAAGGGAATATATTAAAAAACCCATAGAGAATGGACAAAATGCCATGTAGTATGAAACTTGAACTTGACACAAGCTGGAAAGCAGTTTTATTGCAGAGAAAATGTGGGGGGAAGGAAAAAAAAAGAAGAAAAAAAATCACATTATCTGTGGCCTGCTTGATAGAGTTTCTTATCTGAATCACCAATATAAATGCAGCCCACGGTAGTAAGGACTGAAAGGCATCAGTTGCTATCAGATGGTTGTTCACTAACCATTGTAAATGCACTCATCCACAGTAACTACATGTCCACAAATATCTAGTCAAGAGTGATTGGCACCCTGGCTGCCACTATTAGTATATACATTAAGGTACTGAGGGGCACGAAGAATGAATTATCCCCTCAAATCATGAGGTAATCACACCAAAATAGGGCTGAGCGTGTTGGCAACATTGCATGGGAAAATTGACTCTGCTGCTATCCTTGCGGGACCCATGCTGGAGATGAAGGGTTGCACTCTTGAGAGATGACAACTCTGCACAATCTGGGCCATTGTGTTTCAACAGCGTTGGAGAGAGGGAGGAGGTAGGGTCTTGTAAATCTTTACAAGGATAGCTAGAGATAGATAGAGAAATATAGCAAAAATGTATCATAGGTAAGAATTAATGCCAAATCTGTGAAGGTAGAAGGGAAAAAAATACCCTTAATAGTAACACCTGAAATAGAATAGAAAACATTTTCAAAAACTCCATCCCCCTTGTATGTACATGTAGAATGCTAGCTTTTTGGGTTGATCCTCATTTCTGATACAGTATTACTTTAATAGCTAGTATGTCTGACTGGTGAATTTCAGCTATATAAAGACTTATTTCATGCTGACAATTTAGGTTTTGTTTAGACCGTATTTCCTTTTATGTCCTTTTAAATGTTAAAAGTACCTGAACTGCATAGAAATGTAGACCACAGTTTCTCGTTTACAGCATTGTGTAAACATATGTAATTAGCCTTGTACTTATCTGCATTAGTATCATTAGAATTGAAAACCCATTTTAATCTGGATTCTGTTCTCTTCTCAATGTCAGCCTGTTTCTGGACCGGTACAGAGCTAGCCTTGTTGATGCAATAAAGAGATTACTCCAGCCCAGTGTAAGTATGTTTCTATTTTCTCCTGAACACTGGCTTCAGAATAATTAGTCTGTGCACAATGATTGAGAGAGTAATGGAATGGCAGGATTAATGTCATGTAATACTTTAATACTTATTATGTCCAACTTCAATTGAGTCTTCTAATCTATCAGATTCTTTCCTAATCATAAACTAGGAAACTTCTTATACTTGGCCTTCTGATAAGGAACACAGTGGGTAGTAAAATAAATGAAACCGCTTCAAAGATAGCGTCAGATTATTTTTATCAAAGCGTTTCTCAAGTATTTTCCTTTGATAATAATGTCTTCATATTAAAGTAAAATACGATATTGAAAGTTTTTATGTTGGCTTCTGTCATTTTTAATCCCTTCAATTGTAACCTTTGTCATTGTGTATTTATTTGTTATGAAAGAATATTTTTTCCTTTTCATTTATGGTTATATAAAATGAGCAAATTGCTTACATGTATACTGTGGCTTAAAACAATTTCCATGAAGTAAGCCCTGTGTTTACATGTTTTATACCTTAGAAAATAATGAAATTATGTTCTTTATAAAATGATTACACATTCTACATAAGTGTCACTCAAGAGATATTTTATCAATTTAAATCTATTGGGCTGTTTAACTCAGAGAGACTTGCAGGCAAGAAAAACTCTGTTCCATGCATATATAAAATATATATATATATATATATATATGTTCTCAAATATTTAAAGAAGGGAAGATATCCCAAGAAGAAAAGAAGAAAACATTAGGTAATTGCTCTAAGTAGGATTTTGAAACAGAAATTTTATCATTCATGTTTAACATCCAAATCTTCCAATAAGGTAAACTTCCAATTTGAAAACAAAACACTTCATACTAGCAGTGAATTTCCAAACTGTATTTAAAATTTGTAGTACTTTTGTACTTTTTGTACAAGAGATTTGCTCTGTAAAAGGAATAGAAGATCCAAACGTGCAAAGGCTTAAGAACCCGAGTCATTTTAGTTGTGTAAGTAATCCCATTCTTTGCTTAGAGTGATCAGGTTTCTATTCTTAGTTCTATCATAGACTTTCCTGAGTGACCTAAGGCAAGTTACTTAAGACTGAATTATTTTAATGAGCTGTGGGGCAAGGCTGCCAGGAAGACAGGAAAAATGAAGCCGCCCTGAGGAGAAGGTTACCCAGATATATCTGTCAGTGGCAGTAAGAAGAGGTTAAGCAGCTCCTGCTCAGAGTGATGCATTCTGACTTTCATGAAGTACCAACAGTTGTCAAGCTGCAATAATTTTTGGGACCACAGGTCATCTGGAACACAAAGCAGATCCCAGTTTAAAGCAATACCAAAAAATTTTTTTTCAGCCCAGATCAATGTCAGCAACTGGTTCTTCAGGTATTCCCATGTGCCATTCTACTGGCTCCATGAAAGGACACTGGGGAAGAAGAGCAAGAGTGGGAGGAAGAGAAGTGTGTAAGAGGTGCCCTGGTAACTGTGGAATTGTTAGGCTGACTTTAAGCCAAACCTGGCCTGACTCTCAACTCCAATCAGCTAATTCAAATTCAAAGAATATGTCTTTATATTTCAGAGCATATGAGCTACACTCCTTTGTGAATGTAGATGGGGTAAAGGGAGAAGGCTTTTTCTTGCCTGTCTTCCTAATTATGTTTGCTTCTGCACATTGTGATCTATAGCATAGTCAGTGTCAATAACCATTTTAGGCAGAGCAAATGGTTCCTACTTCTTTTCAGCAAAACTAACTTAAGAAATTCATGCTCCATGCAGGAATTTCTGTTGCAGAGTTTTGGATCCCTATCCAAAGGGTATTTTTTAACTAAATTCAGTTGCCTAATCTACTTTATGAATGGCTGTATGGATGGATATCCAGTTATGGCATGGCCTTGCAAATTACTGCAATTTTTAACTAAGAGGACAGCAGACTAGTGTATAGGATGTGAGCTGGGAGTACAGACACCTGAAATGAGCTCTTTTGTCCAAAAAGGACGTGTTCAGCAGAGATTGCTTTGAGCATATGTCTTCATGGTTTGAAAGACACAAATAAAAACGCATGCTCATTTGAGATCTCAAAAGATGCCATCACAAGTATGAAATAGTTACCAATTTCACTGCTCTTGTTAACCTGTATAAATCTAAGGATAATGTCAGAGGGCACTTTACTAAATGGCACTATAGTTAGCCTTTTAAAGGACAAATGAATCAATAGTGAACTTATTTTCTAGTTGCAATAATTAAGAATAGTTTGTGGGCATTAGTTTATGCCCAAGCTAAGGCATAAACTTCTTTTATTAAATTCATTCTTCTACAATAATTATTTTGTCTCAAATTTAGAACTTTCCATTTTGGAAATACTTTGACAAATTGTTAAAATTGACATACCTAAATGCAAGTCATTTTTCAAATATAACTAGGATACAACTAGTTTAGAAGAGTCTAGGGAAAATAACCAACACTAGTAACAGAAAAAGTGGAATAAATAGAGAATAACAGATATCCTTCCAAAGCTCTCTTGAAGGAGAGATTCAGAACACATAGTCCATTCCTACTGTTAATTAAAAATTTATCTGTGGTATTTCCTTTTTCAATAAGAATGATATTTCTGACTATTAGAATCCTTATTACACAGAATGATGTGTTCTGGTTAACTTTTTGTTTGCTTTGAAACCAGACTCTGATCATTCCCTCATCTGGTTCCTCGTACTGTCCCCATGGACAGTTGTGTTGGTGCAGGAAGAAGTCCACAGAGAGAAATGAGCAGCTCACAGATTTACTGAGGGCTGAATTTTCTATCTGAGTTTGTTACAGAGGCAAATGTCACCTTTAAACCCATTCAAAGGGTTAGGCACAGAAACATTACATTGAACAAATTTCTCTTGAATGGCTGTATCTTATATCTCTCAACCTATTTTACTTGATTTGCCAGCATTAGGAGGTTTTTATATAATTAATATTTACTTTTAATTTCAATCTCAGAATAAGCATTTAGTTTTTTGCATATTTCCCTAATTAAGAACAATTTTTTATCAAGGCTTTGATTCTTCTGTGGCCTATCTATTCAAAATGCCAATGAAGTCAATGGGATGCTATTGAGCTTAGTACCAGCAAACAAGACCACATTTAGTAATTACTGATGAGTAAAGTCATATCCAAAATATGAATGACTGTCCTATTGTCTTACTGTAGCATTTTAGTGACACTTCAGACTATTAGAACTGGCATTTTCCTCTGTGTTTTTTATTTTCACAAATTTACTGGAAGTGTTTTTCCATCTGAGGAAAAGCCATTTTGTATTTTAAATATCATTCTTTAAATATCATCCTAGGAGACACTTTTGAATTAGAATTAAACTTTGAATAGTCCTCCAAGAGAAGAATCAGGGGATTGATTCTGTATTATATCCCATATTTATCAGGACACTGATTACTGTACTCCTCTTTCAAATTTAATTGAAAGCAGTCTTCAGAGAATATGAGAAGGAACGCATGGACTGCTGACTCCAGAGGGGCAAAGGGATGCTGTTGTGCGAGCACCTCATCAGAGCTGCTGGATCGGTGGCCAGTGTAGGGTCTGTAACCTCCAGCAGTCTCTGTTCATGAGGTTCGGTCACATCTAAAGCTCCAATGTGGGTCATATGGTCAGTAAGCCCTGGATAAGGAACATTTTTCCCATTACAGTGATCGTGAAAATAAGGGTCTCCAGAGGAGTCTTGGCCTTCTTATGCCATGAAAGGTTTCTGCAGAACAACATTCTGGGGAGCTGAGATGGCAGCAGGAGGAGCAGGATCCTCAGCTGAAGGCTCCCTTTGCTGCCCACTTCTGTCTGATGACATTAAAGCATGCCAAGGATGTGAGGGAACCGATTGTGAATTTCCTGTGTTTAATGTTTTCCATCCTGAGCTGAGCCTATATTCAGACCTAGCATTTACATAAGCAATTCCAGTGCCTTCGGTGGGAGTTACACCCCTTTGCACCTCTTATTTTGCCACAGAAGTAAAGCTACAGCTTCACAAATGAGCAGCAGTTGAGTTGGTTTGGATATTGCCCTAACACTCCTTTGTGCTTTAATTTCCCACGAGAAAGATGAGGGTAACAGCATTTCCCTATCTCACCGAGCTGTTGTGAGAATAAATATAGTGTTGTGGTGTTAATGGTTGGAATCTTTTAAGTGCACATTAGCACCATAGGTACTGACATAGCATTTTTATTGCTGCCTCACTGTGCATTGTCTCGGTGTACGTGTGCGTGTGTGAGACACAGAATTTGTTCCTTATTCTCCTCACTAAGTGTCTGTGTCAGCACTGTAACTTTCCAGCATTCCTATTGAAATTCTCTGTACTGATCACTCTTCCTGTGGCTTGCAGATTGCGTTTTCTCAAGCTAAATGTGCTCCCACAGCATCTAATCCTTTCACAAGTTTTTCAGATCCCCAAAACTGTTTTTGGTCTCTTTGCTTGATTACAGCACCTCACAAATTAATCTTAGCTCTCATTAACATAGAAGTTAAATACAGGAACTTAAAGTAAACTTCATGGTTCCCCTCAGTGTGATATGCTGTTGGCTGATATTAACCTTTGTTTACAGCTCTTCAACCACTTTTCATTCCATGTGACAGGACACAGTATTCAGCCAATTAGAATTAATTCTGCAAATAAGACTTCAAGAGGTGCTCTATCAAGTAGGTTAGGTTTTGGGCAAGTACTTTCCACGGAGTGTCTAAAATCAGTTCAAGGTACAGTCATTTTTGTTTCCTTAAATACAGAAGGATGAACAAAAAATTAGGTAATGGACCATAAGGTATTTCCTGGGCATCATAAATGGCCCGATCATCTTGCAAGAAGAAGAATGAGTATTCAGGAACATTAATTCTTGATTTAAATGCAATTTAGCAATTTAAGGTCAAATTTAGTTGCATTGCTCAGGTAGTTTAAAATACCTTTGAAAAATTAATGATTTGGGCTGATTTGCCTCCCATTTTGCCTTGTTTTATACCGTTGTAATTCCACTGACAGCAAATGAGAGGTACCTCTTCTATGTGTAAGGAAGAAAAAAGAAAATAATTATTTACAGTCTTTGCATGATCATGAGCTAACAAATGGATTTTCCACTGAGTGCATGCTCTGTATCCTTTCTCTGTGTTTTATTTTGGTAATCCACAGACACCCTTATTTTATGAAAAGAAGCAGATGTATTGCAGTTGGCAGTTTTATAAAGAAAATATTTATTTATTTATTACTTTCAATATTGCATTTGTTTAATCACAGAAATCTTGCAGATTTTGAACAAGTATTTGTGTTACCCTATTTTAGTATTTTAACAAGAGAACAATTGACTTTTCCAGCTTGAACATATTAAAAGCTTAGTCAGGTGTATGCTATATCTGGTTCCCTTCCAGTTTTAAAAATTTATAAATTCTCTTTTTAATGTTCCAGGGAAAAGCAATGGTATTTGCTCCACTCCGAGGGAATACTTTAAACCAGTTTTGCAATCTAGCTGAAAAAGCTGGTTTCTCTATCCAAAGACATGAAAATTATGATGAACACATTTCGAACTTCCACTCCAAGGTTAGTTTTCTGCTTGTGTTAGATAACACTTTAATCCGCATTGCATTTTGAAGAGATCATGGTCCTTTTGGCAGGTAACCTAAATGTTTGATTAAAGTACTCCTTAGGTGTGCTGTTTCTGAACAGCTATTTTTGTATCTGATTATTTTGTGTGGTAGAGCCATCCTTTATCTCTGCACGTCTAGAAGAGTTTTGCAGAAGCATCTCCTGTTTACTGTTTTCATTCATAGAAATCTAATTTATAAGAGTCTTTTCTTGTTGTTGTTAGCTGCCTATAAATATACAGCATACAAGCATTTACATTTTAATAAAAAGCCTGCAACTTTTAAATAGTTTATATACTGAAATGGACTGAAATAAATGGGAGGTGAATGTCTAATTGTATCATATCGTACCGTAAATCCTTATCTCTGGCTGCTTTATGGCTGGGTCAGTTGGCAGCTTCAAACTGCTAAATCTCATACAGAATTTCACAGTTGTGGGGTTGTATGTCAGATCGAGGCGCTACAAGATTTAGGTCAAAAGCACTTATCTGAGTGTGATTTCTAAGCTTGCTTACATAAAACTACTGTTATCAGTCTCCTTTTTTATTATTTATAAGTGTGGAGTAATACAAGACATGGAGAGGAAGGCACTTCACAGAAAACTTTTTAGGAATTTCTTATTTTCCTGGAGAAGCGCTTATCAAAATCATATTTATTACTTGCAGTTCTGAGATCTTTCTTTCATACCTCAAAGAAATCCACTGTTGTAGGTCCATGTGACCTTAGACATAACCTCTTGCAATTTTCTAAGAACTG